>NC_059527.1:6624388-6949082 GCF_905147795.1 Pieris rapae
TAATCGTTTGATTAGAAGTATTTGTTTTACGATACAAATTCGATCATAAATAAAAATGATCTAATAAGCGATAAACGACAATTGTTACAAGAGTTGGCAACAAGGATTATAGAATATTAATCAAAGACAGATAAAACATATTGATTCATTACTTAGGTATAAACAATTTGACAGGTGTTATATAATTTCATATTACGTACATATTGATTACATGTTATATCATATCATAATCGGAAATGACATTGCAAAAATCGATATAACCATAACTTCTAGAAAATATAGATACAAAAGAGCAGAGTTCGTACAAATGAGTATTTGCGATATACTTACTGGCATAGACAAGTTTGAATCCCAACTCCTTGATAAGATTGGCGTCTCTCTCAGCATGTTCATATACAGGATCAATGAGCACTGCCTCTTTATTGGTGGTATCACCTAGAAGGTAAGTGTAGGTACTACTTTCATGGTCGAAGAGCTGAAAGCATTAATCACACCCAAATCAAAATCAAAATTAACCATATCTTTAGTAGAAATTGACATATGTTTTTTATTACATTTTAGTTTTTGTCTAACATGCAGGTTTCACCGCTTTGTTTTGCCTTTGCAGTATTAACAGTAATAGTTTTTAACCTACACTTTCTTTCCAACACTCCTTTTAAAAGACCAGTAAATAAGATCGTCATAAATTATGTTCGACAATAGGTGCGGTCATACATCATCAACCTAACCGTTACATATATTTGTTTAAGCTTAATTATTAATGAGGGATTCAATTAAACCTGCAAATATTCGTATATCGCAAGTTATACCTCCTAAGAAGCCAATGTATTATTGCGTATTCAAAGCTTACAAAGTAATGTCTAGTAAATATCTTTTGATGGAGTAGTTTTTATCGAGGAGCACTGTACGTGCTATTAACCCTGAGATCAAGCTTACAAATCACGGCTGTATACCAATTAACTTAACTATGTACGCTATTAATACTGTACCAGCTAGGGAATGAAGGAAACATAAAAAAAATCGACCAAAACAAAACCTAACTAATTAGTATTTTCTATAGAACAGGATGCAAACGGGCAGGCGGCTCACCTGATGTTATGTGATACCGCCGCCCATGGACACTCTCAATGCCAGAGGGCTAGCGAGTGCGTTGTAGGCCTTTTAAGAATTAATAAGATCAAGAAACATACCGAAATCTGAAGCCAAGGCGGTACTTGGTGAGTCAGTTATCATTCTTTCTACTTATTACATCATATAACCAATAAAAACTTTTATTATTTATTAAATTATCTGACAAACATTCAGCCAAGGCAAGACAAAGATATCTTAGGAATATAGAATGCGATTTTTGCATCGGAACGGAATAAACATTTTTAATTTCATTTGATGTGAGCGAAATCTTAACCTTAATGACCTTGGAAGCCTCTGCATTTGCGATAAAATATTGCACATTAAAATCAATATAAGACATACAATTCGTTAGATAAACTTGTCATAATGATGAAAACAATGAGATAAAATAGATTATTTTGAAGTTTGGTGCAGTTGACGATCTATATAAACAGACTTATAGCAAGCCTAAAAAGGATAAGATTTAGTCATGAAGCACTCACTTCGGTATGTCAAAACGTATAGGATCCTTAATCTCGCCTTAAGAGACTTAAAAACCCGATTGACAAGGGAATGGCTAATCACCATATTGTGTATGTTTGTCATACAATTGTCATAGAAACAGCAACGTACTTGATCATATTGACAGTACCCTTACCATCCAGGTGGAGGTGGAGAATAAAACTTAGTAATGGTTGACTATATAACATGTGCGACATATATTAGATAACTTTTATTAGAAGTATATAAATATAATATAAAAGAGATTGTGATCATTCTATTTGTTGGGAATCGATAAGGGCCAAGCCTACATGACAGTGCATATTTATAGCATAATTCACGAAATGACGCATCAAGAGTTATATTAATAAGCTGCTCATTTTTATTATTGAAATATCTTGCTCCTACTGATTGTAGAAGGTAGGATGAAAAGCATAGGACCTACTGGCACGCTAGACCAAGTAAAGGTGAACAGGAAGAAGAAGAAACAGGCGCTAAGGAGAGAATGGAGAGACTAAAGGAAGAATCGGCCAAACCGGTATGCCGGTTCGATAAAAATCTCGATTTAAACACGCTTAATATCTACTTGCTTGTTGAAAAATCTTAATTCAATATAAGAACTTATATTAAATTCATATTTGGCTTCTGACAAATAATTGTTGATGACACAGCCAAAACAAACCTAATATAATAATATTAACACACCTAACACGATCTGTGGCGACTGGCGACGATTATTCGTTTCCGGTTAAAAAGGTTCCGAAGACAACAGAATTAATTTTCAACAACTGAATTAGAAGCTAAAAACTTAACAAAAAAATCAAAACTGGAAATAATATTTATAAAGTATATAAAAAATATATATAATATTTTTAATAAATATAACTATGTAAAATTTCGTGGGAATTCATAAAATTACAGTCCCAGTTTGAAAAAAAATAAAATATTAAAGTAATGGCCATGAAAACGTGACAAACCTTCAAGAAAATTATTAAGACTTGTTAAATAATACATAATTATTATACATACCGCATATCATTAGTTTAGAATATACATATATATATTTGTAAAAGGTATAATTGTTGTTAAAACTAAGGTAAGTATTGTAAGGCATTCGTAATGCCTAAAACTCATTAAGAATTTTTATTATCCTTCCTTAACTATAAAATATTCTAGATAATATACTCGGTATATAAGAAATAAAATTCTGTATTATATAAAAAGTTACAAAAACCTTAACAGTTTCAAAAGGTTGTATACTATTGTCACAAAAGTGATTGACATTAAATTAAATAAATAAAATATAATAAAGTCGAAGTATTAAAGTCTATTATTTAAATGAAATAAAAAAGAAGTAAATTAATATTAATTGGTTTCCTCCAATCGAACATTCTTGAACTGAATTCTTTCGTCTCCATAAAATTAAAACCATTATGAATAAAAATAGTTTCTTTTATAAATACCTGTCTAAAGAAGAAATTGTGGTTCCGTTCCATTGAAGCCATTGTGCGGAATAGACCTGCTTTGCCAATTGAAGTTAGTGTATCTGCTAGCTTCAAGCAGCGAAGTGACACTCGGACAAGCATCCTGAAAGATATTACACAAATTTATCGATTATTATAACATTTCATATCTCCCAAAACCAATACTATTATGACACATATTAACTTGCGTAATTAAGTACGTAATGGTATTTTTATCTATTTACTTTTCCTGTAGATATGTTCATATCGCGTTAAAATATATAGAACGATTTTTTTTAATTTTGCACTTATTCTTATTAATTTTACCTGTTAAATGCAACTCAATGTAAATCCTAGGTATTAAGATGTTATATGTAACTTGTGCAGTTTATCTCTTTGTATAAGCCTTTGTTTATGGAATACAACCGCTCATTATTTGCATACCATGAGAACAATGAATGATAAAATATGTATAATTTTGCACATATGTTATAAGACCATAGCATAAACAAAACATTAAATGAAGGCCAAGGCCGGAAAAAATTCGTTTAAAAGCAATTTTTTTTATATTTCATGATAATAGTATCACTTACTTAGATGTAAAACAAGTCTTTTACAACTTCTTATATAAAAATCATGATCATTCTTATATAAAATTAGGTAGATAAGTATTATTAATACTCGTTATATTAATCACATATAACAAAACAAAAAATAAACTAAAGATAAAGCCACAGATGGAATATACATATATATACAAAAAGGTTTAAAATTAAGGAAAGGGAAAATTTTTAAAACCTAATTCGGTTGTGTTTAACACCACACATTTAAAGTAAAATCGTGTACATGAGGGTTTGTATATGGGGTGTACTCATGACGCAATCTATTTACCTATGGATCCTCTTGAAAGCATATATGTATAAAGTTTGAACGGACCGATTAAATAAGTTGAAAAAAATCTGAACGATAGAGCTTTTTATGACCAAGTTGGAACAATATATTAAATGATTAAAATATTATAAATGGTATATACGAAATTGCTTCAAATTGAGATTCATTCAAACAAATTTATGAAAAAAAGCTTTTGAAATTGAAATCTCATTACCACAGTTATACAGTAAACATTTCTTACCAAATACCAAAGCTATGGGACCGGTCTACGATACGGCACTGTTCAAACTAATAATTCAACAAATTTTATACGACTAGCACGTCATATATCCTTGAACTCTCGAAACCAAAAAGGTACCTGTGTTTTGTCGAAGTTTCCTAATGATAATGACGGGGCAATCATGTTCAGACTTTAATAAAAAATCTCACTACTTCGTGGTTCGGACAATATCAGATCCAAGGTTTCCAACAACCAACGATTGCGTAATCCTAACATGATTAAAGCTGAGTTGGTGTTTGTCATAGCGTCTTAATCATAATATTAGGTCCTTACATATGAAATTGGCGTTTTGTATGGGAGGAATAGACAGTAGATTTTTTTAAATACATATATTTAATTAATAAAGTATTTCATTGCTACCTATGAACTTTTGGAATCCTATTGGTAGTTCATTGATCGATTTACTAACAGGTAATGAATTGATTTAAATCCATTAATTATTTAATTGAATAATAACGCAGCAGTCGACGCGCGATTGTCGATTTGCTTCACTCAATTCGTGAGGTACCCATCTTTCAAGCCTTTTCACCTTTCCAATTTACTTCATGTGTATTAATAGTTTTGTCACTAGCACCACAGCCTGCAGCTAACTCGGACGCAGCTTTCGATGGATTAGCTTCCATAATAGCCTTCAATACTTCATCATCAACTTTAGCCTCCGGCTGTCCATGGGCTTTGTTCTGAAGGTCGAAATTTCCAGAAAGAAAACGTTGAATCCAAAACGTTGGATTTTGTTTTTAGTTTTAGCACCGCGGCCATACACATAATTAATGCTTCGAGCCGTTTCAGCAGCACTGGTGCTACGGTAGAAGTCGTACTCGTAAGTAACGAGATATTTCATTATTTTAATTTTCTAAATAGTGACGTTTCTTTAAAACAAATGTACGAGTGAGTAGCTAACTACCAAAGAGGAGATATTTGAGATCAAAGTGGCCAGTACGACAAAACGTCAATATTTATGTAAGAATCTAATAATTATGCTTTTAGAACACTGCTGGGTAACTATCACTGGGATCGCTGTGTTAGTGATGAGCATAACGAATATTTGACGAGTAAAAAAATTATCAAATTTACTTTTAAATTTATACGGGAGCCTGAGGTTCGATGAAGCCCCGGCAGGTGGGTCCAACTAACGCCAAATAAATTTGTATGCAAATGAATATAGCTCATAATTTGTAACTTGACCAATTAAATGTATGGCGTTAGTGGGTCACGCCGATCGCAAAGAGATTTTGTCACAGACCACAGTAGCAAAAAAGATCCAGACAACTACAAACATAGTTTTTAAGTAAAATTCAATTGATATCAAATAATAATTTAGATGAATACAAAATGTCTTTAAAATTGCAACACAGTTCAAAATGAAAAATTACAGCCATTTTAGAAAAGACAACTGATTTTGCATGTATTGTATTTATACCATCACACCACATGTTGTGAGGATGAAGAATTCATATTATAATAACAAAAGCAATTATATATATATTAAGTAACCTTAGTTACAACTTTTAGTGTAAAAAGTGTAACATAAAATCTAAATATCATGAATATTCTTATTATTTGTATATGTACTTAATTGTATATGACAATTATATAATAAACTATTGCATAATATGCAATCATTCAATAGATAATCTAACCCAAATAGCATCTATATATAAAGTATTGACATATGGCAACCCTAATCTTTTTCTTTTCAGATTACATTGTTTCTGGGCATAAAATCTTATCATGTAATTGTTTGTTTCATTTTCACTGAGATAAAAACACCACACATGCAACTAGAGGACATGAACTATTCCCAAAGCAACTAAAAACTAGATAGGTGATGAAATATAGTGTTTACTTTCATTACATGGTCTGTATTACAAATCGGTATTTCACAAAGCCAGAAATGCTTTTACCTGCCATGATATATTATAGATATTTAAGTAAAAAGTGAGCTATTTCATTTATTATACAGACAGACATTGATTTCAACATACAAGAAAGTATAAGAAAGAAGTAGCAAAAACACCCTTTAAAATACTCTTAGCTTATGAGTGATTGAAATAAGACAAAATGTTAAATGGCCTTGTGTTTGAAAGCAAGACAATCTGTGATCTGGCAAATCTTAAAAATTGCGCTTGGGGGTAAAATTTACAATTCAGTACCTCGATTTTGAGGTCAGAGGGGGAGGGGAGAGGGGGGGGAGGGAGGGTGGAGGGTCTACTTATCACCCCCAACCAATTTCAAGCACCAGAAACAGTTATTTCAATAAAAAAATAAAAAAAACCAAAACATATATACCTAACATTAACCGGACCCATCGTCCTCAAAGTCATCCACATAAGCCGGTCGTTTAACAAGCATAGTTCACCAAGTTTCAAAAAAATGCAAATAAAATAACGCACATTCACAAAAAAACAAAAGAAATGTAAAAAGTAGCGGATTTTTAACGGCTAATCCGTACTGTAACACTAACACACTCTTCTGGCAAAATCCAAATTCGAAATGGCCGATTGCGTTTAAAAAATGAATAGGGATGTAAAAAATATCGATTTTTAAAAAGTCGAATTTAGAGCGCGATTTAAATATTCGATGAAAATCTTCCACTTTCCATTATTATTTAAATTAAATATTAATATACTAACTGAACCAGATAATAATTCATTTTTTGAACAGTTATTTAAATTAAATATTAATATACTAACTTAACTTAATTGTACTAGATAATAATTGGTTTTTTGAACAGTTATTTAAATTAAATATTAATATACCAACCTAACCTAGCCGAACTATATAACAATTCGGCTTTTGAACGGCTCCGGCGCGAAGGAAGAGCAGCCCCCACCCGCTGTACCAAAGAACAGGCATTTCATGCCTGTCCTTTGGCACGTAGCGGGTGGGGGCTGCTCTTCCTTCGCGCCGGAGCCGTTCAAAAGCCGACAGACAAGACTAGACCACGTGGAAAGTGGGGTGCTCTGATAATTCTAATTAATAATTCGGCTTTTGAACGGCTCCGGCGCGAAGGAAGAGCAGCCCCCACCCGCTGTACCAAAGAACAGGCATTTCATGCCTGTCCTTTGGCACGTAGCGGGTGGGGGCTGCTCTTCCTTCGCGCCGGAGCCGTTCAAAAGCCAACAGACAAGACTAGACCACGTGGAAAGTGGGGTGCTCTGATAATTCTAATTAATAATTCGGCTTGTTACTACGCTACGTGCCAAAGGACAGGCATGAAATGCCTGTTCTTTGGTACAGCGGGTGGGGGCTGCTCTTCCTTCGCGCCGGAGCCGTTCAAAAGCCGACAGACAAGACCGGACCACGTGGATAGTGGGGTGCTCTGATTTTTGAATATAAAATTTAGAAAATAAAGTAAACACTTTATTGTAGTAAAAATTAGCTTTATAAGCTGTAGGAATAAAAAATTAATTCTTTATTATCATCGATTTTTAGTAAGAATTAGCTTTATTGTAGTAGGAATAAAAAAAAACAATTCTTTATTATCATCGATTTTTCATACTAAAAACAATCGATTAATTTTATGCAAAATGTCACATCTCTAGTAAATCTCTAGTAACCAATAGAAAAGTATTAATTGGATAACCAATAGAAAAGTTCGAAAGTTAAAATGGCGGATTGTTTACAAATTTGTACTGTTGCACAAAACATCAAAAAGTGTTTTTAAATATTTAATTAGTGTAAATTACAACTCAGATACCATAAATGACTCCAAATGTCACGGAAGTGTTCAAATCAAGGCCCCCGAGACCCTATCTAGGGGTCTGAATAAGCAAATTCAAGGTAAATAGAAAAGTTTACAATGGCGGATTGTTTACAAACTTCTAATATTGCACAAAATTTCGAAAATTTTTTTAAATATTTAATTTATTTTAAACTACAACTTAAGCAGCAAAAATTACTCCAAATCTCACGGAGGTTTTCGAATCAAGGTCCCCCGAGACTCCTACACACTCAGTTTAATCACAATCAAGGTATTGAATATAAGATCCAACCCGCGCTTGGTTCTAAAAAACATCTAACATCATCAAAGAGTAATTTCATATCTCAAGATAAGACATTTGATTGCATAAGGCTAATTTGATACAACTACAAAATGAATTAATGTAGTGTATATAAACTAAGAGTACTATTTTTAATATATACATTATATCTATCTCTCTCTCTCTGTCTATCTCTTTAAAGAATCCTAGGTACTATATTAAACAAACATGATTAAAAATATATGAAATAACTTACCTTTTAACAAAAAATATTTTATCTGAACTATATCAAAAATCTTTAAACCTAAGACGAGATATGTACACAACTAGTTTAGAATAATTGAATGATGACCGTAGATACTAGATAGTGATAATTTATCAAGGTATAGCCGTAAAGGTGATATGATGATATCATTGTTTATTTATTTTTGTTATTACTTTAATGTCATCACAATTGTCAAATTGTTTCTTGGGTTAACAGTTTATTTTTATTTTTTTTTTGGAGTTAATGGCCTGGTATCTAGACCTTTAGGCCAAAAAGAATTATTATCAGTTATATTCTACCGACCATAGATTATTGACCGTGATAGACCACAGTCTTCACAGATTTAGTGTCAAGAGTATTATGTAAAGTCTAAATGGATCAAAGTTTGAACAAAAAATTCTTTACATTAGAAAATACCTGTAGATGTATGTCCCTTACATTACAGACGTTGAGACGATGTATCTGTATTTAAAATAAAATGTGTTTTTGTCTTAGAGTAATAGTCGATAGTACGCCTAAAGAGGTGTTAATTAAAAAAAACTATTAACGTCAAAATGACTTAATCAATGGCGGAGCGATGATTTAAAATAAAGTTATAACTCTAAATTTTATAATGTTTAACTAACATTGCATATTTTGAAATTTTAAAAGCATTGCTATTTTGATTTAATAAAATTCTTCTGTTACTGGCATATAATTACAACAGTGTATTATGTTGGGTATGTAATTATAAAGCCATATTTAATTTATTATTTAACTGTAAATTATTTTCTTAAATAGCTTCAAAACAAAATTCATATTTATTTCTTGTAGCAGTTTAAAAGTAGTATTCTTATAATTTGTCATGGTACAACGCGTGAGCTAATGACATTCTCATAAAACCCGTGGTGAGTTTCGCCTGACGGCTGACGCCGCATAATGTGATTATGTAGGTACTCTGTGATCCATCGTTTCAAGTCTGTGACGCTGTGGTGCTAGACAAAAGTGTGCGTAACATTATATCTACAGCACACAGCAACGATGTACGTGCGTGAAACTGGTATTGATGTAAATTGTTGACTTTTGTAAACATTGGCTTTCATTCGTGTTTCGATTTTCGTTCACAGAGCATTTCGTATGGAAATCCTGTTGACCATGTAAACAGCTGACGGATATATAATATTTCCTTGTGCAAGTGATTGTGTCGAAAGAAATTATAGTGCTACGTCCTTAGTTATTTTTATGGTACTGGATATGAATAGACGAAGGCTTTAGAAGAAAAATTGCGAAACCATTATTATTGAATGTGAGTAATTTTCCCTTGTCTAGTAAGAAATGAACACTTAGCTGTTTTGTAAACATTAAAATCGTTTTAGTTTAACTGATACTAGAGGTCCTACAGAATGATTTCTAACTAATGTATTTGTTTATTTATATATTTACAACAGAAAGCAGTGTGTTATTGTTGCATAATATAATCAATGCACGAAGTAAACTAATATTTCCGTGGGTAATACCTCAAAACAACTTGAATAAAGCTGGTTTTGCTTTTCATATTAAATTTCAAATAATTAACTTTATTCTGAATGTAAAAAATCATAATTTTATATGTATAATATTTATCCTTCTGGTATTTTTAGTGATATAGGTCAAATATAGTATTAAAATCCTCACACCCATAACAAAGACCTCGTTTGGTATTACGAGTGTTTACAAACAGAAATCCATTTACATACTATTGTCCAGCTGAATACTGCGCATTAAGGTGTATTAATATAATTTTTTCCAAAATCATAATGCACGTGAAATAAATTATGATTTCGCTATCAGTATTGTGTTACGGCATTGACCCAGTTTCTTAACTTCCTAAATAAGTATAAATTTTATCTGTAAAATCTAAAAACGTAATGAAATCATATAAAAATATATTAATAGGCCTTGTATGTATTGCATGGAGGATAACCCAGGTTTGATCCCCCGCAAAATTTACGTTTATAATTGTCTTGTTCTCATTCAACATTTTGTTCCAAAGCGCTTACGGAATTATTAAAAAATATGTCAAGCACAAATAAGACGTTTTTCTTTGTTTACTTTCCTGGTTTCCACGTGCGGCAAATAACCAGTATTTATCGAAAGAGGCTGATTACCAAGGTCTAGTGTCGTATTATACCTAACAAAGGCTTAGAGAACGTAGTAAACTTATATTCTATGTTATAAATATCACACATAGTAAAAACGAAGCGGTTAATATAAGCGGTTCCTAGTTTAAATTGATTAATACAGTGACTTAATAGCGTCTGCTATATAAATATTAATTTCACATTAGTAACTAGGTTATATCGGAATAAATATAATTAAAACACTATTATTTATATGGTACCATAATTGTTTATTTAAAATGTAATAAGCAGTATATTGTTTGTGATTTAATCAATATTAAAAAAATATATTCATTTAAATTTAGCCACCCAAAAAGGATGTTTTAAAGAGGAATCCTAAAGCATTTTTTATATGCATTTAGCATCTTCAGTTATACATACAACAAAAAAATAAATGTAGCAAATACCTAATCACAAAACATACGAATAAATTATTTTCTTCGTATTAACGGTAGAACCAATTTCCAGATAACATAAGTCTTAATAAATAATTTCGATGTTCGACTTAATAACATAAAAAACAAATATTTTATTGGTATGAATTATTGAAAACGTAATAGTTTAACATAAAAACTGCGCAGTTGATATCAGCGTATAGTAATTTTTATACAAAAGGAACAAGGATGATAGCTTGTTTTTTTATTCGTTCAAGGTCATTTGTAACCTAAACAATCTACGTCTCAATTATTTACGTAGTCTGGCGAACGGAGTACTATCCGTATTAATATATTATAACACAAAAGAAACCGCGTTCAAAAATATTAAATGTTTTTTTTAAAAGGCATTTAAATTTAATTATTTTCATTGTACTGTATTTATTGCAATGAAGTGTAAATAAATAACACATCGATTAGGATCATTTCACGATAATAAAACTCAAACTTGCCTAATATCGTATTGAATATCAAATATTTTTGAGTTTTATCTTTTTTGTTTTAGACCTTTTCCATAAATTATGAATCTTATACTTCTATATATATATAAATATATATATATATGTTTATATATATATAATATATATTTTATGTTAATTTTACTGAACATAACCGGTCACGATCTTGCAATTTTAATTCTGATCGCATATTATTGATATATTTTTGTTTAATTTGTTCCGGTACATTAAAAAGGTCAGCCGTATGCGCAATAGGTACGGGTTTTAACTTTTAACCTTTCCATAGGTCCAAACCATTTCTTAGTTTTAAATGTCTACGAATACATACTCGATATAGTATGACAGCACTTTGGCCAAACCATTTCTTAGTTTTAATTTTCGAAAGGTCTGCTTTTGACAGTTTCCATTTAGAAATATCAAGGTTAATAGACTATTTGAAATGATTTACATATCATATAAATGCCTTTAATAAGAAAGACATATATAACTAAGTAAGAAATAATCTTAAATAGATTTTAAAAATTACGGAAAGCAGAGTATGTAAGGAAAGAGAACTGTCGTAGGATTCAATAATAAAAGACTATATGAGAATGTCACAAAATAGGAGACAAAGGAACCCATCTTTGTCTTACTGCTAAGAGCAGTATTTGTAATCATGGCAGAGCTGAGTTATATTTTTTCATATAACACTGCTTTGTGTTTTCATGAAAAAACAATTTTTCTTATTGAGAAATATCTTTCGCCAGACTTAGATCTTTATTGAATTGTAATATATGACACTATAATCTCCGTAATGCACCGTGCATTAGTCTAGAAATTCTAGGATACCTAACTCGGCGCCCCTCCCGTCGCGTCGGGGTGTTAGTCTTCAGACGACCTTAATTTGTCTTTGCTAAGTAATGTCTAAGATCTTATAGGGCTTATATGTGTATGGAAAAATTGTATCAGGTTTTTTCCTCAATAATACTTATAATTTAATTGTACGAAAAATTTTACCCGTACATAGGAATGTTTTCAGAGACTATAAAAGGCGGTTTGTAATGCAGTGTGAGTGAGAGAGAAAAATATATAATACATATTATGGGTTTTTTTTAATTGAAATTCACAAAAGGCCCCGAGGTTAGTACAGAAAATCTTCATTCATAAAGTACATATACTTATACTAAATAAGAACATTATATAGACTACAATGTAATTAGGTTTGTGTAAAAAATTGCATTTTACCGAATAATACATAGAAATGTATATAATTACAATTATTTGCAAAATTCACGAATATGATTAAGTCAAGGTTCTTGCACGATTAAGATCACTTATAAATTATTATAAGTGCTCATTGTTCCAAGGAACAAACGCTAATTGAATACGGTAGGTATCTGATGTTCCAGTACCGATATAGACCATATTAGTACCCAGTTTCTGCATGAGAACGAGTAATATATATAGAATCATTACTATAAAAATCGCAATAAATTCTGGTAGCGATTGATTATAAAGCGCTAATTAATCTTCGATCTGATTCCTGACACGGAAGAGTGTAAATTAAAAAAAAAACGACTTCGATGACTTGAATTTAAAATTGTCCTGAATCTCAAAAATTTAACCCGTCTTCTGGACCTTCTATACCTTTTTTAATATCTATGGATCATCTCGGTGTTCAGTGCTGGGAAGCCTAAATAGATAATTTTAAAATAAACTAGCAGACCCAACAGACTTCGTTCTGTCATAAAGATTTGTAATGTGGCAGTTTTTTGTTCAAACGTATTTTATAGTCGTGTCTAAAAATTCTCCTGAACAGAACCGTCACACTGGTGATAGGGCGTTGTGAATAAAAAATAATTAAATTAACATATATTAGGATTAAAAGTAAGTCATCGTTTTATTGTTAATCATGTGAATCATAAATATTAACAGAAATCAGTTTAATTATCATTGTAGTGCTTTGTAATATACGATGTTTTTTGTTTGATTACTTGGCGCATAGACAAACAAATCTGATGGTTTTCCAACACGGGAACAGGCAACATACAATTGACCATGAGAGAAACATGGGTTTTCTAGATTAATACCACAAACACTTAATGATTGCCCCTGGGTCTTGTTCTTGTTATGGCCATGGCAAAAGCAAGCCGCACTGGAAACTGTAGTCGTTTAAACTCAAATGGCATCATTCGGAATCATTGTTATGTGCGGTATGAGAACATCTTCTCCTTTAAACTTTCCTTTGAGTATAGTTGCTTCTATCACGTTGTTTAGTAATTTTTTATCGATTTTTATATAGATAAATTTTTTAGAGGATATTTATTGATCTATTAACAGATGTAACTAAAGGTCAGATTTGCAACATAAAAAAGCTATGTAGAACGTATCTAATTAGTAATAAGTGCGACAATTGAAATGATAGACCTTGGGTGCTCACGATATGACCTCAGACTATTAGGCAAACTGCATCACCCTTCTAATAAGGTAAAGTCACTAATGCTAGACACTTTAAGGAAAACACTTTGTTCATATGACAATAACTATATATTTATCAAACAAAACAATCACAGTTTTTTTATATGAATGCATCGTATCTTAGAAATTTATATTAAGTAATAAAATTCCAATAATCAATATATGTTTAATTTTTATTTATTTTTATATATATATTGTTTTAGTCACCAATAGATGACATCACAAAAAAAGAAAATCACCTAAAGTAGACACACAAATGCACTAATAGTTGACATACTATTTAATTAATACAGTTGGAGTTTTAAGAGCTTCAGTGTGCTTGATATACTTAATTAACTTAGATATAATTTCTTATGCATCAACTTCTAAGGCCCTATCAAATTTGTACTTAATTCTGTCACCAATTATAATCATATTTGGTACATCAAGGACTAGTTTCGTCATTTTTTTCTGAGGCAATATATTTGTCCAGAAATTTAAGGCCCATTTCCAGTTCTTTAATTTTTGCCATTTTTGGTAATGCCATTTCATCTGTTGAACATTGTCGGACCATCCAGTACCCCAAGTCACTGGAATAGACAAGCTCAATTCTCTTGGTATTCTTAAATAAGTACTTAAAAATAACCATGGGTGGTAGAACTTGACCTGCAGCATTATCACCTAAAAGAACTGTGAAAAATTCTTTTTCGTCCGAGTTAACTTGTTGGTACACCGATTTTTTGCCTTTAGCTGCCAGTACCTTGTTTCCTTTTGGGTTCAAAAAAAATGCAGTCTCATCCATATTAAAAATTCGATTAGATTCAACCAAAATATTTGTGTAATTGTTTTCTTCAAGATAGGTACTTCTTTAAACCATTTTTTTAACTGTGACATTGTGACTGAAGCTCTGGATGAAGTTAAATTTTGAGGCTGTCTAGGAATAAGCTCTGGGTGCTGTTTTATAAAACTGTTGTACCATCTTTTACCAGGCCCTCCCATCTTAAAAGGAGTTTCTAAATTCAAATCATCAACTTCTTTTTCACACTATCTTGTTAATTATCTTTGCCTATTGGGAATCCTTGTTTCACCATTGCTTTTGCCCACTTTACAAGCAAAGCTTCAGTATCATCTGATTCTTACCAGTTTTCGTTTCATTGGTGTCTTACCCTTTACTTTATTCAGAGTTACCCTAGGTACCAAATTTTTTTGGCGCAGTTTACGTCGGAACTCCTCATCCGCATTCTTGAATAGCGGGTTCCATATCAGCCTTAGAGTAACGAAACATCTGTCCTTTTATTAGCGGCATAATTATGTCTAGAACAATAGAACCAATAATTGACATCATGTATATCCCAATAATAGACACCATGTCTACCTTTAGTAAAAGTGATCTAAAATTGTTGATATCGCTACAGTAATCTTTTCATTAGGAATAGAGTTAAAAATCGTTCTGAACCTGAAATAAAAGTATAATATCTTGAAACACCAATGGATGACACGCCTGTCATCTATTAGATATTTATTATTTTTGGAACTAATAGCAGACATATCATAATTTGTCAGAAAAAATAATAGCAAACACAAGACAATCACGTTTATCACTATCCCAACTTATCATTGATATGCTGACAAATGAGTAAAAAGTATTTTTTAAATAAATATCGATTCAAAACTCACCTTCAAATTTCGGCGTCCTTAAGCTCAAAAATAAGAAATGGCGTAACGCGTGCTCACTCGGTTACCTGATTTACAAGGACTGAAGCCATTTGGCAATTTCGTTAAGAAGCTGTTGGGAGTTTTTGAGAACTATTCAGAGATAGTGCTAGGTGTCATACGATATTGTAATAAGAGTCATTTTATTAAAATTGTTTTTAATACAACAAATTTTTAACGAAGGTGTCATCCTTTAGGTCACTGTCTGGCATTAGTGACTTTACCTTAATCCTATGGCCTTTTCGAATTAAGTTTCGTTAAATGTGTCTTTTGATATTATTGTTGTCAGTTGTACAGTATTATTATTACTTTTGTTTTTAAGGTACGAGTAAACTCACAATTGAATGCTATTTATCAACGAAAGATAAAAAAATTTTTATATTAGTATATATATGTCGCAGTAAAGTAGTTAAATCAGAGGGTTAATGGAATCTCTAGACCGTTAAAACAAGATTGATATTCAGTCAAGTCGCTAATGTTCCGTCAGACAAGTGACTGAACAAAACGTTTAACGAGTTTCCTGAACGTTCCTAGGCATTTGTAGCGCAAAAACTATTACAAGTACATATATTTATTCCTTGCACTTTAAGGAAGGTATACGAGAGAAAAATTGGAAATATTAAATTAGTAGTTAGATTTTTAATCCGGATAAAGTAAACAGTCTATGGTGTAGTGAAATGTTCCATATGTTGGTATGTAGCTTCTAATAAGACGAGTTAAATAAAAATCATATAAAGGCGAAACGAAATCCGAATGGCAGCTACTTAAAAGCTTAAGTTAATAGCTTGATTTTTTTGACAAATGAGTTGCATTGTAATAGAAATTTATGTACTGTATGTACCAGTTTGGCGTAGACCATATAGCCAGCGTATACTGTACTCGACAGTTACGTTAGGTTTTGTATTATAAAAGTATTATTATTTAATGAACATATGTAAATTCAAGGCTGCGCTCTGAATATTATGATTTTAGCTCGTCTCTGATTATGTTTCGCAAATATATATAACGCAACGCTTTAGATATTTGAAATGTTTAACTGCGCTGCGATGGTTTTTAAGCGTCGATTGCTTTATTTTGTATCAAAATCGTAAACAGTATTTTGTTAACTGACGTGTAATTGTTCTGTGGAATGTAATGGTTTTACTTTTAAATTTATATAAGCCAGTACTACAGTTTGACCGGTCAGAATTTAGTCCACAAATGTCTGTGATACTACGAGTTATCGTAGTATCACAGTTAGTTAGTTAAGGTTCCAGCTTCATCAAAATCGGGTCTGTAGTTTTGAAATTTCCCGAGAGTTCATGCATAAATTAGCAAGGTGAATATCCTTTTCTATAGATATGTGCTAAAAGTCGTTAAAATTTCCTACTTACTATTCAGTAAGATTCTAATGGGGAAATAAAATTTTGTTAGATTTAGAAGCCTACTCAGGGCAAAACTAATATATCTTATTTGTAATATTAGTGTTGATTCTTTAAATTATTCCTTAATAATTAAATATTTATATATACATATATATACTTGTTGACTTATTGCACACAATAAAAACTTTATATCAAATCGTGCCATTTATATTGAGAAATAATTTTCTATTGTCACCGCAGCGGTCATTAGGAATAATTAACATCCCAGATATTGGTCAGTAAATTATCTAACTCATTACAAGATACGCAATGTATTGCTTTATCACTTAAGATTGACCAATATTGCTTGAGTAATTTTATTTGTATACACTTATAGACATTCATTTTTTTAGACATAACATTTATTCCTAACAAAGAAAAAAAAGAAAAATTATGTAATAATAATAATAGTGACAAAGTAAAATAGTAAAAATGTCAGTCTAAAGACATATCTATATCTCTAGTCTAGTGTAGCAATCTGCAAAACAAAGAATATAGTTTTCTGTTAAATGTATACATTCTCAACGGTTTAATTTTTTTGTTAATGCAATAACTATAAATCGCTCAGGGCCATTGGAAACAAAACAATGCTCACTGAATACGGTTGGACCTCTTTTTATGCGGCTGTGTTACTATGGAAAAGTAAACATAAAGATAAAAATGTTTTATTGGTATGTTTTACTATAAAACAATACCTGTCTATGTAACCATCAACGTAAAACTCCCCCTACGCACGTACTGACATATTCAGCAGACAACACAGCCCAACTAGTATCTAATGTTAGCCTAGCATTGTGTAACATTCATTTCTTTTGTCAACAGCTTCAAAATGCCGTCGCTCTTAGAAGCACTCGAGCGAAAGTATGGTGCTAAGGGTGAGGTGAACCCTTCCATTGACGACATGCCTGTAGCTATTTTTGTGCCTAAACGATCTCCTAGACTGAGTGTGCCTACGCTTCTAGTACTCAACGATTGTGATATAGATTGCGCTGGAGATGCAACTGTATTGGCAGATAAGTGCGCCGATGTTGTTGAGCTTGATCTCGCTAATAATAAGCTTACGGACTGGCAAGAGGTATGCCTTGAGTTTTATAATTTCCATAAGTTCAGTGATCTTAATTGTTTCGAATGTGATTGAGAGTACAATGGAGGTTATAAATTTTTTGCAGTGCATGTTTGATGATTCACATATCACATTGTTATGTCAAATACTTTGAATTGTTCAATGATTTTAGGTATTTGCGATTCTGGAGCAAGCGCCTCGTGTGAGGTTTCTGAACTTAAGCTTCAATCGGCTGTCGGCTCAAATCCAAGCGGCCCAGGCTCTTCATCCACGTTGGGACAGTCTGAGCAATCTCGTCTTGAACTCCACTTATGTCGGATGGCCCAGTGTACATGGTCTGTTGAAAGCTCTACCGACTCTTGAAGAGCTGCACTTGAGTCTCAATGAGTATTCGTACGTGGACCTCACTGGGAAGGAGGTGAATGAAAAGGACCGGTGCGAGGAATGTTCACGCTTGAGATGTGAACAGACTCAACCAGTTCATCAACAGTTGAAGAAACTCCACTTCTCGGGAAACCCTGTCAGTAGCTGGATAGAAATTTCGAAATTCGGATATGCCTTCCCTAATTTGGAGACGCTTCTAGTTAATGACTGCAATTTAACAACGTTAGCGCCCGATCCCTGTGAAAAATGTGACGATACCAATGGGAATAAGAAAAGTCACGATGGCTTTCCGTAAGTATTTACATAAAGATATTTTCAAGACCGATCAGGTGTGTTGCGGCCGTATCAATCCAAAATTTCATCAACAACACCGTAATGGCTAGAAGTATTTTACAGGCTGTTTCACAAGGCACTTTATTCTGTGAATTGTGAATCCCGGTGGGATTTTCCCTGAGAGAAACGATCACCAACTTTTCAAAGTTAGAGTATACTCCTCGCTCAAAGGCCGGCAACGCACCCACTAACGGCACTGCCCTTTTTGAGCGTCTCGTAGGCTCGTTTGCCCCTCATGTCATACACGTAGTATAAAAAGGTATCTTAAGAACAAAAAGAACGCAACCAAATTTCTTAAACATAAGAAAATTTTCATTTTTATCATTGCAAGTAGCAAAAGCTACTGTATAGATTTTAAATTTTACGTAAATAATAAATGTTTCAAACTCTATACAACGTTATTATCTGTGTACAAACTAGTCAATGTCATTAATGGTTAGATAGCTGCAATGAATTGTCATTGACCCACTGAACTTGTGATTTTATTGTGTAACTTTATTATCGCTTGTAGCCGACTTCGTTTCCTGAATCTTAATAACACCGGACTGGCCACGTGGGATGAAGTGGACAGACTTGCCAAATTTCCAGCGTTAAGAAGTTTGAGAGTGCAGGTGAGTGCCTAACCTTGCTTTATTATTTCTCTCATTAGCTGTAAGGTCAAATTTTGTGATCCAAATAGAGGATAAGGTGTTGTCTATACCCGTGTACATTGTCGAAATATATATAAATAATGAGTAGAAATCTTGAAGGTCAGAAAAAAATCGTGAAAACTTAGGTAGTATTTGGACAGATATATACAATTTGTAATATCTTATTTCAGATAGTATATTAAATTCTTATAATTGCGTCTTATTTTTTCTTGTTGAATTGATATGCATCAGTTGTTGCAAAGCAATCATAGGATTACTTCATCAACAATCCGCGATCAGAACATGTGCCAATCAATATAACCCTTCCAATTCAAAGGTGTTGATTTTTTAAAGCTATATCAAAAGCGTGAAGACATTTATTTTATTCGTATAACACGGGAGCCGGGATCATATAGGTGAAGGTCTTCCTGAATTAGTTCTGGCCTAGTTAGTGGCAGTGTTTGCGTAATCTTGATGGTGTAACCCCGGAGAATTTCGTCATACGACTGCCTTTTTTTAGATTTTCCAAACCTTGGCATCTTTACGAGTATAAAACGATAAAACTTAGATGTATTTGACTAAACGAATTTCCTCGTAATTAGCCAAACTGCCTAATGACATATATAGGGCATTGCAATAAAACCGTAAAAATAATATAAAAATATAATTATAAAAAATAGCTTTTAATTATTTTAAATACTGGTGTAAGTCAAAACCTTAGGATAGGATATTGGCATAGTTGAACTGTCATTTTAGTACAAAAGGTTTACCCACATATACACACTTTTATCAATATTTGGATTAACATGTATATCTCAAATGGTAAAAAATGGATCGAGATAGGATTTGGGTGTTTATGTATATTACAGTAATTTATCTAATTAGTATAAAGGTCAAAAGCGTTTTACGATTCTTTCACTGATTAAACATAATTACGGCCGATACACTGACCGTACATTACTACGGCACATTTTGATGAATGTTTAGAACTTAATAATCTATTACCATTATTTAAAACTAAACTAAAACTATCTTTATGGTTGTTGCTATCTCTTTCCCATTCCCATCTATCTCGTTCGCTTTTTCTCTCGGCCAACAGCCTCTGTCTTCTTTGCCCATGAGTAGGGATGCCAACAGGCTCGAATTTAATGACGTGGAATGTGATACCATGATGATCATAAGTTCCAAAATAAACGTATTTTTTTTATATATTTCATGGACGTTAAATTAGGTAAATGAGTTTAACTGACATTGTGACAAAATAATTTTCGTGGTCAAGACATCCTCGTTTTTTTATAGAAAAATGTTTATGCAAAAGTTCTGAAAAAAAACAGTAAGTCAAAAATTATAAATAACTAGCAGACTCGGCCAAGCGTTGCTGTGGCTAAGGTTTTTGTTATATTACATAGTAGTAAATTAATCAAGGGAAACCGTAGGAGAACTTATGTGAAACGTTGGTACCACGACACGGACCTAAACTAAACTACCTTTAACTCAGCGCCATCTGTTAGAATTGTATCAAATAATAAACAAATGTTAATGTTATCGTAATTTTAGTAAGGATGCCTATTTTTTTTGAAAATGAAATATAGCCTATGTCACTCAGGAATGATGTAGCTTTCCAACAGTGAAAGAATTTTTAAAATCTGACAAGTAGTTTCGGAGCCTATTCAATTCATACAAACAAACAAAAAATCAAACCTTTCCTCTTTATAATATTAGTATAGATTAAAACAGCCGTAATAGTGCTTTGCTTTTTCCTCCGATATTTCGTTTATACTTTAACCAATATTTAAATAATTGTTAAAAGCACCTAAATTAAAACCGGCTTTTAAACGTAAATTTACCAGGTGCATCTGCAAGATAAATGTAAACTTCAATAGCCATTGCACTTTGCCGTCTTGATTGGCAATTTGTGCTCCTGAATTATATTTCCTGAAGTTATTTTTGTATTTCGAAAATTAAACAACGAATATGATTTTTTATCTCTCTTATAACTGTTACGGTTATTTTTAAATTTAATTTAGTTGCATTTCTTTCACTGTTAGACATAGTTTTTTTCCTTACTGGGGTTGCGATCGCGTGTTAGCCGGGATAACTGTGGACTTATCACAGTTTTATTATTATTATTTACTCTTCTCCCCTTCCATCGTGTCCAAGGATTGTTTTCTATCTCACATTTTTTTCTTCTAAAGCCACCTTTGCATCCCTTATAATTTATTAATCTAAATTATGACAAAACAATTTCTTTGGTTCTACATACTCATGCAAAAAATTGACTTTAACTTTATCAGGCATATTATATGTTTCGGTAATTTATAGATATGTAAACCTTGTTTACTAAATTTTAAAACATAAGTGTTTTTTTTAATATCAAAAAATATTTAGAAACAAGTTTGAAGCGTAAAGCCCGTCAAAGTATGGTAATTTAATTTGTTATATCTACGGTGAAAGTTAAAATGGGAGCTTGGTAGAGAGCCAAAATAGTTCATAGGCGCAGTGTTGCCAGTTAAGCGGAACCTTTTTAATAATTTATGTTGGCGACTCAGGTGTTCTATGTTTTGTAAGCAGACATATCACAGATAACACAGTTGTTATTATATATATCTATAATTAGGATATCAAGAAAAAATAGCTAAATAGAACCTTTTTTGAACTGCCATTTGTAGACACAATTTTGACAGTTTCGGAATTATCCCGCGATTTTGACATTCATAAACGTCTTATTAATAACCTCCTTTAGTGATTTAAAGCCGGTTTAACTGATGATTAATTATCGTCTTCGTACTTTAAGACACAAAATACGCAATAGATTACTAAAAATATCATTGATCGAGCTAATGGCGAAATGCATTTATAGATAGATACATATTTGGAAAGAACTGAAGAAGCTCTTTACCCGGGATGGGGTTCGATTCGATGGTACTGAAGGAAGTTTGGATATCAAGAAACAATAAATATAAATTTATATAAATCTAAACTGTCATTCAATATTTGTTAAGATTGGAAATAAAAGGGTTGGTTATATATATTTAATCCTTAAATTGGTTGGTTACTAAAGTTTTTCAATACACTTGTTAGCCTCGCCAGTTACTTTGTTAACACGTCATCTTCTTGCTACCTTGTATGACCTAAGTATTATTATTACTTTGAGATTACGCACGCTTAATGCGGTTGCTGCATTGCGCAGATAATATAAAAACTAAAATGTGCTAATTGAATGATTTCCTTAAAGAACCAGAACCTTATACGAATATGAGCGAAGTAATCTGTCTCTGCTCCTTTAAAATACATATATAGGCCATATTGTGACGTAAAAAATAAAGCAATTTATAGGATTAGATTTTCATTAATGCAAAAAAGACATGCATCAGCCTGTACTTTGTTTTTGTCTTTGTGTGTCATAAGTTTTAAACGCAACAGTTTTTGGCTTTTAAAAAATTATATAAAAAATAATTTTAAGATTAGATTTTCATATAAAAATATTTATTATAGAAAGAAAGGCATTAGCCAGTACAAGCAGTTTGTCTTTATAATAATTTGAAACGCAACAGTTTGTGACTTTAAAATATATAAATATAATGAAAAGCAATGTTTAAAATTCGGGTTTCAAAATTTTATTACTAATTAAATATGGAAATTTGACCGTTAGATATCACCTTGCTGCAACAAAGTTTATTGAATGATTGCTTTGAACAAGAACTTGTTGTGAATCACGGACCAACGAACGGTCGACCTGCGCCCACGCATGTAATGCATCTTCAATGTTTAAACATAAAAACCTTTAGAAAAGGGGTATAGTATTGTGGACAATGGAAATAATTTATATGGATACATATATAATTGAGAGAGATATAGAGAGATTTCTTTTATATTATGAAAAAAGCGTCCTTATAATAGTATTATGAAAGAAGACAATTCTCAAAAAGCCAGCAAAAGCCTTTTGGCATTGTATCTCCTTGGGCGGTGGAGCACTTCACATCAGGTGATTCTCCTGCCTATTTGCCCCTGTTTTATATAAAAAAAAATAAAAGACTAATTCTTTGACGAATGTCGAATTGAATTATTTTATTATTAATTTATTAATATGACTCAATTATATAACTATAATTATATACTTCTATAATTTGACCGAAATATCTTCAAAAGTAGTACATCGATTTTTTTCGAAAAAAAGTTATTTTTTAAATTAAGTTTACTTTGTTGTTTAGCAAGCAATAAAAAGGCTACTTTATTTTATTGTACCATCGGAACTGCTTAGCAATGTGGCCGATTTTTCTTAGTATTAACCTTTATCTAACTTTGCACGACTGTGAATTTATAAGCCGGATCTCCTTGTTTTGTTTCCCTAAGAAACAAAACTGCCTTTGCAGTTACGGTTCTTTGTATTAAAAAAAAAACAAAAATAGATCTATATCTAATTTATTTGGTGGGAATACTTTTGTTATAGCCATCGGTTCCGTTGACCCAGATCTCCCCACCCTATTACAAGACAGGACCACACGTTTCACATTACGTATTCACCTTTGTCCTACTGACATAGTGGATTAGTCGCATTGCATTACGGCTTGGCTATCAATTCGTATATTTTCATTTTAAATTAAAAAAAGTCCATACATATGATAGACATGTCTATATTCTCTGTGGTAGAATTGGGTACCTACCTTTATAGGGGAAAGCTGTTTGGTGAGGACTACAAATAATCTTTGTTTCCGCCGTCTAAAATTGCCGTTTGGAAGAAATAAAGTGAGCTTTTGCAGAACACTAGGATTACTATTAACCACCCGAACTAACAACGTATCAGGCAAGGCGTAACTGGTGGTGGGTTACTTCTTTTTAGCTTGTTGTATCATCCCATACACGTTGAGTACATTAAAGGACCAAGTAATAAATAACATAAAGCCATATATAAAACTGTGGAAAGTTTGGATATTCATCAAAAACCGTATTAAAGTATTTAATGCTGAGTTTTTTTTAAACAAAGGATTCTAAGTGGTTCCGTGTGTCGTATGTTTCAAATCGCATCGTTGCTAGTTTTGCTACGCTCCATATTTCGCCTATTCAGAATCGACAGAGCGAAGCTCGTTGAAAAAGCATAGAACAATGGTTCCTTCTGCTAATGAATCTGCTCTTCAATTAATTACCTATTGTTTAGATGATGTTTCGGATCTATTGCTAAGCAGCTAAGAAAGAAATTGTAAATTATACATGCCGAATTGTAAGCAGGTAGAAGAAGCGTAGAGGGATATCAAATCGTAATATTACTTTTGAGGGTAATTGTTAACATATGTTTAGCTCAAATTGCTTTAGTATTTTTCATAGATTTAAGCTTGTTGAGCCATGGTGCAGGCAAATCCAAATTCGACAACGCAACAGCGAGCAATGTTCCGTTTCGAGTTGGCAGCATAACAACTTTGCTTTAATTATTTTTAAAGAACATAATTGAAAATTTTTCACCAGGATAGAAACCGCTACGTAAACGCGGAACGCTTGTTTATACACCGGTTATTGTTAAGTCACAGGCGGTTAATAATTATAGGTATAAAGATTATACTTTATAGGCCTCGCATTCGCCGACAGAATGAAGTAACACGAATAAGGAAGCCATTACTGGCTTTGCCTTTCACGGAGTTTCGTAGTAAAAGTATATTTCCACAGGTTAATACAATTAATATGTCTGCGTTTTAACTCTTCTTATGTGTTCTTTGGGTCACTAAATTAATACTTACACTTGATATAACAAACAAATAAACAGACTTATTAGCGCCAAGGTCGCCCGTTGTCAAACGTAAACATTACGTTTATTTAATTCTTGTATGTGTACTGAACAGTAAATAATTATTATTTGTATTAATATATAATCTTGCATTTATAAATCAACAAATAAACTGCCAGGTATAGCTTTTCTTAATATCCCTTGGCTTAATTCTGAAAGGTAATAATAAAATTGGCTACTCAATGTCCTATTCAGTAAGACTTCTAAGAATACAATTGAACTGACAATTATGTACTGTAATTTACATTAATACCGTGTAATAATGATCATGCATGTATAGCCAATTATTCGTATACCCTGTACGAAATCGATAGTGCAGTTAATGAATCGGAACGGATCCGTTACCGCTTGGGACGGAATTGAAATTCCAACTGGAACTCGAATGTTTTCTTTTTCGAACCGGGGTAGGCCAGCAGGTGTTCTGAATTTAAATTTACGTAAAGGTCAAGGGCTTTAACGAATAGTGACAATGTTTGTCTTACACGCAACCAATCGTCAAAATACACAGGGTAAACTCTATATTGTATTGCACCGAAGCTTTTTGAGTGTATTATGCCGTTGAGGTCCCGGTAGAATGCGATAGCGACCCCGGAGCCTCTGTAACGCGGCTTTGTAGGTATTTGTCGAGGTGTTTTTAGTGGGTATTGTTCACCCAGTCTCTGAATAGCAGAGATTTTGGTGTGGGTCGAGTCCCACATACCCCTGCAACTTCCTAGGGCAGGGGATGCGCAAATGCATTTCCACCTCGAATAACAAAAAAAAAGGGTAAACTCTATATATAACGACACTGATTTGACTATGCATTTTATGGCGTTATAAAGACTTGTTGTTAAATTTAGAGTAGAAATATCAGAATTAGTAAAAAACGTTTATTCAGACTAGTGTTCGTAGTTACGTTCATAAAAAATAATCTTATTTGAATGCTGTTGCGTATATTATTGCTATAGTCTGATAATTTTGTCTGACGTCTTTTGCTGCATCAATAATTTTGTTGTATTTTTTAATTATTTTATTCATATCTTGCGATATTGAGATATCTTGGTGATTAAGGAAAAATATCCAAATATTTAGCTGCTACCAGCTTCTTTAATGCTCGCGGGAGGCTTAGGCTCATCTTCTTCATCTCCTTGTCCCTAAGTATTTCTTACAATCCAAAATATCTTTGTCATACTAATAAGTGTGAGTCATGTATTATCTATATGATAACGTATAAATCCATGACTCCTACTTATTAGCCATGGTCAACAACAGTACCCGGTAGCAATACCTATTTCAAAACAAAAGAACGAATCTTTTCTTAGAAAGTTCGTATGCATGATGCCGACAGTCAAGTTTATTGCATACTGACATTTTAAGTTTATTACATAGCAGACTGGAATAATAAAGTAACAAAAGAAAGTACACAGAGAGCTGCGCAGTTTTTACTAATTTTAGCAACTTAAAAAGTATGAATTTCCAATCGCTTGAAACTCCAGCGCCCTGACTGTCTTGCAAAAGCGACTGCGATACAGATTCGACGATTTTGTTTGCATATACGGGAGTAAAAAGTGTTCATTTAAAATCATTGTAAATCACAATATTTTGAAGATTGCATACAACTCTGTATTAAAAGCAAATGGTCAGAATTCCCTATAACGACATAAAAATAATCTAACATAGCTAAAACATTTGACGATATATTATTCATTTGGATCTTGGTGCATGTCTCAAGTCACAGACAACAAAGACGTGCTATATTTCTTCGTTATATTTAATGTCTGGTCTAGACTGCTTTCTTTCATGCAATTTATATTTACATATTCGGATCGAGCAATCTGCTGTGTATTTGATATAATTTTATTTTCGTCGTATTTATCAAAACGTTGGATACAGTACGTATATGTATATTTTCATTTAAACCTGCCAAATACTTTAATCCTTTGCTGTTACTGAAACAAAACGTCCGAACGGGAATTAATATGAATATTTTTTTTACATATATCTAAACAAATAAAATTTAAAGATTTTGGGTCTTTCTCAAGAAAATCCGTCTTTTTATTTTTTATAGAACAGGGGCAAACGGGCAGGAGGCTCACCTGATCTTAAGTGATACCGCCGCCCATGGACACTCTCGCCAGAGGGCTCGCGAGTGCGTTGCCGGCCTTTTAAGAATTTGTACGCTCTGTTCTTGAAGGACCCTAAGTCGAATCTTAATTGATTTTTTTCAATAATTAATTTAACATACATGAGAAATACCATAGTCTGATGCAAGCATAGTTTAATTTGTTCCGTGTTCCGCTATCGGACAAATGTAGAAGGTCGTATAAAACCAATGTCTACTTGTAGCTGCTATGGCGCGCTTTATAAAATTCTACAAAATACTACAAGATTCTAGCCTTATAGGATTTATCGGATTTGTGATGTTGGTTTTTGTTTATATGTACTTTTCGGCGTAAGGCATGCCAGGTTTTCTCTTTCTCTTTTTTGTATATTACATTAGAAAAACGCTGTGGTTTGTATTGGTGTAACCATAACAGTCTTGTTTAGGAGCGCGACAGAAGTATATAAAATAGTTTTATAATTTAGAGTTTATGTTGGTTAGGTAATACCTATTTGTGTAGACTATTTATTAGCCGACTCCAGAAGCAACTACTATTCTGATAAGATAATAATATTATAATGTGAAAGTATCCTTACCTATCGCAATGAATCCAATTATTCATTCTGTCGTCATTTCCATAGGGAAGTGAATAATAATTTATTACATGTTTGAAGAGTATTGTCAACTCTATAATTCTCTTAATATAACAGGTTTTATTCTGGATAGGTGTAGCGTCCCATACACTTATAATCAGATGGGGTTGCGGCCAGTACAGTTCTGTTATAAGAAACTAAGCTGTCGATAAGTTCCAGCTGGCATTGTTTTGTCCAATATATGTTATATGTGTAATAAATATTTTTATTTATATTAACTCTTTAATGTTTACACTATAAAAACCTTTTCGATTCATCGCATATAATATGTCGATCAGAGAACCAAAATAAAACACAAAACAATATTACAGTTAATTAAAACATCATTTGATAATGTGGGATTCAAAATAGAGTCGGTCCCATATGGCTGTTAAAATTTGCTTTTAGTTTTTTTTTCTGTTATACACTTATTGCGCAGGTTGAGCTGTGTTGGTCTAGTGGCTCGGTCTGCTTAATAAGGATCTGCCTTATCGCATGCCTGTTGGGCTACTTTAAATCATAATAAAAAATCAAAGAGTTAATACATAAATACGAAAATGGAATCGAAAACCTATAAATGTGGGAAAAAAAGTGCGACTTTATATGAACTACAATCTATACAATTATTATGGCTAACAGGTAATGTTATATTGACTTAATTTTCTACAATACTAATTAATAGCTTAAACTAATGTTAAGTTCGTCAACAGTCTTCAGTGAAACAGATTCACGATCTCCGGATAGGTTCCAAATAAGCTATTTATTACTTATTCTACTTATACGTCAGAAAGCGCTATTGGTCATGAAATGCGAAGTATCTTATTCGGAACTTTTATCTTCCGAATAATTTGTGTTGCATAGCTATTTGGTACTTTATCCATACACTAACAACATATCCATACATTAATAAACAGACCCTTAGTGTTGTATAGTGTATTGACAGTATGTTCGTGTGTTCGAGAACCTGCAAATAATATAACGATTTTATTATACCTATGGTAATAAACCACTTGACAGTTAACATCACCAGTTTGTACTAGTAAAAAGTTAATCGACGATATCCATATGTATTTCTATAGATCACGTCTTAAATACAATAATCCGCAAACAAAAACGCCTTCCCTATATAGAAAGTAGTCAAAGCCTTGAAAACCTTCTCGATATAGCCTTCGTTTAAAATTATAATTCCTGGTACAGTCGTGACTCTTTAATTCAGTGAACGATCTTTGATGGCACTTGTTTTGGTATTGAACCCGGATTTGTTTTTAATCTGTAAATTTAGCAAAGGCTTAGTACACGGCTTCAGTCGCAATGACGCAGATAGCTGTTTTGAGTTAAACAAGGATCAAACTTCTTTTTTTTTTAATCGTTGAGCAAAAATTCTTTCTACACAATTTTTTTTATAGAACAGGGGGCAAACGGGCAGGAGGCCTGATGTTAAGTTATACCGCCGCCCATGGGCACTCTCAATGCTAGGGCTCGCGAGTGCGTTGGCAGCCTTTTAAGAATTGGTACGCTCTTTAGGACCCTAAAAATCGACTCAGTGAAATTGGCGAACTAAACTGACAGTAATTTATGTAAATTGAGTTGTAATCAAGGCGAAGTTTAAAATTTATATTGACTTATATGTGATTCTAGATTAATATGTACGAGTACTTATTACTTTAAATTACGTTAAAGCCTTCACGTGACATGCAGAGTCGAGACTGAGTAAATATGACACCCATGTGTCAACAATATTTTGGAAACTTACGCAGTGTCCTGCGTAAGCGACGAATACGACGCGTCGCGACGCAACACGACGCGACAAATGTCCTACGTAATTTGGTCATCACTTCTCGAATCATGGTGAAGTACAGTACAATTTTGCTCGAAAGTTCATACTTAAAATATAGACTTTTAAAAAAATATCGTAAAAACCTCAAAACAAGTCAGCGTGACGTCGCGTCTCGCCGCAGACTGTCACATAGGCCGTAAGTAGGGTATGCCGTTGATTTGATTGCGTTGGTCGCGTTCGCAGCGTCGCGTCGCGTTGTATTCGTCGTTTACGCAGGACACCGCGTATACGACGCGACGCGACGCAACGCGACACGACGCGACGTAATGCGACGCGATGCTACACGCGACAAATGTCCTACGTAATTTGGTCATTACTTCTCGAATCATGGAGAAGTACAGTACAATTTTGCTCGAAAATTCATACTTAAAATATAGACTTAAAAAAATATCGTAAAAACCTCAAAACAAGTCGGCGTGACGTCGCGTCTCGCCGTAGACTGTCACATAGGCCGTAAGTAGGGTATGCCGTTGATTTGATTGCTTTGGTCGCGTTCGCAGCGTCGCAACGCGTCGTATTAAATAAATTACGTAGGACATTTGTCGCGTGTAGCATCGCGTCGCATTACGTCGCGTCGTATTGCGTCGCGTCGCGTCGCGTTGTACGCAGGACACCGCGTTAGTCCAAGACCTGTCTCCGAAATTAGATATATTACCTACCATATTATATCAGGCAATTTTTAGGGGTAATTTATTAAAATGATACGGAATTTTTTCTGATTCATCCGTGAAGAGCAATGAACAATGCCAGAGGTCTCGCGAGTGCGTCGCCGGCCTTTTAAGAATTAGCACGTCCTCATCTTAAAAGACCCTAAATAATTATTACTTACTACAAAACATTAATTTCAGGGTTGGCCCCTCTGGGAGCGTGTAGAATCTACGGAGCACGAACGAAGATTACTTTTAGTAGCGAGGCTGCCACATGTAAGAACCTTAAATGGGGGTGGTGCTGTCCCACCAGAGGAGAGAGATGCGGCGGAAAGAGCCTTCATCAGATATTACATGGAGAAACCGGAGGCTGACAGGCCGGATCGGTACGTTATTATCAAATATAATAAAAGTTGTTATTACTACTGTATGTTTCTGATAGTGAGTTTTTAAAAAAAATTGGTTAAAATTATTGTAAACATGCGCCATGTACGAAAATATTGTAGTTGCTAGACACGGGCTAGTCTAACACGGTAAATCAATTTTGTCACAACCATATTTACCTACTTATTTATTTGCACTTCGTTACTTTGAACATAGCCCTTTTATCAACTAGATACTCGTTAGCTTTATAGTACGTAATAATGAAAGAATGAAATCGTGTTTTAGAAGTTTTATATAAAAGTGAAGAAGTGTTAAACTATCAGAAAACATGTAAAGTTATAGGCCAAGACGCACATTTTTTTTATTATTCCTAACCAAAATTAACAAATTTGTATGAATGAAAGTAAACAATCTGGTTATTATACGATTATTCGTGTCACAATAGGATTAATTAACAATTCATTCGTCGAAGGCTCTTCATAAATGGAAATTGTAGGCGTGCGTTGCGAAAATTGAGAAACGCTAATTTATAGGTTTAAATATGAAGAGGAAAAGTATTATTATGTATATTTCAAAATGTATTACACGCTTATTAATTGGTATCAAGCATGTGAGCATAAAAATGTAGTGATTATCGAGCACGAGCTCTAGATTTTCAAATAAAATTGTTACTTTTCCCTTCGAAGACCCTTCGAAACCACAGCCAGCATTGGAATACATATAAAAATAAATAAGCTTCTAAAAAACTTGATTTTCTCAGCAAGGCAATACGGAGCGAGAAAAGAGCGTACCAATTCTTAAAGGCCAGCAACACAATTACGAGTCCTCTGACAATATGAGTGTCTATGGGTGGCGATGTTACATAAAAATTAAACATTTTATACATTACTACATCTTACGAGGCTGCATATTTGTTTTACGTAATCAACATCGTGTCATTGTAAGAATTAGCAGAGCGTGATTTATTGTTTGATGCAACGATTACATTTTCGGCAGAACTAACGACTATTCTGTAATAGCGTATAATATATAATATTTGGAATTTATTGTTGAGTTTTTGTACCGCTTGATTTCAAGTTTACGATATCAACTACATCTATGAAAAGTTCTAATTTGTCCCCCTATTGGAAGTAACAAAATTAGCTGGTAACCATTTGGCATATTATTATTATTATTTTATTATTTATTTATTTGTTCAGATAAAATAATCCATCGTTATGTTAGTATAAATTTACAGACTAGCGTTAGTATATTAAAATAAAATTAAAAAAAAAACTCTTGAAGAAGCCTATGCGCATACACCAGTCGATCTTTACCGACAAGTGTACGCACAAAATGTCTCATAATAGGCGAAGACAAGTCATCTCACAGTCTTCAAGATGCTGTTCCGATAGCTCCATATCCCAGAAATCATTTGTACGGATTTGGGCGAACATCTTTGAAGCACAACAGAAACGAGGCAGTTCGAAGAGCATCCTTAAAAGATTATTGTATTGAACACGCATGGCAGTTAGCGACCCGACAGTATAGTCGACCCATAGACTACTCGTGTATATTGTCTGAGTATGGATGCCTACGAGCCTGTATTGATGTATTGATATTCTGAGCACCGGAAACAATCTAATATATGATTACTAGATTGTTTGCGTATATCGCAGCAATGGCGATGGTATCGTCTGACATTTTCATTATAATTTAAAACACATCATTCAAATTACTTCAAAACCGTTATGTGGTATATTTAATTTGTCAATATTAGTTCTTGAATTAACGACTATATATATCTCCTCACTTTGTACGTTCTATAGCTTCCCTTACCACTGCTGTTATGGGGAAAAGATGACAATAATTTAATCTGTATTTTTTTAAATTTAGTATTAATGTATACTTTATTTTCAGATATTGGGAGTTAGTGGGTGTTCACGGTAAGCTCGACCCGTTGGTTTCCGTTGACCTGAGACCAGAAAAGCGAGTGCAAATTACCTTTACGTGTGGAGACACCAGCGAAGTGAGGACTGTTGATGTTTACAGGTATATAAAAAGTTTCATCAACATAATGAAGAATAGCATCGTTTCGTTGTATTAATGAGGGTAAATATACTGATATGGAATGAAAGTTGTAGATCGTTTTGAAAATTTTGCCTTTGAATTTTATTAGTCTTGTTTAATTGTCACTTTCAACTGCCGAATGTCATTAAAATAACGCGGAATTTTTCGCCAGTAATCGAATCCAACATCACCATAGACAATGATCTGAGGAGAAAGTCTTTAATTTAATATCGACGGAGGTCATTTTGAAAAATTAATACATACATACATACATATATATTAACAAGTGTCAATACTTTTTACCTAGGCCGCGTGCGTTATTAAACGTATACAAACCGATTAACTCTTTTTACCCTTCAATAATTTGCGGAGCCGTTTTCAAACAAAATATTTTAGGACTAGCATAAAATATTTAAATCCAAAAATGTCAGAAATGTGTTAAAGCCTTTGCTTTTTTTTATTATAAACAGTATTGGCCAATTACTTTCAGAACTGTAGCGGATTTAAAAACGCGATTGGAACGTTTGGCTGGATTCCCCGCTTCCAAGATGAGATTGTTCTATGTTGACCAAGAACTGAGGGACTCACAGGTAAGCACAATTATTATTTCTCTGTATTATTCACAATCATATGTAATAAATGTGGGTAAGATATAAAGAATTCATTTAAAGTTACTGGATATGAAAATGGTTTTGTTTTACTTTAAATAAATCTATTGTATCTGCTGAAAAATACATGAACATAATGTTTTTCTAAATTCAAGCAGACGAATCCTTTATGATAATTATTTTCAGGGTCCGGAAGAAATGAAATATCCGACGAAACAGCTATATTCGTACAACATGTCTTCAGGGGACGAAATAATTATAGACTCGAAATTCAAGCACTCTATATCATCTAATTCTACTGCGTGAGGCCACTTACAAATACTTAAATATAGGGACAATATTTTTAAGCTTGAAAGAAATCCTTTTTGTGAAAATTTATTACATCTGTTGATACTTGACTTTCTAGATGGTTTCCGAATAAATAAGTTATCTTTAAATAGTTATCTGCACTGCTTTGTACTTTTTGTACTGATTTTGAAATATCGAGACTAGATTTGTTTTATAATCTGTGGAAATACAATTTTTGTTTATAAGCAGTGCCAAAATTCATTGTTTTCGTCATATTGCTAATACAAAAAAGTATGTATATATTACTAATTATAATTGGATTTAATTGTGAGTTTAACTGTATCAATATACAATAACTGAAAAATTATATTGCTTCTGGTTAAAATTCTAGTCTACACTGATTATAATTTGTCTTCAAATTATAGTGATAATATACTAAAATTAAATCATGATATATTATCTACTTACTAACAAATTGTAGTTAACTGTAACAATATTTTGTTTGTCACAAATCAGTTGTAAGTTTTCATTACAAGCTTAGCTTGATTATTGAAGCACAATTTTTTTTACTTTAAGATATAATTCGCCCTAAAAGATGAAGTCCCAAGCACAGTTATTTTTTGATGATTAAGTATTCGCTGTACACAAAGGATACAAATCTTATGAACTTGTTTATTGGGCCATTAAGTTTTACACAAAAAGGTTCATTCTTATTGAAATTCTAAAATAAACATTTACATGAAGGGCAGATTGTATTATGCCTCTATAGTTTTCGCAATGAAGCATCTGTGATAATAATTATAATTAAAAATTATCTACTTAAATTGACCATCAAGTTTAGGACACCAAATTTTAAATTGACTGGCTTTTCATGTGAAATGCTAATGGGATTAATGTGCATATGCTGACTAAGTGATACTAACTGCCATTTTCAACATAATATGAGCATAGTACATGTACGTACATACTAATATAAATGTGGTTACCGTTTTGTATGCATGAATGTTTTATACTGTTTTTAATCTGTACTTGCCTTGTTTACTAGTACCTTCCAATAATTAGCTTTAGCCTATACCTGCCACATGAAATTAGTTTAGGGCAGTATTATTTGACACAACCTGTGTCTCTGGAATAATGTTTTTTCTTTGTAGTGCTAGGACATGAAACACTATATGAAATAAAGTAAAAGGTAAATATAGAACTTGTTTTATTTAAATTCAATCTTCAAAATGTAACCTTTTATTATACACAACCATCATTGAACTCTGAACTTGTTCCATAACATAATTTAGAACTTCATTCCATATCTCATTATTAATCTCATGTATCCTTCTTCTAAAAAAGTTTATTAAAATATATAACTTATCTATATTCCTATTGCAGATCATATCTTCCATATAGGAAATGATCATATTTACATCACACTGCTTTGGTGGCTGTCCACTATCAAACCAAGCCCTAAGTAATTCACGGACTTGTTTCCATGATAACCCCAGTAATCCTGACTTAACAATTCTTTTTGTTTCTATATTTTCAATATTCTTCTTTGGTTCCTCTATATCGTTAAACTTATTTTTGATTGGACTTTTAAATTCATTTTTAATTGCTGGGCACTGCAAGAACTTGTCCATAAGATTTTTAGATGTATTCAGTTTTAAGATTTTTGGTGGTCTTCCTTTTCGTTTATTAGGTGATCTACTAGTTCCAAGTATAGGTGATTTTCTTCTAGGTGACACCACAGGCTGTTTAGGTGAAACTGAATCATTTTTCAAACACAAATTAAGTTTATCTTTTTTTTCATCTTTTGTTACATTAGTTAAAAATTTACTTATGGCACCTTTAGATTTTTGTAGTTTGTCATTTAATTGTTCTAGTTTTGTTACTTGTATTCCAATACCTCGCATTTCTTTCGGATCTATATTGAGTTTTTTGCAAAGTGATATTACTTCTTGGAGTATTACTTGAGAGTCATTAGTTGCGTCTAGCAATGAAACAGACTTATTTATGACATCACAAAAACCATGACCTAAAAACTTTGCTGTTTCAACTGGAGCTTCTTCTGATCTCACCATTAGTTTTAAAGTAATGCACTTCCCTTTTACTTTAAACTGTTGCATTCTGGACTGAACTTCTACGGATAGCTGATTCAGAAATTTATAGCATTGATCATTTGTTTGAAAACGGATACCATAGTTGACTTCAGCAGAAACAGACTTTCTGACTGTATGGTATGTCAATGGGTTTCGATCACGCCCACGACACTGATCAAAGAGCTGTGCTCCAGTCTTATTACCTAAATGTTGTTGTAAAGATGCCAAAGTTAATGATTGTAGTGATCCACATGTTTTATGACCCAGTGATTCTAATTTTTGAGATGTTTGTCTACCAACACCTGGTAAATCTTTGAGATTGATGTCAAACATAAAATCTTCAATAAGATTAGCAGTTAAAAAAAATTGTCCATTTGGTTTAGCTTGCTTTGTTGCCAATCTGGCCTGAAGGCGATTCCCTCCAAAACCTGTAGAACATGGACATCCAGTTTTTTCTCTAATCTCCTCTCTCAATACTGTTGCAAAATCTTCAGGACTGACATTAAGATTTTTTAAGAGATCTGTACAATGCACATACATTTCATCACAAGACACTGCTTCAATATCCAGTGTATATTGAGCAATTGTGTTATATAGTGTATAAGCTACTTCTTTGTAACCTTCAAAGTCATATGGGATAGTTTGTAACTCTGGACACAGTCTTAAAGCAGCTCCCAAAAACATTCCATTATGGATGCCTTTTGCTCTTGCTTCATACGAACAAGAAGCTATTTCACTCATCGAACCAAATTTGTTATCTTCATCACCAATATTATCTATTCGAGTAGAAATTTCAATATTGTTAATGGCAAGACCAGCTTTTGTCAGTTTTTCAGCTTGTTTTTGCCTATAGAGCTCAAACTCTACAGATCTATTAACTCCTGTTCTCTTCGTTTGACTTTGGCCACCTTTTGAGTGAGTCACAGCTACAGGTTTACCTTTTAATTCAGGATGTTTCCTCAAACCAACAGATACAAAAAAACAATCCATATCAATGTGCATAATTATTTTATTATATTCAAAATTCATGGAAAAACTGCTAAGATGATTATATGATTTTATTCTATCTCTTAAATTTGTTTGTGCAGCAAATATATAGTTGCTTTCTTCCCGTAAATCATTGATATATTGCTTAAAACATGCACCAAGTTGAGATATATGGTGTAACCTTGAATTACTATAGAATTCAGTTATAAAATCTGGATCCACTGCAGTTTTAGTACAAGTGTCTGTATTTTTATCTATTAAAGAGTTTGTAGAATCCATAAAGCCACAACTAGAATCTGGAAGAGGCCTTTCAATATCTAATTTATGAAATGGTTCAACCCAACTATTATTTGATAATTCTTTATTTTTTTTATCAATGCTCATTCTCATAGATTTTTGGAATTTTAACTTAGGCTGGGAATGTTTGTTAGAATAAAGTAAAAAATCTTTATAATCCAGCAGCTGATTAGATGCTATGCTCTTAGTAATCCATTCAGGTTTTACAATATTTGCTAGGGACATATTCTTTACTTTTGTATCTGGTAAATTTGAAGCAATAACAATATCTTCATGTCGTTGATATGTATGATAAACACCACCATGTTGAGCCATTAAATCTTTAAGTTCGTCAGCTGTAGGTACTGTGTAACCATTGACAAAGATACTAATACCCTTAAATATATCAGAAACTTGATTTTCTTTAGAAGCTTTTGAGGAAAATTGCTCTTCCAGTTTTGAGATTTTGGCTTGCATATAACCACCCCATGCTTCAAAACCGTTATCAGGAAATTTTTCATTTCGACGACTCATTTTGCTCTACTAGCTTTCGGCTTTAGTCGTTACTTTGGGCTGGTAAACATTGGGAAAAATATGATATTATGAAGTTATACCGATTTTGATAATTTATTAAACTTAAAAACTATAGAAAAATCCGATACAGACTTTGTGATAATGTAAATATTATTTTTTTATTCCCCTCGCGTTGTACTGTCGTAAGGTTGCACCCTGTTAATAATTGTACTTGTAGGTGATTAATGTTTACAATGTTTACACTTTAATAAATACTAATTACTTATCAATTGTCGCTGCGCACAGTGCACACTGCACACAGCTACAGCTACATAAGTCTGTACTCTATATTCTATAATACGATTACGACGGTTCTATTGAGCAATGAGCTGACTACTCACTATGACAGTTTCACTTTTGACATTTGACTAATTAGCGTTATAAAATTTTGATTTAACGACAACTGTTAACAGGAAGTTTAAATAATCACAACAACAAAATTTTAAATTTAATTAGATTGATTTTCAATTTGTCGCGTAAATATGTTACCGTATGTTTGACCGTGTTTTATAAACAGTCTTGACCGTTACTCAACATGTCTAACATAGAGGAAGATAACAGACTCACTGCCCCATGGGTAGGTCAAACATCATATAAAAACGGTTTAACTATTGTTGTTCTTGCTGTAAACCGTGATATAGTTGAGAATATATCAGAAGCTTTGATCCACGTTCACAGAAAAGAAGACTTTAAATGGAAAATTATTGTTCTACGCTGTATAGATTTGGAAAGGATCATCAGTCAGTCTGATGTTACAGGAAGGGTTGGAATAGATTTCATGGTCATTGCTATAGATTTAAGCACCATTTTTTGTATTGAATGGGTAAAGAAAATGCTAGATAAAGTCCACCCAGATTTAAAAATGCGTCGAGTGGTATTGGTTAATCCTTGTGGCCTTTCTGTTGATTCAATGGCTGTGAATACAAGTGACGTTTTATCATTTTGTAAAGAAAACAAATTAGAAATGATAAATGCAAATGTTGCAAAAATGGATGAAGTAGAACATTTAGCTTTGAGGTTGTTGAATTATATTGGAGCATCAATTGGTTACAGAACAGGAATACCTAATCTAAATCTAATATAAAAGCTAGATTTGTTTGAAATTTGATATAATGGAGACTGAAGCCTAGACAAGGTTGCTGATAATTAAATATCCAAGGTTGAATGCTAGTGAAAACATCACAATTGTTATATTGTATATGATGCAGAACTATATAAAAATATTCTATAATTTATAGAATTATTAAAAATCAAGAGAATATGAAACAATTATGTAATTTTAATCGGTACTTATAAAGAAAGATAATGCTGGTCAATATTAAATTTCATAAAATATGAAGGAACTTTTATTATTACTATTATATACTTATTATTTTTAGTGGTATTATGATTTTAGTTTCAATACTTCTAGATTGTTCTTGGGTTGACAGAGAAAATATATTTTTAAGAAAACAATTTTACCCATTTAACTTGATTTATCTTATATATATATACACACACATATATATATATCTCTCTCTGTACAAATAAGTAAGATTATTGGTACTTAAATAAAAAAAACCTGGCTTAGATTAAACATTTTTTAACAGCTTTAATTGCTCTTGAAATAATTATCTATTATCATATTAGCTATTCTTATATATAAGCATTTGTAAGTATGTAATCTAAAAAAATATTTAGCTATTTCTAAATCATGTTAATAAGGCGCCTATTAACCGCTGGATTTTTTTGTATACTGATAATATTCTTAATTGTTATTGAGAATATTATCAGTATACTGTATATTGTATGTAGTATATTGATGAAAAACATGAATGTGTTTAACATTGGTGTCTGAAGGTCTACATCACTACAAATTCCATACAAACTAAATAGTTTAAAAAAATCAAAACGAAAACATTAAGTAACGTTTTTATACTATATACATATAAAATCTGACTTAAATTATGTAGCAAAGTAATTACATGCCCAGGTTCACTAAAAAATACCTTTAAACCCTTAAAAAAACTGACTTTTGGGTGTAATGTATATGAGGTTGTCCATTCTGCATTTACATTATGTCGAGCTAATACAAGAAAAGCACGGCGGGACTGGGCGCGAGCGTGACTTAACGTTATGTTTTATGGGTATTCATTTCTAGTCAGTCAGTAGTTAAGTGCTTATTACACTACGCGATATTCAGACAGTCTTACTAAGATTTAGCATAATGTAATAAGAGGCTTATTACACTATGCGATATTCAGACTGTCTTACTAAGATTCAGCCTAATGTAATAAGAGTTAGCCAGTTAGCCTGTCTAATTAGACCGACCGAATGGGTTCGGCGGTGCTTACTGGCTTACTTGCTGAATATCGTGTAGTGTAATAAGACTTAGCACGCTAAACCTAAAACCATTCAGTCAGCGCGCGGCAGTCGCAGAGCAAAGACGTTTGTACATGTTTGATTTCTGTGGCCGCGTGCACCATGGCGTGTTCGCAAGAAAAAAAAAGTACTTTGGAATGTTTTTTATTTTTTATAGATAAAGTAAGCCAACGCTCGACACACTGATACATTGGTAAAAACAAACATGAATCTTAAATTTAGAAAGAAGGTTCGGACAATCAATCTTATTATAGAATATCTTAGCTGCAAACGATGTGTCAATAAATTTAAATAAATTTTCTGCGATTCTCTAATGACAACATACTAAAGTGTGCCAGCCTGGTTCTGTTCTTGATTTGTACCGAGACATGCCATTTTTATTGCCATATTGAATGTATGGAGTATCTATTAAATTACATATAATAATATAAATTACTAATATAACATTTTAATAGTCATTCAAACTCGGCAACTCCTACTCTAAGGTAGTTTCTTAAGTCACATGGCGACATCCGTCACCGACTACGTACGCTTTGCAAATGAGTAAAATGTCGAGTTAGCATGCGGTATTCAGTCCAGTGTAATAGCGAGCTTGCTAATTAGATTTTAAGACAGTCTTACTCAGACAGTCTGAATATCGCATAGTGTAATAAGCACTTTAGAGTTAGCAAGTTAGCCTGTCTAATTAGACTGACCGAATGGGTTCGGCGGTGCTTACTTGCTGAATATCGAGTAGTGTAATAAGACTTAGCATGCTTAACCGTTCACTGTTCAGTCAGCGCCATTACAGCGCGCGGCAGCCGCAGAGCAAAGACGTTCGTTCGTATTTGTTTGCTGTGGCCGCATGCACCATGGCGTGTTCGCAAGAAAAAAAAAGTACTTTGGAATGTTTTTTATTTTTTATAGATAAAGTTTGTCAACGATATTATATTATAGACCCAGCTTGTTTATCAGAATGCTTAATCTGGATATCGGAGAGCTTTGACCAAAACGCGTTCTACGGAAAAGAGGGACAAATGGGATGCCTGGGGTATCGAGAGGGTACATGAATCTTAAATTTAGAAAGAAGGTTCGGACAATCAATCTTATTATAGAATATCTTAGCTGCAAACGATGTATCGATAAATTTTCTGCGATTCTCTAATGACAACATACTAAAGTGTGCCAGCCTGGTTCTGTTCTTGATTTGTACCGAGACATGCCATATTTATTGCCATATTGAATGTATGGAGTAACTATTAAATTACATATAATAATATAAATTACTATATAACATTTCAATAGACATTCAAACTCGGCAACTCCTACTCTAAGGTAGTTTCTTAAGTCACCTGGCGACATCCGTCACCGACTGCGTACGCTTGCAAATGAGTAAAATGAGTTAGCATAAAATATATGTTTCCTTTTAAATAAAACTATTTACACTTGTTCGGAATAGAATCAAAAATATAAATAATTTTTACTGCGACGAAACTTAAAAAACTATGAGCGCAACTGTACTTCGAGGACCAGAGACGACCATACACAGCGCGGTAACCGAAAGCTGACCAATTACGCGCTAGCGCTTGTCGGCGGTCGCCGTCTCTCCGTCGCCCCTCACCCCGTACCGCCAAACGGACCTATACCAATCATTTTAAGTTAAAGTTTATTTAAAATTATAATATTTTCAACGAAGTTTTTTAATTTACTTGAACATATGTTTCCAATTAAAAGTACTATCAATAATTAAACCAAGACATGTATATTTATTAACCACACATCCAGATAGTATGAGAGTTTAGTTTCTTTCTGAATGTAGATAGGCGAGATATAGTGCCGTGAAAAGGTAACTGACAAGGTTTAGGGAGATTTTATCAGCAACAATTTTGTCTTGCTAGCGTTGACTACTAATCCAGCATCATGGCATTTTCCCAAAGGCATCATCATCTTGCACATATTAAGGGCAAATTCGGATTTTTCGGAATAAACAAGGCAAGTATTGTTAGCTGCAGTTCAGAAACAAACGAATGTAACAGTGTATTTTCTGTTCATCAGAATTTTCGGCATACTTACAACTCAGCTGGACATTACTATTTTACTCTCTGATATTAGGTATATAATAATGAAAATGGTTGGTGATAAATTCAAAATAAAACAAACATATACACATTTTAAGTTATTTATTATTCCTCAATTTTACTACAAAATAATAGGAAGTTTTCTACATTTACCATTATTATAATATAGTACATATTGTTATATTATTGTGAAATACAACTGTTTTCACATGTGTGCGAAATAAAGAAACCTGTTACAGTTTTTCTTAACAAAATATTGAGTAAATAACTTACAAACTAATTCAAATACTGCTCATAAAAAATGTATATAACTCATAAATATTATGATAAAATCTAGGAGATACTTGTAACTTAAAAAATAAAAACAACATTCAGAATGCCTTTATTAGTGTCCAATTAAATCATCACACGGTAGAATACTATTCATAATTTTTTATAAATATATAACTAATAGTAATTGTCAAGTATTAAAGTAAACGTATACAAAAATGTAATAGTGATAATATCACAACTAAAATGTTCACCTTTACAGCTAAGACTTCAATAGATCCGATTGAACCATTTAATTATCAAGTCATTCGAAAAATAATATAGAAACTAGTCTTAAATCACAATCAATTAATCTACTCACAACAGAATATTACATCACCAAACAGAAATCCAATTAAATCAATTGATATTAATGGAATGGAGTTTATGCGAAGTTACAACAGAAATAGCAAATGGGTCAGTTGCTCTACCCCAACGATTTTATTTTTTAATATTGATGTGATGACAAAATTATTTTATTTATCTTGATAGGGGCAGAGAAACAATGAATCCTATTCCCAATTTATAATATAAACCTACGTTTTGTTATAAAATTTATACACCTAAATATTGATTTCCTATCAAAGAAAATTAAGCAAATTATGTATGTAATTGCACAGTCACAAAATGTATTTCACATTGCGTTAAAAACTACCAACATTTATTATAACTTAACACTAATTTCCTGTACTGAGATTAATATAATTTAGCAAGCCACATTTACTGAATGCAAAATTTCAAATCTGTATTAAAAGTATTTAAACGCTTAAGTCCAGTTTGTACTAGAAAAAAATGTTAAAAATATATTTAAATTTGATTAGGACCTCTTCAATACAGATTAGTTTGAATACGTTTGAAAATGAAGATTAAAAAGCTTACAATGAAAATGCATTATCTACTCTTATTTACATCTACATATTCAAATTCGATTTTAAGATGAATCTAAAACAGTTTTAGGCATTTTAGGCACTGTATATATTTATTTGTTGCTTCGAGTACTAAAACGGCCAAGTGCCTATAAAATGTTCAAGGTCTCCTGATATGTGGGTTGGCAAGCTATTATCATTGAGTTTGATTTTAAAAGATGCTTCACAAAAATCTTACCTAAAATTGTCTTATAAGTAATCGCCTGACACTGAATCCTAAAGATGACAAATAAAAACACAACGCCTACAATGTTATATAACACTTCACCTTTCAACTAAATTTTTGCTTGATAAAAAAATATCCTAATCTCTTGGATTTTAGCTACAAGCGTACATAGGGAATTTATTTTTCTAGTTGTGTGTGCGATGTCAAATGAGATTCATGATATGTAGTGTAGGGTGTGTCTATAGTAAAACTACACAGTATGCCTAGTTTGGCCCACTCCGGCTCATGTACCAACTATCCTTCCTGCGTAGCACCTTAATATCATTCACTGTACAGAGTTCATTTGTAGTATTCTTCTGTAAAACATGTAAAAAAATTTACATCTATCATATATAGCTGCTACTGAAACTATAATACCAGTTATTTTTCGCCCATAGTAATAAGGTACTAACTAGCCTGATGTTATAAAGCCTTAAATGATAAACAGTGTTTAACAAAGATATTTCTTCATATCAAACCATTTGTTTCGAAGTTACATTTAACCTAAAGATATAAATATAATAGAGGATCTGTATTTGATTCCCGGCATAACAAAAAAAACATTGGATTGACATTGAAGACCGACTTGTATAACACAAAAATTGATGAAATTTTAAAACTCATATTTCATTATTAATTAGAATAGATTAGATAAAGGCCTTAAATTTTTATTTTATAAAGAATGTGTCTATTATAGGCGGTACAGACCGTGTCAAAATAATAATAATATATAAATAATTAACACACTTTTGATAAGTGAGAAATCCAAATCATATAAAGTAAATTATTTTCTTCAAAACGGATTCTTTAAGATTAAAATCTTACCTAATCCGAGTCAAGGTTAACAACGTCGTGCGAGTTGGTCCTTGGCGCAGTATCGCGGTTCGGCGGACGTCCGCGTGTCCGCTCTCCCAGCATCATCTCCCGCGCCCTCTGATGTTGCAGGGCCATCGCCACGGGGTCACGACTGCCTAGCCCACCCGCGTAGAACTTCGCACCCATTTGCTATAAAAATGTAGAAACAGTATTTTTAATAAGGGGCCGTTCATAAAATACGTTCGCATACAAGGGGGGGGGGGGTCTGGCTGAGTGTGACAAGATGTGACAAGGGGGAGGGGGGGGGTATAGGGCAGCGTGACGTTCGCCGTTTATTATTTTTTGACATGAGCGCTAGCTCTGTGGCGCGACTCTAGATATTTCGGCCCATTTAGAAAATCCTTGGACTTCTGAATAATAGACATATTATTTATATGTTCGTTATGAAAGATATTTATTAATTTATTTAAATTTTATTATAATAACTAAATAAATGTTTTTAATTTTCAGAATTTGTCAACTATCATTTAGAATTTATCATACTCAGCAGGGGGGGGGTTGTCTTAGTTTTTGTGACGAAATATTTCTAGGGGGGTCACAAAAAGTGTGACACAGCGTGACAATGGGGGGGGGGGAGGGGGTCAAAAAAAGCTGATTTCAGTGTGACGTATTATATGAACGGCCCCTAAATGAGAATTTGAATATTGACTTTTAATAATATAATAGGCATACTTAGTGACCCTAACTCATTGGGCTTAATATAAATTCATGTGTCAATACTAACATTTTGCTGTTGCATCAGTTGCTGCAATCGCATTTGCTGCTGTCGCTGCCAAGGCGGTTCATACTGTAGCCCGCTGCTGCCACCTAGCGGCATACTGCCACCACCAGCACCTGGAGTGGACAAATGAGGAATTACTTAACATTTCCTCCTTAAGTAAAACAGCGAATTTAAATATTTATTGAAACACGCAAAAATATTTTATATGAATTGGGCAAAAACCAAACTTATGTTTGGTTTTATTAAATACTTTCCTTATGGAGAGTGATCCAGGAAATTCACAGCCCTGTGTATACTAAGTACTAATTATCAAATTGATATTCTAAAAGATGATTATGTGAATGTAATTATTATAATAATTACTGCTTACCAGAATTCATGACAGCGTTCATCATACCAGGATTCATCATGCCCGATTGTGGGTATTTATACATTTCACCCAACTTCTGCATCAGCTGAAAATAAATATTTTATATTAAGATCTTTCAAAATAAAAGTTTTTATTTTTTTTAATATTTTTAATTTAAATATGTTTCAAACAAATTTTCCATTTTACACAAATACACATTCACAAATACTTACTTATTTATTGATATTTTTTTTTGTATCTGTATAAATTTACTTCTATTTAATGCAAAGTTTTCGAATATTTAGGAAATCTTCATTGATTTATTTTTTAAGTTAACCTATGACTATGTATTGTCCAAATTTAATTTATTTATAAAATGGTTGTAACATAGTGATACTAAAAATATGATATACGACACATACATGCTTAATGATATAAATAACTTACACCATAATCATATCCTCCGAACATCTAAACAGACAAATTTGGGTCTATCAAAAATAGTATTCTAGGAAAATTAGGGCTTCGTCGCCAAGCACTTGGCAGAGCATTTTGAAGCTGGAGGTTCTAGGTTCGAAGCTAAATAATTGTTATTATCAGTGCCTATAGGATACATTTCATAAATGTCCCTTATATCACTTGGAGGTACAGATTACAAATTTCCTGAATTGTATAAGAAAATTAGAAAACATAGATTTAATTTCTTTTAAAACGAGACTAGATACATTAAATTATATTAACTTCCATAGTTTATAATTTAGTTTTTCCTTACATTTCTATAAATGGTTACAATTTTATATTAGTTTTTACCTGTGGGTTAGCACCATATAAAAGTGGTATCATATCTCGTATCTGGTTCTCAGTGATAGTGGGAGCTTCTTTACGAAGAGTGGCTGCCAGGGCAGCGTACGCCAACTGCTGTTGCTGTGCCAACACTGAAAGATAATTTAATAATAGAGAATTAAATTTATAAGCTTTTAATAGATTTTTATATTATTGTACTCAGCAGGAAATGAATCGTCATAAAGGACATATTTGATATAAACAATTTGGACGATTGATAAATAATTTAAATTTAATAATAAATAACTCACTCATGCCGTTATGCATAGCGTAGGGCTGCGCGAAGACTGCGGGCGGAGGCCTAGTCTTCTCATTCTCGAAGTCCTCCCATGCCGCTTTCCTCTCCTCTTCGGTCAGCGTTTCTTCTTCTTTGTTTTCAAGAAGGGAATCATGCTCGTGGTATTTGTATATCTGGAATTATTTATTTATTTACAATTTTATTATTTCCACAGTATACTTTAAATAAATACACATTTATTAAATTTTCAAAGCAATTTTTTATAGCTTATAGTATGTAATATTAAAATAGATACAGAGGTGTGTCTGTTAGTTAATAGATATAATGTCTAATACCTTATTTGAGAATGACATTATTATAAAATTTCAATAATTCAAAAACTTTTGTTTTTGTTTTTCTAAGTATGTTTTCTTATGATATTATATATACAAATTAGTATCAACATAGCACGTCTTACAATTAAGTAAAAAACATTTTTGTCAAAACAAAATTTTTGCCTACAGTACTTTTCAATTGACAGATTGAAAATTTAATCTCTTAAGGTATGCGCTGTCGTAAGATATGACGTCACTTTTTTTTAAAAGTGGCAAACAAAGGATTCTCTATTGTTAAGTGATATCCAGCCACACATTGCCAGAGGCCTGCATTCTCAAAAGGCCGAATTATTTTTTTTTTTTATTTATTGGACCACAAAATTAGGACAAACACATGTCAATATCAACTTACATACGAAAGTCATATAGAAAAGTCCCTAGAACATGTGGATACGACCAGCAATATTATAATATATTATAATACGAAAGTCAAATTTATTTTAAATTAAAAATAACAGTAACGAATGCTATCACATTATGATATTATTCATAATTTAATTGTTTTTTTAAATATATTACCAATTGTTCATGTTCCTTAAGCATTTCGGCGAATAGTCTGTCCTTGGGCAAGGGCGGGATGGGCCTTGGTTGAGGCGGCTTCGGCTCGAACTTGTACAACTCCGCGAGATCATTCTCCGCATAATGTCTGTCGATCTGTTGCTCGTCGATCACCCGCTTCGATATCGCCTGTTTCGTCACTTGGCGCTCGTAAATCTTCTCTTCCATTGTTCCCTGAAAATACAGGTTTAGATATTATTCAGATACAGATTATAATACACACTAGTCAGCGTCATAGATAGGAAATATCAAAGGTGGTGTTTGGCAGTGTTGCCAATATTAAAATATATTTTCATCCATGCTCCTAATTTGAGAAGTGATAGTAAATGTTTATTACTGAAGTTCAAATGTGTAACTGAATTTAGTTTTATTGACATTCCAGATTATATGAGCCAGTAACAGTATTTTTTTAAACAGAAGCGTTTACAATCCAAATTGTTGATTTATAACTATACCTTTAAAATAATAATTCTAAATATAACCTTTAATGGGAATATAAAAATTGTACCCAACTAGGAAATTTCTATACTAATCAGTTTTTTATTATGGTTTTATCCCAAAATATATATTATATATAGAACATGCATTTCTTTAGAGAATCTAGGTGGTGATCAGCCTTCTGTTGATGTTTTCCTTCACCGTTCGATCAAATGTTAAATGCGCACATAGAAAGAAAGTACATTGGTGCACAGCCGGGGATCGAACCTACGACCTCAGGTATGAGAGTCGCTAATATAATACTGCTCTGCATCAGAAATTATAGTCAGAAAAAAAATGTATAGTCCAACTATCTCAATAATGCTCGACTAAAAGCTATATATTTATACCTATACTCTACCTCCGTCCATACTATGAAATGTATATTACTATTTTATATTATGTAATATCTCACCATAACAAGAAACCGGTATACGTAACAAGGTTTCTTCTGCCCAAATCGGTAGACTCTGAAGATACTCTGCACGTCATGCGATGGGTTCCATGACACGTCAAAAATGACGACACGGTTTGCAGCTACCAGATTTATACCGAGACCACCAGCTCGGGTTGATATAAGGAATAATCTGAAAAAATAAAGCCAAAATTATTTGACTACAAAATGGAGGTGAGGTTTGTATGTATGTGTTGTTGGGACTGGAAATATGAGCTTAATTCAGAGTATTTAAGACTATTCAGGCTTTGACACATGTGCATCAATACAATTTCTGAATAAAAGTCAAGATGATCGGGAAAATTTTCATTGAAATAGGTTCAGTAGTTTTTGTGATATCTAGGGGTATGATGCCCAATTCTGGACTAACTAAAAGACTATATATTCTTTTATGTATTAATAAAAATATAATACCCTCTCTTATTTCATATTTTGTGATAATTTTATGTATGTTTTGTAATGCTTTTTGCTATGTATTGTTGAAATAACTCACCTCGCTCTAGGATTGTCTTCTCTATTAAAGTTTTTGCACCAAATTGATCTATTCTCGCACGACGTGGAACCGTCTAATCTAAAGTAGTCTACGCCGGGAGACCAGGATCCTAAACATTTAAAATGAATTATTTTTCGTTCAAAGCGATTATTCTCAATATTAAAATGCACGTTATTTATTTGTTTGTGCGAAGGGTACACAGCAAAAAACCAAAAAAGAGAAAAGAAACAATTTTTAACCATAGCCTCGATTCGGACGGTGTTAACATAATTCTTGCAATTAATAAGTTAAATATTAGTAAAGGATCCTTCCTAGGACCTTAATTATAATGCATAGCGAAAATCTAAGAATGTGATAACTGATAAACCGAAAGAATAAAAACCTGTCCGAAAAAGCGCTATTAAAAAATTTAAGAAAAATAACTATTTTACTGTAAAAGCACAATTATAAGACAACTAAAATTGTAATTAAATTTAAATTGTGTTATCTATAAAATCACAGGTTTAAATACAGCTTTTTAAACTTCAAACACTTTTGTTAAGTATCATTACAATTATTTTATATTTTTAAGTTTTTGTGTATTTTTACAAAATGTCAAAAAACGGTCTAAAAATATAAACTTGATTTAAGCCTTTAAAATCTTAAAAATTGATTAGACGTTTGTGCCTTCAAATCACCAAGAAACATAGTTTTATCCAAGAAACTTACCAACATGTCCTCCCAATTTTTCATCCACTCGTCCCTCTTGCGTGGCTTCGTCTACTTTTCCCAAGAAATGCTCAATCAAATCTAACGAGTACAATGATTGAGAAAACACCAATCTGAAAGTATCATAATAATTATAAATGTTTTATGTATATATTCAAGTAAATATTATTAGATATTAACGTTACATAAAAAAAACAGTGGCACTACAACCTCTTTAGGTCTTGGCCTCAGATTTCTGAATCTGATTCATGATCATTTTTAAATCTAATAGGCAAGTAGATGATCAGCCTCCAGTGCCTGACACACGTCGTCGACTTTTTGGGTCTAAGACATTTCCGGTTCCAAGACATTTTCCGAGCAAATGTTAAATGCGCACATAGAAAGTCCATTGGTGCACAGCCGAGGATCGAACCTACGACCTCAGGTATGAGAGTCTCACGCTTAAGCCACTAGGCCAACACTGCTCGTAATGTTACATAGCAACGGTAACAGCTGGTTTATGTAAAGGCTGGATGCCCTTACATAACTCATTAGAGACTTATGGTCTTCTGCATTAATAAATAAATTAATACTATTAAAAAATTTTTTTATTAAATTAAATTAATCTTAATAATACAAATTTTTATTTATTTATTAAAATACACTATTCTATACAATTTTAAGTGACCATAGACAAGAGCCTAAAAAAAATACATGTCGAATTCATAACCTTCTCTCTTCTCTCAAAGTGACCACAGACTACAAATGACAATAGAAAATACTTACAATTTATCCCCAATAGCTTCACACTGCCGCAAAATATCAAAGAGTAAAACTAGTTTGTGCGAGTTTCGCATATCGTCCAGCTCTTCTTCGTTCACGAGTGACATCCACCATTCTGTTGGATTCTCATTCTTCACCTCTATCACCTCTTGCACATCATCTTCTTCGGCTTCCACTGAAATAAAATACAATTTTCAATTATATATTTTAGACAAAAAACTAGCATTTTTATATTGCGTTACATTAAAAATACACACTGCCCCAATAAATAAAGGCCGAACCGAAAACGGGTCCATCGTACAGGTAGCCATTAACACCCCAAAAAATTTATTATAAAATCTGTATCAGAAATATGTAACATATAATAATAAGAAGTGGAAACATGGTAATATGATCTAAAACTCCTATGCATATACGTTATGTATAAAAGTACTTGTATTTGGTGGACTGTATCTTATATCTTTAAACGAGCAATTCTTATATATATAATTGCAATCTCGGTATCGGCTCCAACGATTTTCATGAAATTTAGTATACGGGGGGTTTCGGGGGCGATAAATCGATCTAGCTAAGAATCATTTCTAGAAAATGTTATTTTATTCGTGTTTTATCAACTTAAACAAAGAATTGCTCGTTTAAAGATGTCAGTCAAATATATTAATTAAAATTTAAAGATGTTAGTCAAATTATTAAAATTATCGAATAAGGATAATTATATTCATATTTCACAATTTTATTAGTATGTAATTCGTACTTAAATAAAATTTACAAAAAACACGATTCATAAAAATAAAAAATACCGAGCAAACCGAGCAAATCGAGCGAAATCACTGAATAAAATCAAACTCTCGTTTGATTTTATTCAGTGATTTCGCTTGGGAGTTTCTTGTAAAAACGAATACAATTTCCATATAAGGAGTGGTTTATCTTATCATGAAATCTTTAAGCAATGACCACACAGTTATATCAAATTGTGACAAAACGCGTTGTAATCATCATATTATTTTAAATATCATGCTTCCATAAATTAAATTTAAAAAGTTAATACCAGGGTTAGCCCGGGTACCACGTCGCGTAGAACGGCCTTTACTCTTCTTCGGTGACTTCTTCTTCTTACTCTTCTTCCGGCTGTCATCACTCATATCCGACGAATCATCTGACGATTCTTCGGTTGACGATTCCTGAAATCATTTCCATCATTTTAGAAGTCAAATATCCAATCCAGTTTTTTTATTTTTAACATATTATTTTTAAGTTAAAAAGCGTTTTCATATAAAAATCTTCCTGTATTTTATTCTGTTTGAAGCAATTCAGTTTCTTCCAACAACGATAGTCTTTGTTTTTTAGATGTAGTTCTCTCATAGTGAGATAGCTTAATACAAAAAGTCAACATGGAAGTCGACATCGCAATCGCTATCGCTATTGGGAGATATATCCAGCTGCAAAAATACTTTAATGTTCCATAATGGGCTATTTGACAAGATTTCAGAGCATTTCATTTTATTAGCCACTCTAGAAACACAGAATTATTTTTACCTCTGTTAAAAATTGACTGTAAGAATTTTAACTAAACATATTTTCATAATCACCCCAAAACGCTTCCCTAAGCAAGATACCTTTTCCAAGACGTACCATGCTTGTAAACAAAGTTGTGGTAGTGGTAATTATTATTACGTTACGTAAATTACATTTCGAAAACAGTCTCCAACGAAATTTAACTCCATGCGGCGGGCAGTTCAAGTATTACTTGAGCAGATTTACGGCAATGTATCCCCCCCTACCCCTCCTGTTAGTAAAAGCTCTCAAAAATAATAGCACATTAACGTATTCATTTTTTGTAAGAATCTACGAAAATGGATTTCACCCCCTCTCCCCTACAGTGCTTACGTAATACTTCAACAGCCATGACAGTATTAGGATGAGCGAAGACATTTACAAGCATTCTACGTCATCATCGATTCACGTATTTTTTTCATAAAAAAAAAAATAGCACTTTTCTGTCTCAAACACTATTTTTCACATTGTCAAATAGCCTTCAGTGTACTTAGGTTAGGTTTAATATACAAATTGAATGGAAAATCTATGTGTTGGAGATACTAAAACATAGTCATAATAACACATATGTATACTTGACAATGATAAATTGTGCGAAGGATAAATCATGAATTATACTTATAAGTATAAAACTTTGTTGCATATATAAATAAAAAATATATTTAAAGCTCATACATCTGGAGTAGAGTCATCATTAATGAAGTCTACTAGGGAACCCTCCGAGTCCTCTTCTTCTCTTTCTCTCTGAAAATGAGACAATAAGTTTAATATTATTTATTTGTTATTATATATTTTTTAGTAATAATGTACTCATGAACGACGATTAGTTTGACATAATGTGTTTGTATGTTTGAATGTTTAAATTGAAATACCTTTTTCTGTTGCATGATTTCGTATCTCTCAGAATTGTATTTTAGTACTAAGGGATGCGTCCATATTCGTTGAAGAGATTGGAAATCCGGGAATAGGAATCCTGAAGACTTTCCAGGGAGAGGCCTGAAAATTATTATTTATTAATCATTTAAAAAAAACAAAATAAAAATAACTCTCAAAGAAAACTATACATATTAGAGGTTATTTGTAAATATTTGTTTTATTGCATATTTGTCATTTTGATATAAGATTACAGATAAAGACAATAACAATTGACTTTTTTTTCAGAAAGTGTTTTGACAATAAAACTTATGTCATAAATAAAATATTTGTTTAACAAAATTTAAACAATTTTGAACAATGTTACTATACATATTCCTGGTTTTTCATAAAAAATATATTTTACATGAGACGGGAGTCAATTTACCATCCCTTAAAGAACAACACCAGAATATTTGCAAGTGCGTTGCAAGCCTTTTAATTTCTCTGAAAATATTAACAGGAACTAGTTTGATCACATAGTTTATAATTCATCACACTACATACTTTTACTAAAAAACTCAAACAATATCTTGTTGACAGCTTAACAATAAATATACTGATACAGAAAACATTCTTATCGTACAAAAATAGTATATATATAAATGTGTTATGTAGAATGAATCAAGCAATACTGTTTCGATGTGAAAGGAAGAGACTGGCTACAACACAGGGAATCCTAGTGTAGGGGCCAGTACACTCGACTTTATCGAAACAATCATGTAATATATTGTGTCTAATAAAGTTCTTTCTTTCTTTCAATTTCTTACCTCCTCGAATAGTTATCCAAATAGTGCGTATACAATTTGATTTGTACTTCATTAAGGGTGATGAATAGAACGTACTCGTGCTTCGGCGGAAGAAACGGTGCGAGGACACCGTAATCTCGTCGCTGGAAATAATTGTTCATATTATTAATACTTTGAGAAACTTAAAAAATGTCTATACAAATTCTTATTCTTAAATATTGGCTATAAACATTTTTAATTGTGTAGAATTCTGACAACTATTAGTTTATAACATGTCAGAGATGACAAACCTTTTCGGCCAGGCACATTTTTTATTTCAGTGAGTCTATACATACATTTCATTTGTTAGTGAATGTATTTAATTTTATAAGTGTGGTGTTCCACATTAAAAGTAGTTTAACTGCGAGTGATAATTACATCCCCTTTCAACACAAACAGTAAAGATAATATTTTATATTATAAAGTTCTATTTATATTATCATATTTTGATACATGGTGATAATAATTATCCAAAATCCGTGTTTTTACGTATACATAATTATGAATAAAAAATTCAAACCTGTACAGCGCCATCTAGCATTTTGTGGAGGACATGAGATCGTCTCTTCATAATCTTGATATCGTGTTCCGTGGAATCCGTATACTGTCCATTGGTGATGGGATTCACGAACCGGTTCAGGTACTCATTGTATTTACCAAGTAGGTTCGGCTTCACGAATTGCACCATGCAGTAATCTGTAAAACGTAGTATAAATAAATTTTATTAACGTACTAAAAAATAAATAAATCAGTGGCGCTACAACCATTTTAGGTCTAGGCTTCAGAATTTGTATCTTTTTCATAATCATATGTCAATCTAATAGGTAACACCGTCGACTTTTTGAGTCTAAGGCAAGCCGGTTTCTTTGCGATATTTTCCTTCACCGTTCCAGCGAAAGTTAAGTGTTAAAACAATCAAAGAAATAAAAAATATAAACAAATAATTATTATTATATTGCAAATGGGCGTAATCTGTCAAATTTTTAAAGTATTTAGATCATAATTGACAACAATTATAAATATATAAGATATTTTTATTATGACATAGGGATGCCTATTTCTGTAAAATATAAATAACCACTTATACAAATTGTAATAATTACTATATTATAAAATATAACTCACATTCTTTTAGATTATTCTGCAATGGCGTTCCAGTTAGCACAATACGCCGTAATGTCTTCACTTTGTTCATGGCTTGAGATAGACTTGTCTTTTCGTTCTTTAACAAATGCCCTTCATCACACACTACCAGATCGGGTCCTGAAATAATAATAATTAAATAATTAACTGGAATTTAACCTGGGTTCCTTTCAAAACTCATTTAATTAGAAATGTTTTAATAAATATTCTTTCTCTTTAGAATATAAGATAAAACACAATTTGACGGAAACAGAGATATAAAGTAATAATAAAGCCTGGAAGAGCTCGCTCGAAAGCAATATTCCGCCAGTTACTATCCTTTTTATTTAATTACTTTACAATAGTCTGTATAGTTTCATCGAAGTGTTAATAAATAAATAGATTTTCTAAATATTACCTGGATCAACAAGACTCTCTTGGAAGTTTTTAAGCATTTTCTTCTTGAATTTTTTATTACTGTCCGAAGATAGATTCCGGAACATCTCATAACCGAGTACACAGACGCCGCCATGTTGGTACCATTGCGACAATTGAAATGCCCGATCGGAGTTTTGTTTGAACCTAATAATATAAAACATCTTATAAAAAAACTGTTATACATACTACTAATTTAACCCATTTCAGGACAATAAAATAAAATGCTTTTATTTTTATGTTTTATCTGTAAAAAGATAAATCTTAATATTAACTTACTCAAGTGAACTATTAAAAAAAAAATTTCGATATAACGAACAATACTTGGAATTAACTTTATTTTATTCTTTATCTGGCATCACTGCCTACTAATTCAAGATTTAAGAAATCCCCAAGAATTGCATATGGGATTATGGTGATAAATTGCAGATTAAATCTGCTTACGTAATACCTGACCGGCCCTTAAGGTCGTAGGTTCAAATTCAAATCATTTATTTGCTAGAATTAGTCTTACAATTAGTTACATAAATTACAAAAATCCGCCACATATGAATAGGCATGCAAATGTCATCTTTTATTTTGTTTATTTGATCTATTGAATAACAAGGCTAGTTATTAAATCCCACATTTAGAAAAATGACAGCGCAGAGTTAGTTAGACACCAACATTTGTAAAAATTCCTATCCAAAAAATACAACGATTTAAACGTTAGGCTTCTTTTTCTTGTATTAAATAACATCTGAAGTGATGTTCCCCGCGTTAATTTCAAACCTATGATCTAGGTAGTCGAGTATAGTCAAACCCCGGGAATCAATAGACTTTCCATTTCACTTAACACTCGCACATACGGTGAAGTAAAAAACGTTCTCTATGCCTTATACCTAAAAAGTTCGACACTTTCGAAGGCACAGTAGGCTGACACCTATTAAAAAATCGGAGACCCAGAACTTAAAGGTTGTAGCAATAATGATTTTTTTAATAATTTAATCTAAATGGTCTTACCTAGATAACTCATAGACATCCACTTCATAGTCAGTTTCAGAGTGTTTTAACCACATTTTGAACTCATTTACCCAATTCAATACAGTTGATAGCGGACATACGACCAGTACACGATTCACGTTTGTAAGGTCACTATGGGTCAGCAGCGTGTGAGTGAGAGAGACAACCTGTCAAATGGGTAATACGTGAGAAAGGGATGGATATAATTGATACATGAATGTATATAGTATTTACAGTCTACTCTCGATAATTTGAAACTCAAGAGACAAGACATAAATTTTTAATTAGCAAGAGTTGAACTAAGGGAGAGGAAGGATTCAAGGAAATAAGATTTTGATCTAATATTTTGACTTCTTATATATAAAATTCTTGTGTCACGGGGTTAGTAAGCGAACTCCTCCGAAACGGCTCGACCGATTCTCATGAAATTTTGTGTGCGTATTGGGTAGGTCTGAGAATCGAACAACATCTATTTTTCATCCCCCTAAATGTTAAGGGTGGTCCACCCCTAAATTTTTTATTTATTTTTTTGACAAAATTTTTCGTTTTTATTTTTTTACGATACACCATACAAAAATACATGCAACCCTAAATTTTCACCCCTCTATCCCTTAAGTTTTTTTTGTTAATTATAAACTTTAATTTTTTGGCACAAAAACATGGCAATATAACGTTTGCCGGGTCAGCTAGTATTTCTATATTATTATTATGTATTTACAATTGAATACAATTATCAACAAATTTATTTCGAAAAGTCCGTAATCTTTTTTTGAGTGAGCGATTCCAGTCAATAATTGTCCAATGAATTTTGATTAAAAAAAACAATTAATGAACACTTTAAATTAGTTGAGATGAGTTTTGGTGGCCGGAATAGGGTTGAAGGGAATGAAAATACTATTCCTTTAACTTCAAATTAGCAATTATTCAATTATTTACGTTGATTTAATTCAATTTATTAAGTATTTTTCCAGGGACCGAAAAAATTATCGAGAGATTCAAATAGGCGAGAGTATTAAATTATATCATAATTAAATTTTGTGGTAATGGCTCAACAAAAAATTAAATTCTAGTAAATAATAATAAACATATAAAAAAAATAAAGTTTTTATTAAATTGTTTATACGTGAGTCTGTGACATTAGTCGTATTGGCGACGTTTGTTTACAAGCGTGTTACGTCATAGGGACTGGTACTCGCCATCTTGCCTAGAAAAGATTTTTGTCTGGAACTTTTATTTATGTTTAATATGAATTCAAAACAACAAAACTCACAAATAAACTTAATGATTTTTCAAATAGAACACCATATACATGACCAATCATAATAGCTTAGTGTATGACCAAATTGGACATTAATTGAATGTATGTTTGTGAATATCACCTGTAAGGTCTTCCCCAGTCCCATACAATGCGCTAAAATACAACCAGATCCTTTGCCCTTCTTGATTCGTTTCACGCTCTCGAAGCAAGCGTCCCACATGAACTTTATACCGTTTGCCTGAAATTAAAATATATACTTCACATATATGTCAGGGAATGCTAGGTTTAATCTACGAGCAATTCTTGTATATATATATATATAATTGAAATCTTGGAATCGGCTCCAACGATTTTCATGAAATTTAGTATACGGCGGGTTTCGGGGGAGATAAAACGATCTAGCTAGATCTAGATCTAGGAATAATGATGGATTTTTTCTTTTATATAACCAGTTCATATTTTTTTATTATTTTATCGGTAAGATCGAAAAATATAATTCGTATTTCATCATTTTATTAGTTTGTTAGTTTATTCGTACTATAAATATAATTTCCAAAAAACACAATCCCAAAAAAAATACCGAGCAAAGCGGCCATCCAGGTACTCCTAGGTTTATAAGAAAATAATCAAGTCAATTGATACAATTGAGTCGTTGATTTATTTTCTTGTTTTTATTTATCTGTTTTGTTATGAGCTGCAGCAGCTGTTGGCCTATTGGCTACAACCTGTGACTTCCTTGAAGTAAGTTCGATCCCCGACTATGCACCAATGGACTTTCGATCTGTCTGCTTTTAAACTTCGCTCGAATCGTGAAGTAAAACATATTGAGGAAACCGGCTTGCCTTTGACCGTAAAAATCAGCATATGTCAGGCACAGGAGACTGATGAGTTACGTTAAGTTGGCTTTTGCTCATTTCACAAGGAACCCTAATCGTGTCCGCACTTGAAGGTGTTAACAACAAAGGCATGAAACTACAGCGTACTTTAAGACGAGCGTAGTACTCAATAAATCTCTTATCAGGAGTGCCATAAAAGGCTGAAAGGCAGGCAACTGACCGGCGATGATGACCTAACATCTTAAAATAAATAATTGTCTCCAATTCGTTTCAATTCCTGATAACAATAACCAAACCCTATTTAGAATTACTCAATAGATTATTTTTAACAGAACTTCCAGGATCGCCTGTTATCCTCTCCCATGAACACTCATACTGACAAAGACTCACAAGTGCGTTGCCAGCCCTTTAAGATTAGGCTTTGAAGGACCATAACTTAGTCCTCAAAATAATAATCCATAATTAATTTTAATAACTCACCTGATGTGGCTTAAGTTTCCTGACAAGTCCTTTATCGACCTGAATAGTCGGTTCCTTTGTATCAGGATCAAAATCGAGTACGACTTTATCCAATACCACTTCATCAGGTTTACCAGACTCATCAAATTGCAGGTTATTGTACTGAAATATAGATAAAATATGTATAGTCGAGTTATTTAAGTCGTTCCAGTTATTTTGTTGGACTGGTAAGATTTTTTGCAGTTAATGAAGCCATTACTTACAGTATGAGTAATAAAATTCAAATGAGAACAAATATTTTAACCGAATATGCAACTTTTAAAGCCTTTCTCAGAAAATAATAAACGGCTCAAATATGTCTTTCTACCATTTTGTTTTATTTGGAGTAGACTCTTGGGCCGTGGAGATCAAATGCACAAACCACTAATTAAAAATTAAGTTAGCGTTGATGGTACCGGACTCCAGGGCTGATGATTTTATCAATGAATAAATATCGCAATACAGCGAGGAAATGCTGCCAGCGTACACTACAGGACTAACCAAACTCTTTAAATTGACTTTTTATTAAATTTTTAATTATTATTATTATTACTATGTAGGTTAAGAAAATTGTAAATACTTCTCTAGTATATATATATATATATATAATCAACTTGGCGAAGTCTCGACAACATGCTTACAATTACATCAAGACTCTAAGTAATCAGCTGTTGACGTGACCGCCATCTTGTTTTACATTATTAATCAACACGCTGGCTTTCGTTGAGACAGATAGTTAAACGTTTTCGAACCCGCTTTATTTAAATCAAAATGCTAGGCGACTTGATTGAATATCGATCTTTAATTAACTGTCTAGAATCTAGAGATTCAATTAACCCTCTGATTTAACTACTTAACTACGACATACATATTTAAGTTATTAAGCATTCGTCTTACCAATTTTTGCCTTTCTGTGATTCGAGCGATTCTTTCCTTCTCCTCTCGGGCCGCCTTCTTGGTGGCTTCTTCGAGTTGATTTTTACCCATAACCTGAAACACAATAATATTTAGAAAAACTAATGATTTAACAGCTCTGTATAAATATTCACATTATCCAACGTTGCCTATCTATTTATAATTTTCACATGTAGATGCTATGATTTGTCTCAAAACGAATTTAGCAAGAATTGTATGAACCGATGCAGAAAAATAATAACACAATAATATTTAGAAAAACTTATGATTAAACAGCTCTGTATAAATATTCACATTATCCAACGTTGCCTATCTATTTATAATGTTTAAATGAAATGATTATTTTTCACATGTAGTTGCTATGATTTGTCTCCAAACGAATTTAGCAAGAATTGTATGAACCGATGTAGAAAAACTGGTTTTTTAATAATTATGTGAAAAATATAAAAAAATTATAGCATTATATTTATAGATTTTGGGTCTAGGGCAACCCGGTTTCCTCCGATGGTTTCCTTTACCGTTACAGTGAATGTTAAAACAAAATTAATTATTGCTCAGCCGGGGATCGAACCTACGATCTTAGGGATGACAGTCCCACACTGTCCACTGCTCTTACTGCTGATTCCATTTCAAAAATTTGTCCACAAATTTTGATTACCTTCCGAATATTCTTTCTGCCATGTTTATTTCGACCTTCATTTTCCGTTTCTGAGCCTGATCCATCACTGTCATCTATATTCTTTATTCGTCGTCTCTTCTTTTGGCTGTGAAAAGTATTTTCAGGATTTATTTATTTATTAGGGAGATAAAACACATACATTTCTATACATTATAAAAATAAAATAAATATGTTGGTTCCACAAAAAGTTTCACTGATAAAAAATATAATACATGATTAGCACAAGGATATGAGATTGCAATCATATCGAATCTTGGGTATTTAATAAAAAAACTTGTTTGTGAAAATCTTAAAAAAAATCTATATTTGAAGAAAAAACGACACTAACAACAGAAAAATCTAAAATTTTGACTATAGCTAATTTCAGGGTGTCGGTTTTTTGTGACTAAAACTGTTTTTGTGTAAAAAATTACTCTCATCAATTTTCCCTAAAGCGTTAAAAGATATATAACTTCAAAAATTCTCCATAACTTATTAAAGCATTAGAATCTGTCAAACAATTTTTCATGTATAAAATTTTACATACTGACATACATTTGATAGCGCTCAAAGATTAGCAATATGATGACTGAACCAATATTGATGAGTTGTTATAAATAGGACTATTGTGTGACGTCAAATTGAACAAAATAATAAAAAGTACCAAACCGATATCAATCAAATTTGCACACCGTGTGTAGTTTGATCTAACTTAAAATATATGATAGCTTACATGTCAATTTATACCCGCAATATTATTTAATTGCAAATATTTGTTTATTATTTGATACAATTCTAACAGATTCTCCTACTGTTTCCCTTGAATTGAACATTTTTTTGCTCTATCATCAATAGTTTTCGCAGTGCATGCGATGATATTTATTTAATAGGCATTTTTTACACCTTGGTTAACAATACTGTAGCCTATATTAATCAGTGATAATTTAGCATTCAAATAGTAAAACAATGTTTTTATACAAATCTTCTTTATAATATTAGTATAGATAAACTCACCCATCACTAGAGCCAGATCCCTCACTATCTTCGTCCAACCGTTTATTTTTCTTCCGTTTCCTCTTAACCGGTTCTAAACCATCATCGTCTGAATCCTCGAAATCACTCATTCTGTGATCCTTTCTTCGCGAGGAACCCGCCTCTGAATCGGACGATATTGCATTCGCTTTGCGACGTTTTGATTTAAGACTGAAATAAAAAAAAAACATAGTACGTTTTTAAAATAAGGAATTTATAGTACATATAGTATTTTATTAACATAACTTTTACACATGTAAAGAAAACACTTTTTCAACGGATTGAAGCTATATTAATACATAGCTTTTATAAAAATTTTACTAGAATTTCTAAAAATCTATAAAACTTTAATTTAAATTTAAGTTCATGATATTTAGTTCTTGCTAACACTTAAATAGTATTTGTTTTAGGAAATTCATAAATCAAATTAGAATTTAGAAACGATTTTTGTAAATCAATAAATCAAATCCTTGGGATAACATTCTTCTATTAATTATAAATGAAACATTGTTATGTAAATGATATTAAATTGTAATATTTATGTGATATGTAATAGTAAATTCTACCAAATTATTTAAGACATGATGTCTGAATTAACAGTTTCTACCATTACTACTAATATAAGACAAAAGTGTAACATAATATCCATATGGATTTACGGCTATCTGCTTTGATAAAGAAATTATATCCCATTATTATTATGTACCTTCACTAGTCTTGCAGATTATGAATAATTATAAAAACTAGTAGTGATAGACTAGACTAGAAGGACCACAGATTTCATAATCTAGATGTTGATGAGCAATCTTTGTCTGACACACTTTTTGTGCCTTAAAGACACACCGCAAATTTTTGGGTTACAAACGGTTTCCTGATGATATTTCCTTCCTTATATTAAAGTGGGCATATGTACAAAATTCATTGCACATCTGGGGTTCGAACCAACATACTCAGGGGTGAGAGTCGCAAGCTAAAGCCACTGTTACACAAGGCCAACAAAGCTATTTACGTATTATTATTAAAAAATATAAGGACTTACTTTTCCTCTTCTGAATTTCCTTTATCCTCCTAAAAAAGAAGAACAAATTATATAATTATGATTCCACAAAATTAATATAGAAAAATCTTTATTTTTTTTAGAATTTCTGTTTTTTCATTTTGAAACTTTACTTACTGTTTTTCGTTCACAATTTACTAGTGATTACCTCCTAAACCCCACCATTTAAGTTTTTAAGTAAAACATTAATTAATATTGACATGTATCATGTATGTATGTCATATATGAGCATTAGAAAGGCTTTCAAAGGTTCACAAAAATCGTTCGGAAACACTGCTTTAGATAAATTGATTGTTGAGGGACCATCCACATTTATTAATCACATTGGTAACTGTATAAGAGTAATATTTAAAGAATTATGACTCCCTTATGTCAAAATCCAATGCATTTTTGAACAGAAATCAACGATTCTGTATTTACCTGTGAATTTTTATGTTCAGGTTGTGACGTCGAGGTATCACTATCACCTAATAAATCTTCTTTAGCCAGTGAATCATTGTCTCCATTTAACCCAGGCACAGTGATTGATGGCAGTTCTATAAATAAAATTATGTCATTTAATTATTGTAAGCATTCCATGCCGAAACGATTATAGAATATAATCTAAATATAAATGTTTTATTTTTATCTTCAGGGGGAAACGTGGAAGAGGCTCATCCAGTGGCGTAGAAAAGCAGAGGGGAAAAGGGGTCAACACCGGGTGTCACCTTTTTTGGCATGACACCCACCTGATGAACTATAAGAACAATGTTCAAACAAAAAAAAAGGAGCTAGCATAAAAATTTCTTTTTCAGGCATATTCCACTAGCTCAGCTTTATGCAATTCTGGGATTCATTTGACTGCATTCGGGGATTCCCCGTCTCATACTCTCGATCTTTTAATAAATTATCCATGTCCTTTATCATATAAAATATATTGCTTTTAACTTTCGCTGGGGTTACACCACCAACTTCCGCACCGGGTGCCACCCAAGATACCTACGCCACTGGGCTTATCTGATGTGACATTGCCAGAAGACTCTCATGTCGCCGGACTTTCAAGAATTGTTACAACAAGACCATAAGCCGAATTTGTTCGGAAATACTTCAATTGTGCGAATCTTAGAAATTACTACATTTAACTATTGTTTTTCTCTACAGCTATAGGCCAACCGAATTAATCAGGTTAAAAGCCCGCGGCCAGTCACTTACACTTATATGCCATTCGATGAGTAAGGGAGAGTTCAAGTATTACGTCACGCAATTTTTTGACATTCTTGACCCCCCCCCCCCCCCCCATGTAACGCACCGTAACTCGTAAGGGGTTTTTTGTACCCAATACTGTTTTACTTTATATATTGTTCATAATTGCATTTGATCTAAGCTTGCATTAATATCTAACGCCCAAACCTTTTCAAATCCATTTTTGACCATCTGAGATAGACAGAATTAATCCAAATATTGATAAATAACCAATAGACGGATTGTAATAGCTATCTGTCGATAGAGGCTATCCGTGGTAGGTCGGATCGGTGTATGTGAATAGACCTTTGTATGAAAATCATTCAAAGGTCTATACACATACATACTAAGTAAATGATATATTTTAAACAGACATGTATATAGTAATATTATTTGTACGGTTTTATTTAATTAATTTGGTTTATATTGATTATCAAATATGAATGTAAAGAGCGAAGAGATTGCATCCGTCGCCAAAAACTGATTGTCTTCGTAGGGTTTGGTTATTGGGATGCAGATAGGAAATCGATCGACTGTCACGGCCTGATTGAACACAATCTAATTGTCAATTACTTATTGGCTTCGGGCGTAACTTACAAAATTTCTAAGCACTGAAATACACAATATCTCATTCAAGACTATTCCTATATCACTTTACCTTCGCAGTCCTCATTAGCGGCGGGAGACGGGACGTCTGAGCTGGATTCCGGTTCAAGCAAAAGCTCTTCACCGATCACTGGTACATTTGGCATTTTGGCCATTCTGTACTCGTGTAGTAGGTTGCGCTTTTCGGTCCGCTGACGGCGAGACCTCTTCAACGTGCGGAGGTCCGTTAACCTAGATATATAAAAGTTATATATGTTAATCCCCTATAGGTAGTAAACGGAATTCATCAGAATTACAGGTTTAAAAATGGGTCCTATAATACTACGGCTATTAGTAGGTTAGATGGACAAAAAGGTGATAAAATAAAAACAAACTGTTAATTAAAAATATTTGAAAGATGTCTGCCTAGTGTAGCATCAACGTCCCTCATCCCTACTAGTGAAAAAAAGTACAAAGTAGTCGGCTGGTACACTCGCTCGTACGGCGAATGAAACCGGCTTGACTTAAATAAAAAAAATTAATGACATGTGTCACACTAGGTTGATCACCTACTTGGCTATGATATAAAGATCAAAAAGAAACAGATACAATCTGAGGCCAATACCCACATAGAGTTGTAACGCCACTGGATGAAGAAATTAAAAAAAAACATTTTAAATTAAATCATTTTAGTATGTAGGACCTGGATGACCGAGCTTTGCTCGGTATTTTTTTATTTTTATAAATCGTGTTTTATAAATATGAATAATATTTTTCGATCTTAACGATAGAATAATTAAAAATGGAACTGGTTTTTTTAAAGTTATTAATTTAAAGAAAAAAATCATGAGTGTGATAGAACACGAATAAAATGAAATTTTCTAGAAATGATTCCTAGCTAGATCGATTTATCGCCCCCGAAACCCCCCGTATACTAAATTTAATTAAAATCGTTGGAACCGATTCCGAGATTCCAATTATATATAATATACATATATAAATATTATACATGAGTATGGTAGCCATACTTGGATACCCATAGAAAATTAGAACCAGTTTAAAACCAAAAAGGATCAAATCTAAAAGTCATTATATATCCAATGACTTTTAGTTTCAGACATTTGTGTATACCAATACTTGGAACTCTGCATATTTGAAATTTAAGTTCAACAATATTAAATACATAGTCAATTGTTAATATTCTTTTTAGAATCAAGATCACATCCAAGTTAAAATTTTTAAATTATGGATAATCATCAAATAAAGACATTTTCTCGACACAGAATTAATATTGATGAGTCAATTGTTCTACATTTCTAGATAAGCATACACTGCAGATTTTGTTTCTCCATATAACACTAATATAGTAAATCATATGCTGCTGTTGAACACTTAAATACGTCCACATATATTCCTTTGATTACAAAGGATACTTATTAATAAAAAACAAACCCTTCACCAGTAATTTATATCTCATATTACAAAATGTATGTATGGAACTATGGTAGCTGCAGCTTATAATGAAATAATATAAATTATGAAAATAATTAGGGTTAAAATATTCAAACTTGAACATTTAACTAAACTTTAATTCTTCATACTCAGACATGCAGTCTTATTTGTTTAAAACCCGTTAATAAAATTCCAAGCCATTACTCTAGTTACCCATTTATTGCTTTATCTTCATTATTTGTATCATCACTGCTGCTGCTCGTTTTACCATTAGAATCCATCTGTAAGTTATATTTTCTTAATAAAAATATCCCATGTTGCAGAAATAAAATTACAGAATATTCTTAAAATTTAATAAAATATTAGTATTCATAACAATATTTATCTTATAGGTACAGGTGAATTAATCCTAGCCTAGCACACTGTGTGCTGTGACCAAAATTCTAAGATTGTTTATTACATTACTTAACAGTACAAGACCAATCATGAGGCCTGACAAAGGCCTGGTAATATTTCTTAAATAATATCAAATTTAGAAATAAGCATTCTGAATGAGCTGAATTATATATATGAGTTATTAAGAGTCCACTATAAAGCTCTATACATCATAGAAGAAAGTGATTGTAGTGTGTGTTCAGGTGTATTGTGACCCTTGAATGCACCCAATGATTAAACTACACCCTTGCTTGCAATCACACTAATTTGAATTTATACACAGGGCTATATACTACATCAACAAGAAAAAAAAACTATGAATTATTTACTGAACAGGTGTAGTATAAAAGTTAATGGAAGTTTATGTTCTCCTAACCTTGCTATTACAATTTTCATTTGATCTTCTTTTAGTTAACTTGCGTTTCCTTAATTTAGTGTCACTATTTCCACTAGTATTTGATATGGATGATTCAGACCCTGATTTATTTATTGAATCTTTTTCAGGACTGTCTTCCAGCAAATCTTCTCTTATCTTATCATATGTTTGTTTAAGCTGTTCATCTACTGTGTCTGAACTTGATGAAGGAGATAGCAATTTTCTTTTTGATATACTATCCAAGAGTCTTATTTTTTTTGACTCTGGTGACTCAATACATTCATTGCTATCAGAATGTTCTCTGTTGTCCACAGAATCCTTTAACTTATCAAATAAATCACAATCTTCATTTGTTTCTTCGTTTGTTATGTCTGGTGTTAATAAAACACGGTGTGAATCAAGTTTTCTTTCTTTTTGTTGAACTATATAATCACTTTCTTTATCTAAGCTTTTCGATTTTTTTGTAAGTCCGTCTTCATTACACTTATCCATATCTACATTTTGTTCTATTGTTTCATTTATATGTATAGCATCTTTACTACTATCATTTTTGTTATTAAAAGGCGAGGTGTCTTTTGGGTTTTCTTTATCAGAGTCAGAGTCACAAAGTAGTTGCTTTTTTACTGTTTCATTAACATTTCTGGTGTCATCATCTGAAAGTTCTGAATCTGAGAGTTGTAGTAAAGAAGTTTTAGTTGGCAAGATGTCATCATCTGGCTTAAAATTGTCTTTACCATCATTTGATTTACCACTATGATCACTTTGTATATCTGTTATAACCATTGGAGATATTTCACATAAAACTGCTCCATTTTGGATAATCTTTTTTAAATTGTGGGACACTAAATACTGAGGTGTCAATATAGGCAATCTGGTAATTTGTATACAAAATTTGCGTGCTTTGAAATTCTGTACATCTTTTACTTTATTATGGAAATGTGCTTTATGTTTTAAATTGCGCTTGGCTTTTGCTTCATGCTTAAATTTCTTTTTTGGCTTATGGGATTTACTGAGGTTGTCATCACTGTCACTTTCTATTACCACCGGTGGCAGATCTTTAGGGACTTTGTCAGGTCTTAGCAGCCTATTAATGTTAACACATTTGATGTATGTTGTTTTACAAGAATTTGAGTCGTCACTTCTGTCATTTTCATAATTATTAGTAATTTCAATATTTTCTGATCCCAACTGAGAATCAAAATTGTCTTCCTCTCTTTCATCATTAAACTGCACTTCATTAGACTTAATATCATCATTTTCTTCTTCATTCTGATTTGTTTTATTTATTAAAGACTCCTTTTCATGCTCATTGGTAGATGTCTGGATAAAATTGTCAGTAGAGTTTTTTTCACTATTGGTTTGTAAAAGATCCTGTTTATTCTGGAGAGAATTTTCAATATTAGAATATGGGTTAACTTTCATACTAGACTTTTTTTCTGATTCAATAGCCTTTTTTTGGCAGCCCTCCGAGTAATCTTCAGATGAACTTAGATTTTTCTTAGTTGGTTTTTTTATACCACCATCAGCTACAAGAATTTGACTCAGTTTACTACTATCATTACATGCAATCTCACTTTCTACATTTTCTCCACATACAACAACACTATCATTAAATTTCACAGATTTAAATGTTTCAGAATTTGTGGTTTTAGTATTTTCTTCATTTCTTTCAGCTCTCTTTCGCAATCTCAATAATTTACAATCATAAAACACTGGATATTTGCTTGCTAGAGAAGATGGCATTGCAGTTGCTACTACTTTGGCAGAAGTATAGTGCTTTAAATGAATTTTTTGTCGAATTTTTAGCCGCCAACAGTTATGTTGAAAATATTCGTAATTAGAGATACTTTCTGAACTGTAACTTTTCCCGCTATATGCACTGCCTTGAAGAGTTTTAATTTGAGATAAAATTGTGTTTACACTGGATTCAACAGTCACAATCGATTTCTTCGACAATTCACATAAAAGCAAAACCTTATTAGCCGCCTTCTGCACGGCAAGCGTATTTCTTAATTTATCTTTTTTTATCCGTTTATCTTTTAAAGTCTCAGAACGCCTTCGTAGATTAGTACCAAGCTTCACTAAGTATTCCACGGCGCTACATAGTACATCGTTCACGGGCGCCGACTTCGCCATTTTACGATTCAGACTTATAGCCTAATTCTTATTTATTATTATGGCGTTTAGCTGCTTAAAATATTTAAAAATTCTTGCTTCATAGGTAATAAGAATCTAAACAAACTCAATTATATATATATATAAAGCGGCAAACTCACAAGTAATTATTATTAAAGAAATAAAATTGGTGTTGCCAACCAAATATTTTAATAACTGCTCTTGGGTTAGACGTTTTACTAGCTAGTATTTTGGAGAAAAAGTATATCATTGTAATTGTATCATAAAGAAAACCATTAAAATATTTTAGAAATACAAAAACTTAAAATAATTCATAAAAACTTTTCGTTGGTTTCGATAAGAATATAATGTATAAAAACAAAACTTACAGTTAGATTAGTAAAAATACTATTGTGGCAACACTTATTAAAAAATATATGAAAAATCCATAGACTACAGAGAAAAATATACATTTTTAATTTGACGCATTACACAAATGACAAACACACACGATACCCTACTTGCCAAATATATCGTAATAGTACGTATTGGATTTAGAATACATTACCCTGATACGTGACGTATCTCAGCAGCAATTATTTATTAAACATTATTATTGATCCGTTTGTCCTAGATTATACCAGCGAATCTTAGACATACCATCCTATAGCAAAAAGAGTAGAATTTGAAGTAGAAATGACGTTTATGAGAAACGTTTTAATTTTGCCGGGTTACATAGTTTGCTAGTGTGCTATACAGTAAGTACATAATATACACAACTACAATAATTATTATAAACAGCGCCCTGCGCTTATTGCAATACAGAATCGGAAGTGCATGCTTTTTCTAACATAAACCAATAAGAAATCAAAGTCAATATTAATTCTACCAAGCGTTTATAATTGTATACCTGAATCTTAACCCGTTACAGTAAAACAAAAATTCTAGGTACTTGCCCATTTTTTGTACTCACCTTTCATGTAAATGGCTGAACTGCTGTTTATCTCAATTAACACAAACAGAAACACGTTATTTCTATTCATAGCACATTTTTCTTCTAGAATAATAGTAAATAATATTAAAGAAAATACATTTTTCCACGATTCGATAGAATATTCGGCGAATTTATGCAAGGCAACTTAGCTACCTATCCAAAACAGTCGTGAAAATGTTCCAAAGACAAACTAAACCAATATCAATAGACACCATATTATTATCATAGGTTATATTAAGGTTTACTTCGTTTATTATAATCTGTATCATGTTGAAACCTAACACAATAATGTTTTTCTTTTGGGTGGGAAAATCCAAAAAAGCGCGTGTTTTAAGTTTGTTATTAATTTTATTTTCAATTCTACTTATTTTTGCTTAAAATTTAGTGTAAATAGTAGAAATTAGCAGTGACTCTTAGAAATGGTGGGTAATGAGGGGGGCCGGGGCCCGCCAACCTCAAATAAACGTCCTCGCGTGGAGGATCGTGGTGATGACCCCAAGGCGGACTCTAGCGTTGGCGGTGGCGGTGATCGTAATGACTCTTATTAATTAAATACTATATTCGGAGAACTGTGTTAAAATCAGCTAAAATCTGTTGTATAAATTGCATAAAATAAAAAAAGTAAATAACAATGACTCTCCTCCACTACCAACAACAAAAACACCTGTATATAATGTAAATAAATCTGTATATAGTTCTGTAATAATATAAATACACATAATGTAAATTTACAAGATTACAAAGCCTTTAGAAGACGTTAAAAATCAATTATTGTCTGTGTGTTTCTTCCTGCCGCCCGCCGCTACTCAACGTTGAACTAGAAGATCCAATATCCTATAAACCTATTTATAATTACATAAAAAATACAGTTCAAAAAATTTAAGTGACGAAATTTAATGAATTGAAGGTGACTGCAAAGTCCAAAGTATTGAACATGTAGCATATCGTAGATACGCACTAAAAATGTACATACTATATGGTGTAGTATTTTCTATACGATTTTGATGTATGTGGCAACATAAATACAGGACACTAAGAAAAGAATAAAACAGACGTCACTCAGAACAAACTTTTAAGATGAGTGAGCATGTATTTTTTCCTTTGAGCAATTCTATAATAATATAAATTAATTACTGTTGTTTGTGAAGAAATATATCAATTTACAAAGATAAAAATGGGTTGTGATTTATAAAAGTATAGAACATCCCATAAACATTTTCCAAATAAGTTATGACTTAAAAGTCTTTGTTACCAGGTCATAAAATAAGATAATGTGGTTTACATTAAATGATTCTTGATTGTTAAAATAAAAATAAATCCAGTTGCAGTCGGAATTTTTACTATTATAACGTATTGTTTGCGTATTGTCGCGTTTTGTGGTCGTATACCGTAGTAGATTCACACACTTGTTTTTAAAACAGTGTGTAAAAATGAGATCAATTTCTCTTTGTGCTTTGTAATGAGAAAATAGTTTTAAATAGTTTAATTTTGAGGATTTAATATTCATAAAAATCGATTGACATTTAAAATTAAAAGCGCATAATGTCATACACACAAAATCATAATGTTGCCCCTTTAAGCGCCTTTTGCACTACTTTTCAGTGACTACGTCTTGATCGTTAGCGAGTCTTAAAATTATAGCTAGTAAAAAAAATTGGCACGCAATATATTTTGAATTACATATGTCGAAAACTGTAGCCTAAATAAACAAACAACAGTTTTTGTAACCGAAGAAGACAGATATGATTTCACAGACTACAGGAATTTATTCTTTTGACATTTATAGGATTGTGTAATCCCAAATCCTTCAAATCTTTGAATTTTGATTTCCCTTTGAATCTTAAAAATCTATCAAACCAAAAATGTTTACCAGACATAGTACGAAAAGAAGTATTATTGTAATTGGAAGATACTTTAGTGAAGGAACAGGTCAAAGTCAAGGTGCGAAATCGTCTGCGGAAGTTCCTGGTTTGAGTAATGCTGTAATTCACAATTCATCTCAGCCTGTTGGCCCAGGAGTAGATCCAAGTAAAAATGGCCCATATAAGGTTCCAGAATATTTTCTCTATGACAATATGAGTTACTTTGAAGCAGAGAAGGAGATGGCCAAATATCGCTTGCCCCAGCCTTCAGCTCTTAAGAAGGAGTAAAAATAATAATTCAATAGTGTAATGTCAGATAATTCTATATATATAAATAAATATTAGCAGTAAAATAATTTGTTTGTTTTACCTACTACATTAAACCCATTTAAGGTGTAGTATTAAACCTAGGTAAAAATGAAATTTAAGGTTTTATTATAAAAAAAGTTTAAAAAATAGTCCAGTTTATCAGAATGACGACATTGTACAATTAAATAACTTAAAACTATTAATTTATTACTAGTTATATAATCACATGTTTAAATTGAACAGTGTTATAAATATATTATATAGTATGCATTGATAGTTAATAATAATTAACTTTACGATTTAGATCTGTCTATTAATTATCAATGTATCTAATGTGGGGTATTCATCATCTTAACTATCGAGCACTCCTAATTTGTATCCATTCTCCGTTAAGACCACTTCATAGAATTAAGGTTTACTTTGTCATATACAGACCAGTTTAAGTAAACACAGTAGAGAGTAATAAATATAGGGATTAGCTGTCAAAGCTATCGAAGTTATTACATAAATATGTAATTTCAATCATTTTATGATATAAAATATCTATAACCTTTTTTGCAGTTATCAAAATAAATTAAACAATCTATGAGATGTTTAATCTTTTATAATCATTATGATTTACAGAACAAATACAACTATTTTATCTACACCTAAGTAACAAAAAATGCAAGTTAATAAAATCAAACCCTGATACATGTACTAAAATGCATAACTTTGTTTATATAGTAATTGAAGAAGCACTGCTTATTAAATAGGCTTCATTTTCTGAAAGAGTTGGTTTATGGCCATACTCTTCCATGGCTTCCTGTTACTTCTTCTTAGTAAGTTTCTCGGACAGGTCATCAAAGGAAGGGTCTTGGAGATTAATCATTAAGCTATTACCTGGTAAAAAGACCCTATTTTGTGATTGAGCAATCATTCTGGAAATGCTCTGGGCCGCTCTGATTTTACGTAACTTAAGGTAACCTGGACTCATTCCCATTGCTTTACCTAACATTTCTGCTGCCTCAGACTCTCCCTCAGCTTGTACAATTTTTTGTTGTTTTTCTTGTATAGCTCTATCCACAACAAAAGCAGCTCTTTGCGCTTCTTGCTGTGCTACCTGTTTGGCTTCAACTGCAGCAGTATATTCTTTTCCAAAGCTTAATTCAGTCAGTGAAACATCATCTAATATTATATTGAAATCAGCAGCACGCTCGACTAATTCTCTTCTTATAAGCAATGACACTTGTTGACGTTGCGTGATTAGTTGAGAAGCATTAAATTTAGCGACAACAGATTTTAGAACTTCATTACAAATTGATGGTAAGACCTTCTCATCGTAATCTTTACCAAGCTGTCTATACATTATTGGAAGACTATTGGAATCCGGGCGGGATAAAACACGTAGAGATATATTAACCATTTGCAAATCTTTGGATCCTGTAGGCGAGGAAATTTTTCTAGGCCGCGATCTGATGTCAAAAATTATTGGGTATTGAAACCATGGAATACGGAAGTGCAAGCCTTCAGTCATAACGTCATTCTGGATACCTCCAATTCTGTTGAATATAATAGCACGATGGCCACCCTCGACCGTAAACAGGGATTGCGAAACGCCATAGGCAGCTGCACCGAGTACCGCTGCCACCTTTAATCCAATGCCGAGTCCTGGAGGCCCACCTTTAGCAAACTTTCCAGCCATGTCATTAAGCTTACTCTGTGCCATTTCGATGCGATTTCACAACGAGAAAAATTGGATATAAACTATAAAATTTATAACCTATTAATTCCGAGATTGTGCAACTTATGAACTTAGATGATGATTGGAGGTTGAAGTTTGACACTGAAACTAAACTGAACTAGGGATGGCGATCTTAGATCGATTAATCGAAGAATCGATTTTTCGAGCAGAAAATATCGATTTTTTAAATCGATATGAAGTACTGTGTCGATTCACTGAATCGATATATCACCCTTGAAAATCGACATTCGATTTTTTCTGTTTTGGTATAAACCATACAATTATTTGCATTTAGTTGAATGTGCCTGAATTATAAGAGTGCTGCCGGTTAAAGAGTTAACTACTCATAAACTCGCGAGATGGCTGTATGTTTAGTATCCTTTACTCGCCTCTCTTTAATAAAAAAGTTACGTTTGTAGTCTTTGACTTTATGTATTTATAATCTGTGACGATTGATATTGCATTATTCATTTGTTGTTGTCGTTTAATGAATACTGTTATTAGCGTTATATAAGTATTTTCATGATTGATTTTCATCAGATTTTCATGTAGTGTTTGTTGCGAAATAATAACTAATTGAGAGTAGGTAAGTAAATAAGTAAAGCGCTTCTCATTTTTTACTTTGACGCTATTATTTTCAGTTTGTTCTGTTAGTTGTGATTATCATTTAAATTTACTTTTACACAGGAATAATCAGCATTGAAATAACTAATAAGTAATATGTGGAATTCTTATTGATGGAAGTGTTCATACTTCATTCACGATTACTTTATGTCCAATTATCTATTTAACGTCAAAGCATCAAATTATTCATCTTGTTTACAGAAAAAATAGTAAAGCTCCAATTATCATTTTAAAAATAAACTATCGCTTATACTCTAATTTTATTTTAATCAAGTAATCGCCAGGCTAGGGATGGCGATTCTTTCCGAAAAATATCAATTTTTAAAGCAATTCGTATCTTAATTAATCGATTCACATTTGGTGCTATTTTTATATAAAGGTTACTTTTTTATAAAATGTTAAACTATTCTTTCATATGAAATATTCTTTTAAATTCATTAAGAAATTATGCTAACTAATCCTAATAGGATTTTGAATATTACTCGAAACTAGTGACTAATTGCTTAAAATATCATTGTTTATCAAGTTTAATACATATAATAAATGAGGAATAAATATATTTTTTCAGCATGTCGGGTAGAAGTGATTTATGGAATCATTTTATTAAAAAAGACTTCGGAGGCACATGCAAATATTGTCACCAGGACGTAAAAACTAAGGGACCCTTGGAAACGCAAACTTGAAAAAAAGATCGATTTTTTAAGAATCGATTTTGTAGGCCTCGATTTTTTCGTGAATCGATTCATTAGACTACGATTCGAATCGATTTAAAAATCGATCTTTTTCGTAAAGAATCGCCATCCCTAAACTGAACTGAGCGCCCTGAAGTCTGAACTCTGTACTCTATACAAAACCTACTCTATGAAAGTCTGCCCAAAGTGCCACAGAGTATAACAAAAATAAAAAAATACTGTTTAATTAAACTTGGTCTAGAATTTATAACTTTTACCACGAATATAATATAAAATACGTTTAATTTAAGTTGAACAAAAAATTTACTAATGATTATAACAATAACTATTACCTTAATGTGCTACTAGATGTCACCAAACTTAATATTTAAAAATATTAATATTCCACGGTTTTTGTCATAATTTATCTTAATATTAAGGTATTAGTACAGTATTCCCAATCAATTTTACATTAATTATCGACTAAGTCGTAAGTTATGATTGAGTCTCGTTAAAACGTTACATCTTGAAATTTTGTAACCCTTCCAAAACGGCTAAAAGCGCAGACGCGAAAGCGGTAAAAAATCATAGACATTTGAAAAAGCCGGCTGTCAGCTGCACGGTCGTCTCATCGCTTAAAAAATAAAGTTAGTTTCGTGTAAAATTATCTTATATATAATTGAAAACGTGTAAAAATCATAAACTGTAGTAACGATAATTAAAATATGTAAAGTCATAGCTGTTTTAATTTTAGGCAGTGTTAACCAAGGAAGAAAAAATATTTTATATCGGTAAGTTGCTCATTTTCTATTAAATAGGTTTTTACTTGTACTTAAAATAGCAGAAAAAGTTTAAAGTACATATTTTATAGTACTCAAAGGCTCCTAAATAAATTATGTAAATAACAATAAAAATATGAAAGTATTTTCTAAATGAAAGTTATATATATTTAAAGTACTGTAAAATATTAATTAGATTATTTAAATTATAAGCAGGGATTTCGATTCTTAAATAGTTAAGAATTTATTTTAAAAAGCTATAAATATTATTTTTTTGTTAATAGTTTATATAAAAGAATATTAATTTTTTTTAGGAAAGAAATTGTTGGTAGGAAAGTTTACACGTACTAATAAATTAATGTTTTTTTTTAATTTTATTACATTACATTATTATATTCATAGAATAAAGATATTAATTATACTTTTATATATATATAGAAGTGTAAAGAGTGCCCACACGAAATGATTGCAACAAAATATATTTTTGGGGCAGCTGCCTTTCGTGTAACGTGTAACCTTTGACAGTATTCGCTGCAACAAAATTCAGCTCTATTTTTTGAGAATCGCCACTTTTTATTTGAACATTCCTATTTATCGACAATGGTTTTGTTGCCTACTGCTGCAGCACTTGGGCACATAACTTCTTATATCTATTAAGACAAATATGATATATTTTGTTTAACAAATCCCCTGGCACGTCGATCACTAAGATTTTTTAAAAAAACAATTAATGAAACAGCTTCATAAATCTCACTTTGTGCCCCATTGGGATGTAACTCACACTAACAATTCTGTACGTTAAAAATTGTTTCAATTTGTGCACCTTACTGAGTAATCAATAGGGTTCGCAAATATGTTTTAGTCAGCAAATATTCCATCTAAACGATTTGACGTAGACCAGTCCAAAGTTACATATTGGAACCAATTGGTTGAACGGATTCTGGGAAGATTCCATGTTCTTTTGTAAGGTTTCTGTAAAGCGTCGTAAATTAAAAAGCGTTTATTAAAATTAAATCTATTAATCGATCGAACGAGATTTGTAATTAAACATTTTTTATATTATTTAAAATGAACAGAAGTGATAAAATCACTTATTTCTTTGTAATATAATGATTTCGATTTCCTAAGACTAGGTCAAAAGTCTATTATACAAGATTTTATCTTATACGTATTTACATTTTTAATATAACTACATTTTAAATCAATCAGTTTATACAATTTATTCAAAGGAAAATGTCATAAACCACAACGTCATTAAAGTACATAATTTTCTAACTATCTTGTAACATTCGTTTCTAACATACAAATCAATTGTATATAATACTAGCTGCCCCCGCGAACTTCGTTACCCCTTAATGCCTAAATCCTTCACTATCAAAAAAATATGGGTTAATTGTAAAGGGTTGAAACTTCAGGGTTATATGTATTTACATTAGTCATTAGTAAATACATATAACCCTGAAGTTTCATTAAAGCATTAGCTTTATCATATTTTTTTTATATCTTAAATTGAATAAAATAAATTAAGGGTAAAAAAAACCACTCTTAACATTTAGGGGGATGAAAAATAGATGTTGTCCGATTCTCAGACCTACCCAATATGCACACAAAATTTCATTAGAATCGGGAAAGCCGTTTCGGAGGAGTTTAAACACAAACACCGCGACACGATAATTTTATATACACGATATTTAACTGTATTTCTATTGTGACAAGAGATAAGAATAATTTAATAACAAGGTGTTTTAAGTTCTTCCAGCTGAGTATAATCCAGCAATGCTATTTTGGATGTTTCAATAGAAATTTAAAAAAAAATGATGAAATGATATATAATCGTATAAAATCGATTAAATTATTTACCGACTCTTAGTTTGATGACAAACAGGTATTTAATGAGATGTCAATATTTAGTCTTTATTGTTGAAATGTAGAAAGCAAAATATCAGTGTTAGAATGTTCACAATAATAATTGAGTGACTTGGGATAACTAAAAAATACGATTAAATAAATTAAAGGGTTTATGTATGTTATAACATATAATATTATTTTTTCCCTGTCTTTTATTCTAACTATTGATGATTATAAGGTAAATATCTCTATCTTTAGATTTTAGATCTTTCTCGATTTATATTCCGAAAAATGCGTTGTAATAAGAGCAGTAAGTAACGTATTTTTACAGTTTAGGTTTTTTAAGAATAATATTATGGCGAGTTGTTTGGCGGTATTCATTTTACGGCGACATCTACAGCAGTAAAAAGCAGTATTGTGTCGCGGTACAAAGGAAGTGGAATTAAACAGTTTTGCGTGTTTAATAATCCTTCTTAGTCTTTCAATTCGAATTCGTAAATGGAATTCGATCCTGAATTTAGTTAAAGATTATTGTTTCTATTTTTATAAATAACCGCGAAATTTCTGAAATTAGTAATGGTAAGCGACACTAACATTCAAGGGCGTGAATTGTCATCCAATGACGTCATACATCTCAGTGGGTCGATGTAATTAACAATCATAGCTCGAAAGGGCATGCAAACAAAATGATCGTAACTTAACGTTTGTTTGACCCTATTTAAACATTGTTTGGGTAATTATTTAATGACCTACTAGAACGTACCTGCGTAATAGCGAGCCCGATTGTATATTAAAAAAAAATGTACGGTATAGAAAAGAACTGTCTGTTGGCAATGTAAATATATGGAAGGGACAATGAACAAACAATTTAGGAGACCATTATTTATTTTGAATGTGTGTAAGAGGATTACATGTTTTAGCGCCCGCAGCGGCTAATTTCAGCGGTTCTTTGTTCTATGTAGTGCTTTGAATTCGACTTTTTTGTATATTCCGTTTATTACTTATTTTAGGTCAGGTTAGTGTCATTTACTCTTGCCCTAATCCGTGATTACACTACCGTTACACTTCTTCTCTAGCACTCTTCATTTCCGCAGGTCGTGTTAGTTTTTTTTTTTTATAGAACCGGGGGCAAACGGGCAGGAGGCTCACTTGATGTTAAGTGATATCGCCGCCCATGGACACTCTCAATGCCAGAGGGCTCGCGAGTGCGTTGCCGACCTTTTAAGAATTGTTGCGCCGCAACTTCCACCACTCTGCCCTGTCTTCGGCAAGCATCTGCGCCTGGGTGATGGTAAGACCCGTAAGGGCCTTCACTTGATTGGCCTCAAGGTCTACTCTGCCACGATGAGTTTTTCTAGACTTCTCTGCGTGTCGTTGTATATTTAAAAAAAAACGCTACACTTCTACCTGATTTACGATTTGTGAAATAATATATGGGTCTTGGCTAATAGGTAATAAAGCCTTTTGTCTGACACATTTCTTCGATTGGAGACATGCGGGTTTTCTCACGACGTTTGCCTTTTCCGTAGGTTTAATAATTGCGCACATGAAGTATTTCTATTGGTGCACAGCCGTGATTGTAACTCACACCCTCAGCGATGAGGGTGGGACACGTAAATCATTACGACGATACTGCTCATTATAACGCTTTAAAGTAATGTTAGCTCCTGTCCAGGTTGTGCCTCCTATTCTCTTCATATCGTCTGCCCATCACTTCCTCTCCCTTCCTCTTACCCTTTTTCCATCACATGGTTGACATTCTGTAATATATTTTGTCCATTTTAAACCTGTTATTTCCCTCGTAATCCATTCAATTGCCTTATTATCTTTAGAATATCCTCAGTCGTTTATCTTATCTCTTCTGCTCTTTTTCGATGTCACAGTGGCAGCATGTGACCCATGGTAAGATACATAAGTTTAACACCTTTTCCTTTTATGTACCTCATTTACGTATACCTCATGACCAGTGTGTAAACGCAATACTTACGAAGAATCATCGCGTTTCCCTGCCCACTTCCCTGCTCACTACGGCTGAATGTAAATGCGGCATTAGCTACCATTGGGAAGCCTTTACTTTTAAGAACATCTGTAGGAGATTTTGGTAAGTGTACCAACATAAAAAAAAAATTAAACAAAAGATGAGACGAGTTAAACCTCAACAGTACAAACAAATAAGGCTACATATTTTTGCCAGTCGATGTATCACAAAATGATAATTTTATTTTTGTTCAGACTGTGAATAAAGGGATCCTAATTTCAGATTTTCTAATCTTCATTATAACATTATTATACTGTAACCGCAATATGTGGAACGAAATGCATTTGACGGCGTATTCTGGGTAATTTCAACTGGTTTATAATTGTATTATGTTCTTAAATAATCACAAACGATGTGAATTAGGTATATGATGATTTCATTGTATGACGTATTTTGCATTTATTGTTGCCTCATTAAAAGGTATTTGTTCGACAATCTTGGCAATGGTTATAGGCCTAAGAAAATATTGTAATCACAAGAACTGTATAATTAATAAGTCAAAATATATTTTATAAAATAAATTTTGTAATATGATATTATACAAATATATTAAATATTTCGTTATGTCGTTTTGTTTATGAATTATTTTGACATTGATAAACAAAACAACATAACGAAATTTAAATATATGTTGATATAAACCTACACATATTTAGGCTAGCAAGAGGGTTAATTCTTATTTCTTATCCTCTATTTAAAGCATAATTATTATTTCCTCCTTAGTTGGTAAAAAAAATAACTTATTTACTCATAGAACATGTATGAAAAGGACCTATTCATTATCTATACAACATAATACTTAAAAGAGTTGAAAGTACCAAATGAATTCTTATTTTAAAATACGGATGTGGAAGTAACTGTCAGTATATTTTCGAATTTCAAATTTGCAAAATCTATTGTTTGACCTCGATCGAAGCCAGTGAACCATTTGCTAACACCTTGTCCGTAAGCTCGCGTGGGATGTTTAAGGTCGCCTAGATCTCTTTTAGGCTATTTACACAACCGTAAATCAAGAAACACTCATTTTTATAGACAAAACTGTTTAAAAACCCATTTGTTTATCTAATCTGTATGAATTAAAGACTGCTTTTTACATTATTAATACCCTGTTTGAGAAGTTCGTAAGAAATAAAATTTTGCATGAACTTTTTTTTTTAGTTAATATTTATTAGATACCATATACATTTGTAAGTAATCATCAGAGAGATTTCTATTTTTTATGCTTCCCACAGTTTGGAATTTAGCCATTCCACTTTAAAAAATCTACCCGCAAAACTTGAAGCTTTTTATAAAACCGAAATATTAAAAATTCATTCACGGAGGTGCATTACGGCTGAATTGATTACCGACTATGAGATGAGAAATATCTGAATATTCAGGGTTTATATTAAAAAAATATTCAGAATTCCAGCATCAAAACTGTGGTTGAATGGGTTTCGCGTTAACATTTTGCTGGCAAATGAGTGCAGTTGGGCGATAAGACATAAAAGTATTATGTAATTAAATGCATTTGCTGAATTTTTTAATTCAAAACGAAACAGATGATTTCAACGAATAAACCTATTTCAACTTTTTCAATTCGACTACGTATTCCGCGAATTTCTTGATTATATCGCTTGGACGGATTCGTTTAATCACATTTTCGACGATTTGTCGTTTCGAAGTTGAGGAACATTTTAAATGTTCTTTGAATTGGCTAAGAGTTTTAGTTCAACAAAAACGTGAACTTCAAAGACTAAAAATATCCCGAAAGTATAATTTGGGCAACAGTACATCGATACATTTGTAAGTTTCGGATTTGCAGACTCAAACGAAAGCTTTTGTCGTAAACAAAGCTCCATATAAACTAAGCCCAAGACCGGTCGGGTTGTGTTTCAGGTATCTGCAGGTGGGCCTAAGCTCTTTACTAAATATACTCTGAGCATTGCATCAATTATGCAATTTTTTTATAGAACAGGGGCGAAACGGACTGGAGGCTCACCTGATGTTAAGTGATACCGCCGCACATGGACACTCGTAATTCCAGGAATAGGTACGCTCTTTTCTTGAAGGACCCTAAGTCGAATTGGAGCGTAGCTACAGTGGGCAGCTGGTTCCACAAGTGTTGGTGGCAAAAGCCTTGAAAAACGCACAGAAAGAAGTAGCTGACTATTTACCACAACACCTACAGTATATGTACTTAGTATATAGTTAACAATATAACGTATAAATCAGTGGAAATAAATGGTAGTAATGTAATAATTCAGTGAGCAGTGTTTGTCCAGTGGCTTCAACTTTGAGTTCGAATCACGGTGTTGCAGTGTGGACTTTCTTCCTATGTCCGCCCGCCCGTTTATATCCGCCCAAACGGTGAATGTGAACATTGTGGGTAATTTTGGGTCTAAGGCATGCCCATAGTAGCACACAAACAGTTCATGGCGTGACAGGCTGTGACAGGAGCCTGATCATCTACTCGCCTACTGGATTGACAATTGATAATGAAACGGATACACAAAACTGAGGTCCATACCGAAATAGGTTGTCTGATTAACTTTTTGATAATTCAGTTATTAAAAAGTTATCTAAAGTGATATTATGAGATTAATCTAAAATGCTAAAAGAAATTTTGTTTGAACGATAAAATATGTACTTGTGGAACATGCCTGTTTCACCTGCCAGGACAAGAGCACTTTTGGTATAGAGGCTTAAGCGTGCGATTCTCAACCTTTAGGTTGTCAGTTCGGATCACGGTTGTACACTAATCGATCTTTCTTGCTAAGTGCGCTTTAAACACTCGCTCGTACTCGGATAGAAGGCGCCCTACTTGCTTTAAGAAAATCATCACAAAACAGATACAGAAGGCTGAGGCCCACACCTAAAAGTTTGTATCGCATGTCAGGACAGCATTTCCTTTGTAAATGTTTACAATTATATAAATCCCCTTTTATACATACATTTTTATAGCGGAACAGTTTTTGTATATCCATTTTGAATGTTGTTTAGAAATAATAATTAATAGCCCTAGAGAAATTAGTTAGGTCATTGACATTATTGAGTTACTAATTCATTGTGAATTATATTTAATATTTAGTTTTAAAAGTAACAATACAGAACATTGCTTTTATTATTTGAATTTATTTACTAAGTTATGAATTGGGTTGGTTTTTATTTTGTTTTATAAGTATGTTTTTATAATGAATTCGATTCTCTTTTAGAATCAACTCGGGTATTTCCAACATAATATGGTTTCATAATCTACCGACCTTCCGGTGCAGGGTTCATGTGGACGAACCTACTCCTCTTCGCTAGTGTGATGCTAGCATACATTTTTTTGAATATTGCCTGCCTTCTCACGTAAAGGGTTTGTTATTTTATTATTATGATATTTTGTTGCAATTTTTTTATATAAAAGCTTGCCATCGCTCGGCACATTTCATTGGTAAAACAAACACAAAATACTATTGGTAAAAGAAGCACTTATGGGCAAACATGACATACACGAAGAGATCATACAAATATTACAGAAAACAATTATTTAACAAAAAAATTCTTAGCAAAACAAATAAAATTCCAAAAAAATATTTTTTTAATGTGTTGTTAATTAGATTTTAATGTGTGAGGTGAGCAACTATGGATATTTATTTATTTATGAAAACACACTCCTACCTTAACAGGTGACCCTAAATTGACAAGAGTGAACAATAAGTGATTCAAATTTAGAGACGAAACGAAAAAACAAACATATGAAATTATTGAAAAAAAATACATAATAAAAAATATAAGAAATTAACTAACTACTATAGGCACTATAGGCACAAATAATAGAAATTTTGCCAGTTCACTCAACGGACAATGAAAAAGTTCAGTTAACCTATGTTTTTCGTTAACTAAATTAATGCACCGAATATCCATACCTAGCTCGTTTATCAGAATGATAGTTATGCATATGTGTATAGCAGTTTCGTATACTGTCCTTATAGAAAATTTGCAGCTCTCGCCTGAGGCCATAAGTGTACAATACAAAATGAATGAATAAATTTTGATTTCATTTTTATGTGTTCATGTCCTCAGTGGTAGGGAATTCAATAGAAGTACTTTGTTCGATGTATTTTTAAACCAAGCACCCAAAGGAACACATATGGAGTTCCAAGTTAATTACACTAAAGTCTTATCGTAGAATTTATGTTTTAAAGTAGTTATAGTTAGATTTCCCGCGCGTCCAACGAACGAGTAAAGTTTTGCGTACTATTTGAACACGTTTCTATAAAACTAATTGTAATGTTAGATTAATAATTGAATAGATGTTCAGCTGTAATGGACGATTTAAATATATAATGTTATTGAGATTAATCCGTATACAACATAACATTAAAAAGTGTTATAGTAATATTTATTTTATCCTTAATTAAAAAAATCGTACGTCAGTCACATGACAACATATTAACCACAACAACAGTCACCGGTTAGACGAATCGAGGACAAGGAAGCATGCTTGTAAATGTCTTCATCTATCTAACGTTATACCGTAAATAGGTATATATTGTGTGTAATATAGATAAAAATATTAATTAACACTTTGAATTGAAGTTTTTTTGGACACTGATGAGACGCCAATTTGTCTAATTTGATTTTTTAAAGTCATTTATGCTTAAAATTAATTGACAATTTGTATTGACTATGGAATTCACTTCACGTCACTTTTCGCTTAGCTCCTTCTATATCTTCCTTTAAATTTCTGCTATACAAACATTACCTCTCCACGTCATATCCCTAAGTTGCGTACTAACTATTAACTGACCTGAGTCTGATCTTGAATTAAATTATCATGATTCATGTGCACTTTTTACTTCTTGTTTTTTTATGTATCCTGTATCAGTTTAGTTTATTTTTTTGTTCCTGTTTACTGTTTTTCTTCTTATTATATATGTATTTTAGCAATTCTTGCCTACCTTATGTAATTAAATACATTTTTTTTACTCACAGTGGTTGCCTAGAGGAGATCGGTTGAAAGCGATAAGGCCGTTGCCCTCCTTTTCATTTAACTATGTTCATTTTTTTATATTGTAATGCAACGACGTGTTAATAAATAAAATAAATAAATAGGCTATGGTCACATTGTACAGGCCAATATACACGGTCGCCCTACAGTAATTAAATTAAGCGCTAAAAAACCTCGAATATTAATCACATGAAGAACAATTAGTTCTCGTTACGTAACTGAATATGTAACTAAGCAAATATAACCTGGATAACTGCATCCACAAAGGGGATATCCTCTAAGCTTATTTCAAAATTATAGAAACTATGACTTTTCATAAGTCGTAGAATTCTTAAGCCCCTTTTATCTTATTTACAAAACCTTTTAAGCAAGAGTTATTAATTTATTTTAAAGGTTTAGCAAATACACAGAGCATAAATAACTCTTTAAATGGATGGAGTTTTTGAAAAGTTTGAAACTGTTTTATAGATTGAACCTTGTTATTGATTACAATCTGTATTGTTTTGCATTGTGTAACAAAAATTGTGTTAAATTATTTTTGACTATTAAAAAAACAATTCTTTGGTTTCCAGTTTTATTGTGATTATATTCGTCCCGTTTTTTTTATCGTTTGCATAAAACATATGTTTTATTTTATTATCATGCTTGACTCTTTATACCCCTTGTATATAAACAAATTAATATGTAACGAAAATTATCAACGGCTAAAATATAGGTCTCTCTCCTCCAACTTTGATTTTATTTCACAGCTAAATTGACACCTATTTGGTGAGATAGTATCGATGACCCCAGAGCTAGTTCTTTCGAATAAATAAAGAGAAGGAATGCTGCCAGCATTAAATTTAAACTGCCGTAGGGATCAAACTTTTTTTATTATATTTAGTTTTAAATTATAAGTAATAATAATTATTAGTATGTTTCTAAATTTGTATTCCTTAATAGTCCATTAAATATTTACACACCGAAGTGTAACTTCCAACACAGATTGAGACGGTATGCAGTTTTATGCATGATTCAAGCTCCATGTGTGACCTATATGCACTACCCTACTTTTACCTTGGTTCCGTATTCTTCAGTTAACTGCTTCATGTAAATTGTGATAAAAATGTTTAGGAGATCGTTAATAAGCAATTTGGGCTAAAAGCTCTAAATTGCTATGATTGGAATTTTATCTTCTGACTGTTTTTTAAATGTAAAACGGATACAACTTGTTTAGGTTAGCGCGGAATGTGGTAAAGTGTATCCATATCGCAAAATCACCACCATCATAAGCACACCCCACATACACACCATCACGTATATACCCACACTTCTACACCATCACACAACACGACCAATTTAGGCTTAGTTAATTAAATTAAATCACAGTTAGTTAAATGTATTAAATGCTTTGTGTTTGTTTGTTCCCTTTTATAAATCTTTGGAAAATGTATCATGTATTCCATCTTTGGCTGTATTCTCAGTGTATTTGTTTGTAATTAGGCACCTATATGTAATTTACGTTAGCTGTAGGAGTATTAAATAAATAAATAACGTAAATAGCTATTATATATCTCTTACTTGTTTATTAATAATTTTAGGAGAGAAACAAGATACGATAAAGTAAGTGTGGCTTATCAAGTGCAAGATATTTTGCTTAACGTCAAGTGCAGTAGCCAGGTTCTTTAGATCTAGGTCAAGCTGTGTTTACGGGTACAATTGGAAATAAGACACGATATAGTAAGTGTCTTCAAACTAAAGGAGCTGGAATACACTGGGCCTTTAGACTGACTATAATTATTTGACTATATTATATATACATACCTGTAACTAGTCTGACCTAAGTTCTGTTACAAATGAAAGTGCATTTTTTTAATTAGTTTAAATTTGGAACACGTATATCATTTTAAAAACCTGATCTAAACGACACATCGAGCAACCAGTTGCGAGATTTCCCCTGGAAACAGTGCGTAAATCCATATTCCATAGATTCGTGGACAAACAGATTAACTGCCTGTATAAAAGCCCCATTTTATTTAAGTATAAAAAAGAAAAAGCTTCCTGCGAGTACGTGAGTTACCTCAGATTTCTGAATCTGTTTCATGATTATATATAAATCTAATAGGCAAGTAGGTGATTAGTCTCCAGTGCCTGACACACGTCGCCGACTTTTTGGGTCTTGGACATGTCAGTTTCCTCACGATGTTTTCCTTCACCGTTCGAGAAAATGTTAAAATGCGCACATAGAAAGAAAGTCCATTGGCGCACAGCCGGGGATCGAACCTGCGACCTTAGTATGAGAGTCGCACGCTGAAGCCACTAGGCCAACACTGCTCTCTTTGCAATGTTTAATCGTTTATTTTATTCTAAAAAATCACTTGGCAAATGTCCCATTCACTTAGAAGTACGAAAATTGCTGGGCCTTTGTTTTGTGGAAGCTGCATAATATTAACATTTTTAACTAAAGTTTGAAGTGCCTAGAGAGAGAATAACGGTACTATTTACAGACTCATAACTTTGTACAGGTTAAAACTCTTTGTATGAAAGTTCTTTATAAGCCTAGATTTTGGTTTAAGCTTTGACGTCCTAGATTTTCCAGGTAGACCCAAAAAGTCGTCGGCGTGTGCCAGGCGCAGGCGGTAATTTTGTGGGACTTTTGCGTCAGTTTCGTTTCTTATACAAGGCAAGTAGAAATCAGATATTTGGACCAGATTGAGACGTATCTAAGCCTATATAAACGTTGCTAATTGGTGATAACTATGACAAACTTGTTATATTGTATCTGGAAAAACCCCCTGATATATTGGCGATTCCCATTCGATTTATAGGGGATCACGTTTTTCGTCGTCACTTTTGAAAAACGAAATCCTCTCGTCCGTTCCGTCCGGACCAATCACAATCAAGCTTTCGACTTCGTTTTCAAAAGCTTATTCCATTCGACCCGCCCCTTTTAAGAAAACAAATGACAATCTCAATTGAAGAGTTGAATACAATAATTGATTTCAATAGCAATGACAATGTTAAACGCGATGTTCAAATCAACGGAATTGTGTCAAGAGCTATTTAATACTGTAATCTCTTATCTGCATTCCCGAGGCACTAATTGTATGGCGTGTGATCACTTGAGCAGACCGGCTTGATTAAACGATAATTATGTATATTATGACTAATGGGTAGTAGTGATGATTTGGATGACTAAGTTTATTATTAAACGAATTATTATAGTGTGTATATTTCTCAGTGTTAACAGGGATTTTTATTTATTTACAGAAAATACAATCTTAAAAAGTCCTAAGAGGTGATCCTAAACAAGACTGAATAAAAATACTTATTGCTATAGGCACTAACAAATACCTAGTAGAACCTTTGAAAGTTCAATCTATTTCATTACGTAATACACAAATGATATGTGCCGTTTTCAAAAGGTAAATAAATAATATAATACAAAATATTATCCGTATCACCTCGTTCGTCGAGCGTTTTCTAGGGCAGTTTTTACCGCGCACCACTGTATACTGCTATGTGGAACCAGCTGTCCATTAATGTATATCCGAATCAATTCGATTTAGGGTCCTTCAAAAAAGGAGCGTACCAATTTTTGAAAGTACGGCAACGCACTAGCGAGCCTTCTGGCAATGTATCACTTAACAACAGGTGAGCCCTGGGGCCCGTTTGCCTCCTCTTACATAAATAAAAAACGGTTATATTACTTCGGGTACATAAAGATTCTAGAATTTTTTTATGGGTTGCCACTTGCCTGGAAACATTTTTAGTAGATTCCCATTTCGAAGTAGGTACGTTATTTTTTCTTCCTATGAAATTTGCATGGAAATTTTCATTTTAATATAGCTATTAATTTTTGAAATAGCCCGTAAGGTAGTCGAAGTTACCCTTTCGCGATAACCGCGGCTATTGGACGTTTTTATGTCCCCCATAAATCGCCTTGGTCTGAAACAGCTCGATTTAGTAGGCCGAACAATGCTTCATAGTATGTTTGACATACATCTTGTGTTTTATTTGAAAAAAGTCTATAAATAGTAAGTGATGCATCGGATTTATTATTCGGTTTAATATCTTTATTTTGTATTAGTATCTATTGAACAATATAATGAAATTCGACGATAAAATACACAAATAAGATATTGTGTCAATATTGACTTTTATATAATGAATAATTACTAAAAATGTAGGTCCGGTATAAATAGTTTGATTAGTTACACAGTGTTATACATATTATTAATATTGTATGTTGTTTGCAAAAAAACAAAAAATGTGTCATTTTTTTAAGTACTTGATCAAGATTACGTTACGAAGGAGTTCCGATCGACGGTACTAAATTTAGCTAAGATATAGGATATATAACAAGATAAATAAAATAATGTAAAAATGTAAGCTGCATATCTTTTTTGTCACGATTGGAAATTAAACGGGCTTTATCTTATCATATCGAGCAATTCTTATATATATATATATATATATATATATATATATATATATATATAATTGGAATCTCGGAATCGGCTCCAACGATTTTCATGATTCGATTCGATAAATCGATTTAGCTAGGAATTATTTCTAGAAAATGTCATTTTATTTGTGTTTTATCAACTTAAACATAGAATTGCTCGTTTAAAGATGTCAGTCAAATAAAAACTTAAATATGAATATAATTATCTTTATTCGATAATTATATTCATATTTCATCATTTTATTAGTATGTAATTCGTACTTAAATAAAATTTCCAAAAAACACGATTTATAAAAAAAAATACCGAGCTAAGCTCGGTCATCCAGGTCCTTATTATTAATACAACGATTGTTTCAGAAGAAATCGAATACGAAGCCAAGCGCTTAATAAGACAGTCGAAGGCTGGCTTACGAGCTGCACGTCTTAAAAATCGATTAAAATAAAACAAACGAATTGTGTCTTTCAGAATGCCTTTGTAAATAATTTAAAAATGGAATAGCAGATGCACTATTGCGACACGTTATCCGGACGAAGTATAAACAAAATGTTCGAAAATAAATAAATTTAACATGTTATACGCAACATACGGAGCTCCAGTTAACTGTCCATGAATAATAACTATAGCTTCGCTTCGGGGAATCTATGACGCGGTTAATTTTAACCATGGCGCGAATTACTTTATTGCCTCACTTTGATGTAACTAATCGCAAATAATCTATTGTAAATAATTAATTACCCGCTGGTGTGTGATCGATGAGTGATATTAGAAATATCCGGACTACGACAATGTAATTAATTAGTTTTTTATATGATTACATATGTTTTATTAATTAATATTTATTGTGATAATTAAATAAAAGTAACACATTATATAAAAATTGCCATAATGACGTTGATGCATCTCACTGTATTGGGAACAAAAAAAATATTCAGAATTCAGTAACTCATTTTATCAAGCGAGTCAAACATTGTCTTGGCCTCGAAAATAAGAATCTTCGAGCACTACCAGTCCTGTGCCAACATTCACCACTTGTTGGCTTTCAGCTGCAGCAGGTCCTCTTCCACTCTGCCGATCCAACCATACCTTCACTCACTCGTTGGACACTCTCAATGCCAGAGTGCTCATGAATGCATTGCCGGCCTTTAAAGAATTTGTACGGTCTTTTCTAGAAGGAGCCTAGGTCGAATTGGTTCTGAAATACTTCAGTGGGCAACTGGTTTCTCAAAGTAAATCCGGTATATTGACAGTTAAAAATCAGGCTAAGATTATGACAGCTGTATCAAAGACAGTTTCATCTGGATCCGCCACTTTGAAGCAACATTTATATATTGTTTCACTAAAGGAATGAATAAAAATGTTTATCCCAATTTCTAAGACAGTTATAAATGATTCATTTGAAATGATGTCATCGTAAACGTTTCATAATTTTCATAAAAATCACTTTGAATTTTATATTATGAAAGAATCCGTTACATTAAGATTATGTATGAATCAAATAATAAAATGCATTATATACAATGCATACATTTATCTACAGTAATTATTTCAAGATATCTTAAAAAAAAAATACAATTACGGTGAGCATACATTTTACAAATAATATTACTTTGAACTAGAAATTTTAGTTTTATTTTAAAATGTTATTTTTTATGATCTAGACAAATATTTAGAACAATATTTCTGTAGACAAGTTATTTTAGCTGTGAGTTAGAAATCAAAATGAAAAAGAATCACTTAAGCCAAGCGACAATTTAATAGCCCTTTCCACTTTATCCCACTAACCTATTTGAGATCGTAAAACCTAGGGCACAGATTACATCATCCAACTTTTACGATTCCGCGCTGTGTGACTTTAGAGCGGTGAATTGTATATATGTAAGTCAAATTCGGTTTATATAACATTATGTAAAACATGATTAGGAATTTGTTGTTTACTTAACTATCATTGTAGAGTCTTTTGTTAAGAATCTTTAGACATACATACATTTATATGTAAGAGTATTTAGTCTATTGTAATGTGATACATCATATGCATATTATATAACTGATGAGAAATAATGAAAGTAAGTTTTTCTTAAAACTTGGTCTGTAAGGTCGCAATATGTTTTTTATCCAAAAAGATACTGTATGTCAGCATGACACACAACAAAGCACACTTTATCATACTTAAATATTTTCCAATTCAATTTTGCGCATACAGGCCAGTTCAATAACCTACATTTTATGAAGTCGGTTATTATTGACAGATAATCCATAAAACATGCCGAGACAGACTAAAGTAAAAGTTTGAAATATTTTAATAGACGATAATAACTGTTATATCTATTTCAAATATCACTTTAAAACCCTTTGTTTTGTAATGCGCATGCTTCGTTAAAAATTGCTTTAGTAATTCCAGACGGAAAAAATTCAGATTCCATTAGCAACCGCAAAATTCAGGAATATTTATCAATGAAAACCGCGTCGGTAATTATAATGATGTCAATCAAGCTGACACTGTATAATTCTCTTGATAATATTGAATACGGAAATGTGTAAGCGACATAGTAAATTAAAAAGTGCATCGCTGAATTAAAAATATTTTAATTCTATATAAAACCTTTTTGGATTATAGTAATCCTCTTTTTTGGTTGCCAGGATTAAAGTCGTGAAAATGGATTTTGTTTTACAGAAACACGTTGAAACGAAAAAGATAAGAATTCTAATGTTTTAAATATTTAAGTGTGTGCTGGTTTAAAAATGGAATGTAATTAAACAACGGAAAGTTACAATTGTATGCATTGTATTAAATTCATGAAAAAGCTTAATGTAAAGCTTATTGTGCTTTAACAATTGAAACTTAAGCGGAAATTTTATAAGTTTGCATCACTTTTACAGCGAAATGAAACATGTTGAATTTTTGAGTTAACGTTTTAATATTTGTATTTTAATGTATGTTTAAATTAGTTACATAGTCAAAGAATCACGATAAAAGCACGTCAATCGACAGAAGATAGGTTTGTTGATGCATGTGTCTGCTTCTAGCATTGTTGCTTTTATCAGTGTGTAAAATGGCTAAGAAACTTAAATGATAGGTTTTAGAAGAAATTACTAGGATTTTTTTAATTAAACACAGTAATTAAATGTTTAAAACATAATGAAGAACTAAAATTGCAATACCAAATAGTTTTAATAAATTTTCGAAGAATATGTGTTATAAAAAAAGTTGAACTTGAAAGTTGAAGTTGAAAGTTGAAGTTTCGCCTTTCTGTGCTTAATCGTGATACCCTTAAAACAAGCAGAATCTAATTAGTAAGATTTTCGTTGATTTGAATTATGTGGAATGTTTCACTGTTCTAGCATTGTCTTTTTTCTGGTAAATTAATAAAACATATGCCATAAACATTGAAACGCGGACAAAGCTGCGGTCGAAAATTTAGTGTTACAATTTAACGATGACGATAAGTATAAGGTGCCGAATTTTGTGTGAACTTAACTTATTTAACATCTTTGATGAACTTTAGATTTATCATATAAAGTACCCTCCCTCTGAACAAACTCTTTAAACTTCAAGGAAGTCTTTAATAAAGATTGGAGTTTCAAAACACCTGAATACTAAGAGATTTAAGTTATAACTTTAGATAGTAAAGTAATAAGAAAGTTATCCAGTATTGTCTTTTATTAACATAACTTTTACACATTTAAAAAATAGAACAGTTTTTTAACGGATTGAAGCTATATATTATTGTAAACTTATAATTGTTTTACATAATTTTAAATTTTTCTTGACGTTTCGCATGCTTTACAGCGTGCGTGGTCACGGTGACATTATCCGTATAGATAGCTACAAACCGTTAAAAAAGTGTTTTCTTTTAAATTTATCTAGTTCAAGCATTGGGTTTTCCATTATTACTGCTACGGTTCTTAGTGAACGAATATTTTTCTTAAAAATACATCGATATTATTAAGTAAAAATAATGATGTCATTATTCGAACTGAGTTTGACATAAATGTGTCTTATTAATATTATAGCCCATTAAAAGCAGGAACAGGCTTTGGTAGGGTATGCTATTTTTCTGGATACGTTAACCCAATCTCATCTCCCTTGAACAGACGCAGCCGCACAGCAGGCGGAAAATAATAAACGGCAAATATATGTGTCCTCAAACTTTGATTTGGTTCCCTGTGGAGTAGAGATTCTTGGGTCTGGTTAATACCGGTTAGTACTAGGTAACACTAGAACTGGTGCTTTCCTCCCTCGAATAAGTATCGAAATACAAATCAAATATGGATAAAAAATATTAACTTATTTTAGTTTTCTGTTTTTGAATTTTTAATTGTTATTATAATTACTACAACAGTTCCATCTTGACTTTTCATAGTAATAAACTAACTTCATTTGGAATATTTTACTATTTATGAGCACTTATCAGTGGTTAAGCAAATATTCCTAGAACTATATATCATTTTACTTACATTATGTCACATGTAAGTTTTTTTAAAGATTAATAGGCTAGGAGATTTAATTAAATATTTTATTTTATTTATTAACACTTCGTTACATTGCAACATAAAAATTGAACCTAATTAAATGAAAAGGAGAGCAACTGGCGGCCTTATCGCTTTCGAGCGATCTCTTCCAGGCAACCACTGTGAGTGAAGAAATAAAATGTATTAAATTACATTGGTCAGCAAGAAGTACAAAAATACATATTGCATATTAAGAAAAAACTAAACAGTAACAAAAAAAATAAACTTATATTAATATTAAGTGATAAACCCTCCCTCCTCCGACCTAGCTGCTAGAGACCTGACCTTCAGTCGAATAAGAAGCTCAAAATAAAGGTAAAGTTTACAATTTATTTGCATTCATTATTACAATCTCCATTGAGACGTTATCCGTGACGTCGAACAATGGTCACAGGCCGTATGTGGGTTGAAAAATTAAATAGATGTTGTCATTTGAGATGTCACTTATGAGTTATTGAGATGGACGTTTATGACCGGTTTTATTATCTTTGCGTAACTTTCCTTATACGAAGATTTACGAGTTAGTTGTAGGCGTTGAATAACTTTGAAGGATTTTGCATAATCGATATAAACAGAGCAAGAGATCTGAATACGTTCAAATCCAGTGGTGGAATGGATATTCTCTCTTATAAAAACTAAGTATGTTACTACAACGTTTGATCATAATTTCGACACTTCAAACTGTGTTTACTTTTGTTAAAGTGGTGCAAATAGATTGACTTTTCATTGGGTTTGTCTTTATAATTCGGAGATAATCATTAGTTCGAAAATAATATTTTTTTAAAAATTTAATTTGGACAAATTAGTAATAAATTCACACCGTTTTTTTTAAATATTATAAAAGTATTGAAAATAATGTCAACGCGTCGCTAGACATAGTAATTGTGACCAGTTCATAAGTTTGAAACTAAATTTGTATGAAAATTTGTCCACACGAACTGTCATTTTCATACTAAGTTTTCGACATTCTACATACACTACTTTTAAGGCATCTTAACTCAGCCCCCAGCGTATTCCACCAATATAATGTAAATCAATATACATTGTGAGAAATCTGGGCGCCTTAGTTTATTTAAAATAGGTTTTTGATATTTTTGTATTAAAACCTGTAACCTCCTGACCGACAAAAACGGATACAATTATGTATTTGTCATACATAATTTATTTATAAATAGTTCAACCTCTTTAAGTGACCTCTTCGTCGACCTATGGAGTCCAATGCAGGCCAAAACCCTCACGATGTTTTAAAGTAAACGGTTTGTTAGGGCTTAGTCGGAATTCGAACCCATGACTTCAGGCTTGGAGTATGTTTAACATAGTGAAGCTAATATGAAACTCGTTTAATTATCTTATACTAATTAAATCTATAACAATTACTAAACAATTAAATCTATAACAAGACGTCTTACGAATGCGTTGCCGGCCTTTAAACTACGGAAGAATTAAAATAACTATAAAAACAACAAAGAGTAATTAAAATCATTATTTTACATCGTCGAAATGAGTTTGTAGCAAATGATTTAAGCGTTGTTGCCATTTTTCAACGAGTTTATTTCCGTAGTTTTGTTATTTATGGGCGTCTGAAAATTGTTGAAAATATAACCGACCCTTTCATTTTGCCGCTTGAAAAATTAATTATTATGAACGTCTTGGCTAAATGATCTTTAAAAAGATTTTTATAACTTAGCTTTTTTATTAAATCGTAATTGAATTTTTTTATCTGTTATGTGGATCTTAATGTAATTTATATCTATATATATATAAAAATCAATTGCTGTTCGTTAGTCTCGCTAAAACTCGAGAACGGCTGAACGGATTTATCTTATCTTGGTCTTGAATTATTCGTGGAGGTCTAGGGAAGGTTTAAAAGGTGAGAAAAATTCGAATAATTGCCGGGAAAATCCTCAAAACAGCATTTTTCTATTTCCCATACAAACGTTTTCTAAATAAAATGGAGAGTCAATTTGTAATTTATTACCGCTGCATAAAGTTCAAATTCGCGTGCGCGTTGGAGGACCTAATATCGCGTTCTGAAACTCAACAAAAGTGAAAGTGAATCGCGAACGCGACAAAATTGCATAGTCTCAAAATACATAGTACATAAATAAACACAATTTTAGCTAACTTCAGTAGTTACTCTGTCCGATTATTTTTTTTATTTTAGCTAACTTAAGTTGTTACTCTGTCCGATTATTTTTTTAATAAGACTATATAGAAATCGAAAGATAAATCAATAATAATAAAGACAAATTAAATTATGGTTTCCTTCAAATCAGTCGACACCGTAATGAACCAGGATGACGTAATTAACTATCCCACTGAGTTTTTAAATTCACTGGAATTGCCTGGATTACCACCTCACAATTTGCAGTTAAAAGTAGGATCAGTTGTCATCATGCTGCGTAACATTAATCAACCTCGACTATGCAATGGAACAAGACTGGCTGTGAAAAGGCTGATGAATAACGTCATTGAGGCGACAATCATAAAAGGAAAATACAAAGGAGAGGATGTCTTGATCCCGCGGATACCGATGATTCCAACGGACTTACCATTCGATTTTAAACGCTTACAATTTCCAGTACGTCTGGCCTTTGCGATGACCATAAATAAATCGCAAGGACAGTCTTTAGAAGTTTGTGGAATCAACTTGGAGTTTCCCTGTTTCGCGCATGGACAATTATACGTCGCGTGTTCGCGCGTCGGAAAACCGTCTTCTTTGTTTATTTACGCACCACAAAACAAAACAAAAAATATAGTTTATGAGAAAGCTTTAAATTAATTAACAGACTGTATTTTCACAGTGTGTGTCTGTGAATATCAAATTTAAACCTTATAAATAGCCAGTATTTCAGGAAGACTCTGATTTCTAAGTAAGCAACATGATGTATCGAAAATAATAATAAAACTTCATGCTTTATTCAATAAATGCTTTTTCATTAATAATTATTTTGTTTGTTTTAAAATCATTTTATACAAAAGATTAGGTCTTTTATTTATCGATGAGGCAGTACGAAGTCTGCCGGGTCAGCTAGTCTATAATATATATTCATATGTTTCTCATGCTATAAGTTGTCCTCATCATTTCTTAAGGTCGTGTTGGTCTCGCAACCTTCTCGACGTCTTCATCAAGCCTGATGGTAAGACATAACAACATTTTATGTGATCGGTCCAGCATGTTAGGTAACGGCTTCGAAGTTGTCTTTGGTATGACTCAAATAGTGAGGGACCCACCCCTACAGATAAGTAATGTTACGATATATGTACTATACTATAGAAATGTCGATCCTCGTAACAAATATAATAATAAAATAACATTTTGACTATCCATATATAAATAATTTACATGAAAAAAAAGTAAAGTAAAAATATAAGCTACTTAACATATTTATGGGAAGGGATGGAAAACTAGTTCGAAACTATCCATCGTTAACCGTAAGTTACTGAAGTTGAGAATTTTGGTAGACTTTAGAATAATCGCTGAAACTTTCCCAAAACAATATAAAATTGTTTCGAATATGTTTGTGTATTTCAATAGCGATTATGTTGTTATTTGAATATTGTCAACGATAACGACGATCTAATGGAGCAGCATCATTCTTTCTTCTTCTTCTTCTATCTTCTATCCGGAGCGGTCGTGATCGCTATGTAGTAGTAGTAGAAGGGGCAGATGTGATGCGCTTCACGACGTTCCGCCATCGTTGCCTATTAGAGGTCATTCTGCTGCACTGATTCAGTGATTCTCCTACGGCAGACTTGACAGGTGACCTGCCGTGCGGTCTAGTGCCTTCCACCTTCCCCTGGACGACAAGGCGTTCTATGCCAGATTACTGTCCGAAGAATGTGAGGATGCGAGATTGTACTGTTGAAAACAGACGCTGCTAAATACCGAGTTCTGTCTGTACGAAACACGGTACACAAAACCCCAAGCATTCTCCTCCAGCCCCACATTTCCAGAGCATCTACTTTCTGCCTTTCCACATCTCGTAAGGTCCATGTCTTCATTACAGTGATCATATTTTTAACGAAATATCATCTAGTACTAAACCAAATAAATTATTGTTGCTGGGAATCAAATCCTAATTATGAGATGATAAAATTGTATTAGATTTTGACATACAAGTCATAGTGGCTAAGACTGGTTTCTGAATCCCTACCCGCCTCTACAAGATTGTCACATTCTTTGAACCGCACGGTTATTTTCCGAACTTGCTATAAACAAATATTTTTGCATAACTTACCTTTAATGAGTGTAAGTACCTAAAGACATTAATATAACTTTTCTAGTTTTAAATAAGAAATTACAAACAAGGATGTTTAAAAAAAACTCAGAAGTGATTAGAACGATTTGGCTAATTATGATCTTGAAATATTTGTTGCGGTTTAGGGAAGGTATAAACGATGTGAAACAAATTATATGAAAGGAAAAATATTAACGACGAAAGTTGAAGTTTCCTTCCTTCCTTAGTTGTTGGACGTCTTTTGTCTTTTTAAAAATAAAAATTGTCACTTCACAGTCATATTATATGAAGTGCTTCAAAAATGTGTTGCATAGCTATATGAGGGGGCGATCACTTTAGTCTCGAAGTTCACCGGGTCATACAGTACATTACTTATACGAGAGCGGCATGCCACCTTGTATCGCTATATTCATAAGCATTTTAAATAAATAAATCGCATTCCTAGTCACAACTGTCAAACGATTCATTAGTTTTGCGAAGGTTTTGCCTGTCAAACGGAGATTGTGTCACAGGCAACTGATACTTGACATATGGAATATTAATGCTACGATTTTCCAAATATTTTATATGAATTTTCTTTGTGATTTTTTTACTCTTAGTGCTCACAGTATATTAAATTACTAATATCTAGTGGTCTATCTCGGCTTCGCGCTCATATTGTTATTAAAATATATTAGAAATAAACCTTTGTTACTTGGAAATAGAATCGGTCCAGTAAATTGTTAATATTTATTACGTCTTAACTATATATATATATAGAGAGATATCACTAGGTTATAGTGACGCAACCTTCATCAATTAAGAATACGACTGAGAAGATGAGAATTTTTTATCTTATCACTATAAATTTATTGTAATTTAAAAAAGCGGACTCCTATGACTTCTGCGATACAACATGTCGTTTCGCGGTCTGTGTGCTGTGACGTTGTGGACTACGCGATTGCGATAATGTTTCATGGATCTGGTTCGAATAGGACATCGGCGTTACGGAAGTTACAGAGTACGATGAGTGTGTGTGAGTGAGGAAAAGTAATACAGTTATAGAAAAATCAAGAACTATAAAGTGAATAAATAAAATCACACATACAAAATCAGGTCAAAGATTTTATACACTATTTGTTATGAGGGTACTTTGAGGACGAAAAATGACACTGACGACTGCAGTTGATTTGGAATGTAGCACGTGTTAGTCTAAAACAAAAGACGATGTTTGTAAGTCTAAAATGGTCCGGAATGGTTTCTAAAATAATTTAAAGCTATTAATAAAATCAATAAAACGTGAACCACTTTGAGTTATGGCACTTAAAACTACGGAGCTTAAATCACATTCAGTTGGAAGTTTCGATTATTTTCGATTTGAATTTTTTATGTTACATGGTGCATATGTTTGTATTTTATATTTATTGTAAGTACAATTATAAAAATTATATACACGTGTGAAAATGACATGAGAACAGTATATGTTGCAAGCTATATATTATAATTTTTAGGTTTTAGTTAGTTATTAATATTGTATTTTTTGTTTTTCTTTTAGATTTAGGTTCTATATATAAATATTTTTTTATATAACTTTTGGTTATGCACTTCTTGCACTCATTATTTTTATTTATTTTTAGTTCTTTTCTTACTAGGGTTGCCTGGAAGAGATCGCTTATTGGCGATAAGGCCGCCCGTTGCATCCCTTGTAATTTTTATGTATTGTGTTGTTTGTGTTTTTTTTCTTAGTATTATAAGTACTGCAATGAAGTGTGAATAAAAAAATACACCTCCAAGTTTATTCTTATCAGTACGGATTATTTACGAGTTCATTAATCAGCCCACTACGGAATATGAGTAGCTTTGTATTAATAGAATTCAAATGAGACTCCTAGATTGATTTTTACAGAGTTGATTTGATTCGTAAAGCTATAGTTACTCCTCCGTTGATAATTTTATTTCAAACAACTCATCAGTACTTTCACAAAAATTATGATTTCGCTGGTAACCTAACCTAGTAATCCCTACTAACTGAGCCACGTTTAAGAGTCGGTACAAACCTTTAAAAAAAAACTAGCCGCCCTCAATTCGTCTTAATATTTTTTAAATTAGACTTTCCAATTTATCATTAAGAGTTCCAAATTTCGAGTTTTGTGCCTAACAATTTTGCGATTTATTTTTATGTATTAAGAATGTAAATGCCTAATTCAGCAACCATACAATGTGTTGAAAATATCTAAATTCTAATAATTTTAGTACTGAAAACTAAACAAAATTGAATTATGAAACAAGTTAATATATAGGTTTCAATACAGTTAATTCACCAAGGCGAATATTCAATCAAATTACAGTAATACTGAAGACTTAGTTTCATTTTATCATCAAAGCTCAGACTTTTCAATAGCCTTATGGCATAAGCTGTCTTTGGGTACCGCAGAAAATCGTCTAGCAATTTATTCATTTCTTTTTGCCCACGAAGACTCCATTGATAAAAATTTATACAATAGGTATACTATATCATGCAGCAAATATACTATAAATTATCATTGATTTAAAATAATTAAAAAAGGTCCCAACTGGCAATACAAACATTTTACTCTGAGAAAAATAATAATAAAATGAAAAATAATATTGAAACTGAGTTACAGAGTTTTTGTTTTGTTTTACTAAATCATTTTACGGTTAATGCAAAAAATATATTTTTAGAAGCGAATTTAAGCCTCCATCGCGACGTGATTCTCGATAAATGAAATCATTAATTGTGAGATTAAACGAACTGTTTATCTATTTTAATATTTTTATAAATTTTAAAAAAATTCCACATCATTGAAGACAACGAAACAAATATGAAACATTTTTATCTTTACATTGCTACTATACTGAAATACAGCTCTCACAACAGAAGCCTGGTAGATATGTTTGTTATAAAATCTAAATGAAAAAAAAAGTTAGACAAATGATTTATTTAAAAATATAAGAGAAAACAAATCAGAACAGTATCCATGCAACTTTCTTCCAATCGAGTATACCGCGGCACAAAAACCCGAGATGTTTCAGAATATGTAGGTACTTGACAAAAGCTATCTATCAAACCTTCAAGCCATCCCTTCCCTGGCCAGGAATCTCAGGGTAAAATGCAAGAAGTGCACGATTAAATAACCCAAAATTATCATAAAGCTTCATTTAATATTAGGATGTAATACAAAATAATAAGAATATATATGATTTATAAAAGTCACGATTTAGATATGGTTAAGAAGTATTTATATATAAGATACACACGAAATATTCAAGCCCCCGTAATAGTAATGAAAGGGCTGATAAGGATGCCCTCAATCGCAACGAAAGTTAAATTAAGGCAATTAAAAAGCGACAATGGTGTCTTGTTCAAAATATGGGTCGGCACAGTTCAGAGGTTATCTTATCTTGGAGCGTGTGGAGCGTGTTCTAATTTTTTGGGATCCGCGAGCGAGTTTTAAAAATTAGTTTTGTATTTATGCTATCAATTTTAATAATAATACAGCCCGTTTATTTCCAACCTTTATAAATGTTGAACGAAATGTTGTTATTTGTTATAATTTAATAATAATTTTTAATGGAACCCATTCACGGGTAAAGGCCGCCTCCAGCTTTTTACAAATATCTCTATACACGGCTTTCTTTCTCCATTCGCTCCTTGTCACACTTATATCTTCTATCCACCTTTTTTTAAGGGCGCCCACTTCTCCTTTCTCCCTTTGGTCCGTTCCATATAATTGCTTCCAAAGTCTTGTTATCTGCCGCACCTATTGCCGCTTCGGTGTTGCCACTTGCTTTTAGTCTTCTTTTTTTATATCAAATTCAATAGTTTTTGCGAAAATCGATAAACTATTGCAAAAATTACAATGGTTTGTCGATCTTCACACTTCTTCCTTATATATACATGTTATCTTAGTCTTCAACATCTGCACAAGTACAGGCAGAGCTTATGAGAGAAATATATACTTTTTTGTTGTTTTCACAAGGACGTAATCCTCAATGATATTCACATATAATTGAATATGTGAATATAGAAGAATGGGAATTTTCTCCAGGGATTTTGCTTAACTTTGGCCCAACGGCATATAATACAACATGTCCCAACGCAGATAAAATTTGATTTTCAATTTCCGCGCATGCTGTTTATTTAATAGAAACCTACTGGACCACACTAACGCGCCGCTAGCTTGGCTATAACTTTCAATTACGTCAACTGAGCCACCCTTTTCGTTATAAATGAACGGCTTATTGGGCGACTATCCCAAATGAATCAGAAAGACAACAGATATGTTCCCTTTTTTATCTAGGCTTACATTGTATTAGCAATATTTTATGTAAGATTCATCACTATAAACGATGTGAGGGTAGAATTAGAATAATTTATCTTAAGCGTTTCAGGGAAACAGCAGTACTAGCCTATAAACGGTTATATAAATTTCTAGTACTACCGGTTTGCCAGCATGCAACGCCTTACTTCCGGCGTCACCAGGTGTGATCTGTGCATCTACTGGGAGGCCGTAAAACGCTTCCTTAGGATTATATGACGTTAAAGATATCATTTGTTCGTTCGTTTCAGCATCGTTACTGTTGGGGCTAGGCTATATTTATATCGGTTTTCCGCGCTCAATACCGAAAGCATTCCCTCCACCGGGACCTCACACTACAGGTCATCCAACGCCAACTATCTATCAACATCTATGTATTGCGTAAATTAAATCAAAAACTTTGCATTATTTCATGCCATGTTACATGCAGTTAAAAGCCGAGTGATGTAAATATTACTTTGACCAAAACCATCCTAAAAATACAATATTTTTTCACATTATATCCCATAAAAAATAAACACCTTCAGTCGTGGACCAGTAAATTTATTTATTTATTCCTAGAAATATCCATACTAAACCAATACTAAAAATAAGAAATAAAAAAAATCAAATGCAATAAAATATATGATATTAAATACATATTATTGTTTATTGCCAGTTCTTCTCTTCCGTTTTACGCCCTTGATTTGAGAACTGGCAGTAAATGTAAAATTAGAAGCATTTAATGTATATTTCTTTTTTTTGACGTTCATGAGTGTACATTATGTTACCTACATTAATAAATGATTTTGAATTTAAACTCCATATCGCTACTGTAAACTGCAAACATGTAAATACTAATGCACTAAATGCAGTATTAAGGATTTCTTAAATTAAGTCTACAGTTATGATGAAATACGCGAAGGATAAAGAATAAAAAACCTCATACATTTCTTGGTAGAGAAATAAAGTAGGTCATAAGTCTCTTCATAATTAGTTTTAATGCTTCCACATGTCAACGTGTTTGTATCCTTTGTAACGTTTGGTGCATTCATTTTATTATTTTTAATGTGTTCTTCTGATCTAAAAGATTCTTTATTCTTTTGTTTTGTGGCGTTTACACATCGCCCGTTTCGCTTAAGGAATAAATACAAAGGGCCTGTTTCACAATGTATGGATAAAGTACCAAATAGCTATGCAACACATAAATTACTCGAAAGATAAAAGTTCCGAATAAGATACTTGTTATGTTTCATGACTTTTCGTCAGCGCTATCTGACAGTCGTGAAACGCAAAAACACTGTTTATCCTACCAATAAGTATTAAATAGCTTATTTAGAACTTATCCGGACATTGTGAAACAGACCCTTTATTATATTTTAAAGAGAAAACTAAATAATTAATGCTAAACAAAGTCAAAATTTCCCGCCTCTTCAAATATTTCCTCAGATTATCCTTAGTGAGGTGGAAAATATCAACACCCTCATAATTAATTTCATTTCGTTGTTACTCGGAGTTACTTATCAAAAGCTTGTCGGCTACAAATAAGTATCTTTCTATTTATTAAAGAATTTTTAAATTTGATTCAAAGAATCCTAAGATTGCTCTACAACCTTACAAACTTTGCCTCTTTTATGGTATTTGAGAATAGTATAGATTCATTAAAACTATAGCCATTTCTGCAGACTTTTGCGGAATTTCTAGTTCCCAGGAGGCAATGTATATTAAAGAAAAATAAATGTACATATTTTCTACAAATCGCCCGCCTCGTTTTATATTTTTTTATAGTCTAACAGTCAATGTCGCGTTACTGATTAGCTGAACTTAGTAAGAACTGAATTTTTTTTACATAATAAACAAATGCACTACTATCACGTCCAGGTGTTTTCGAGTTGTAAGTGAAGGAAACCGGCTACGTTTTTTTATTTTGAGTTAAATACAACTATAAAGTTTCGATGTCTTATGTATACAGTTTCATCAATGATAGAACACGTTGATGGACATTAGTTTAGGCTATTCACTAGTATTGTCGAAAATTAAGTCAACATTTACTTATTAGCGATAATTATTATATAGGCTAGATTGTGACTTATGTACAGTCGCAATCTCTTATGTGAAGTTTATTGGAAAACAAAACAAAAGTACCTGTCCTGTATTACTGTTTATGGTACCCGTTTCAATCCAGTGGTCTTTGTATTCCGAATTAAAATTAAAGATAAAATGTTGTGCAGTGCAAAAAAGATTTAAAATTTAAATTTTCGAGGACCCAGCACATTAAGTCAAAAGAAAACAGTAATGAATCTTTCATTCGGTTTCTATACCATTTTTGGGGTGTTATTTTGTAATGTACCAGATACACTTGACCGAAATTTAATTGTTCGGCGAAGGCTTTCTAGGTTTTTAACATTTTTGGATATTGATGTATTGCTCATGTTTTAAAAGATAAAAGCTTTTATATATTTTAATACGGCTTACCGCAGCCTCTGCGTTGAATGATTTTAAAATTGTATGCAAATTTTTAAAGCAAATGCAGACAATTTAATTAATAAATTGTTACCCACTCACCCATATTGTAACATATTTTCATCACACTTCCTATATACATTATTGTTTTGTAAAGTTTCTGATAACCAGATAGGTACAGAAGTAATTCTAGAGCTGGAAATTGGTTTCATAGTGATTGGGTGAGTTCATGTTTCGGATATACAATGCGCAGAGTCGATACAAATTGGAACAACTGGTAGTGTTTGGTCAACCAGAAGATAAAGATCACGTGGTCATTCACCACTCTTTCACTTGACCAGATGAACCGATCAAATGAAAGACTCATGGTCCTCAACACTGGTGGAACAGATAATGCAGTTGTTTCCTTCATCACGATGCTCAGACATGAGCATATATTAGTTGAATACATACCAATGACATAAGATTTAAACAAAAGTCGTAAGATCGAACCGCAGCTGTGCTACAATAGACTTTCTATATCGCATTGCCAAAAGGCTCGCAAGTGCGTTGCCGGCCTTTTAAGAATTAGTACACTCTTCTTGAAAGACCGTACGTCGAATTGGTTCGAAAATACTTAGTGGGTAGCTTCCACATTCATGTCATGTCAACGCACAGTATTCCAATGCTAGCTGAGAATCATATCACATTTGAGTTGTTGTATTTTACACAAAATATATAATGCAAATTTGTCCTTATAGTTAACAGAAAATAAGTAACTTTAACTTGCGGAATATTGTTGCCAGATTCCTAAGCTTTAATCTCTGCACAGTCTGTGACACAAACTGTTATATTATTATGTCAGTTTGAGTTTAGTCTGTGCTGTTGGCACGACATTGCGAGATTCACCTTATTAAATTTGAGTTGTGCTACGATCCGAGAATTAACACCCTTATTAAGTATCTAATGCTCGCTAATTTCTTAAGAATGTCTACGTAATTTAAATTTGGCAACATAAATCTAAAACAATTTGAAATGTGTGTTTCAATTTCGTAAATATAATTAATTTACTAAATGTTGCAGAAAAAAACGATGTATTCTGTGTGGGATAAGATTCTGAAGTTAATTCTGTAAATAATAATCTAATGCAGGTTCTGAATTTAAATCTGTCTTAGTACATTGTCCATTATATGTTATGGAAAGGTTAAGCTTGGTTATTAACACCTAAACATAACAAAAAAACATACACAGTTACAATTAAATGATACATAATAATAATAAGAATACTTTAAAATTATTAGAAGGAAAATTAAAACCTATTTCTAAAGTTTTGTCACTGTGGCAGTGTACCTTTACGCTGGCAGCATTTCCTCGCTTTATTGCGATACTTAGTCGTTGAGCCAGGAAAACATCAGCTCTGGAGTCACCGGTACCATGGAAAAAGTAGAAAGTTAAATATTAATGAGGATCGAGCAGTATTGGCTTAGTGGCTTCTGAGTGCCCTGAAGTCGCAGGTTCGAACCCCGGCTATGCACTTTATGTCTATGTGCGTATTTAACATATAAAGAATACTGAGGAAACCGCGTTGCCTCAGACCCACAACGTCGACGGCGTGTGTCAACATTGCATACTTGCTTATTAGTTTGAGAAAAGATCATGAAATAGATACAAATATCTGAGACTCAGACCTACAAAGGCTGTAGGCGACTCTTATATAATTATTAGTAAATTATACGCTTCAACTATCGATCTTAGATTCTTTCCTTTATGATTCCCAAGATTTTTTATATTTTATTAGCGTTGAGTGTAATAAGTTCTGTCTGACAAGACCTTTTACTGGATATTATGTTACGCTATTTCCTTTGTAATAATAATTTTATTTGCCTCTTCAGAATCTTACATTTTATATATAATAAAGATACATATCGATCATACGGGTCATCAGCCTTCCTTCGCATATAGAAATTATTATATTTAGTGTCCATTTACCAACCTAAAACAAATTGTTTGGTATTTATATTATTCGATACAATTTACAACTTCAAACTTCTTCTCGACTTTAATCATAACAAAGATTGTTTTGTTGTAAATTCTCAAATAGCTAACAGATTATTTGCAAATCCAATAAGAGTTCGCAAGTTCTAGTCTGAATTTCTAATAACTTTCAAAAAGTATTTATGGATAAAGATAAGCGAGAGTACAAAGTGGACGAATAATTAAAACAACGCTTTGATTCTTAATCACTTTAAACTTTAAGTTACTTTTTGACTTACGTGATATTGTAATAGAAATAAATTGAAATTATTATTGAAAGAATGTTGAACAATGAAAGATTTTAGATGAAAATATGTAATGTAAAACAAATTGATGCATTTTTTTAATATCAGGCTTTGCAATTTGTATAGATCTTTATTTTCCCTCTTTTCTATAAAAGAAAATTGACCTCCAAAACCGAAAGTAAAAATTGAATGAGTTTTTCAAAAAGTTCATACCTTTTTTTAGAATAGAATTAAGAATGTTTTAAGTATGCTATAAGTTTCATAGTGGGATGGTTACTAGTTGGAAGCTAGGTAAATTAATGTACACTCATGTCGCAATCGTCTCTAATGTTCTTATATTTTATTTTCTTAAATAATAAAATACATCGTTATTTATTTAATTAATAAAGCATCATTATCTTATTGATGAGAGGACTACATCTGCAGCCTTGGCTTCTCGCGGTACTAAAACTCAGTGGGATCGGCATCGCCATTGGAAGTTAAACAGTTATAATCGTTATAAGCAAGGTCTATTGTTGCCTGATTTAAACTAGAAATCGACCAATGATATTTAAACGAAACTAGCTATCGTTTGGTTTATATCTTTAGGCCCTGTACTTGATTAACTTTGTCACCTTTCAATGTATAATAAAAGTTGTAGGCATTTCAAAATTCATTGCAATCAATCCACTCCATATAAATAGTATTACTTCAACAATTCCATTGTATATGTTTTATATGAGGGTGCTATGAAAGTCGAGATTTGGTAGGTCCTTTTACGGCAACTTCAAAAGACCTGGTAATTCGTGCCTATTTTTCGTAGTCACGTCACTGCGTTTAGTGATCCATTGACCTGAAGCGGATTGCTTGTAAAATGTAAACGTGTTTAGATTTCAAAGCGTGGGCGCTGAGCTTTTTCACATCTATTCATGAGTCATGCTGTAAAGTATCAAGTTTGTTGAATCTTTCATCGCATGCAAATATCTATACACTAATATGTTACAATCAACGAGGATGTTGATTTGAAAAAAAAAAAGAATGTAACGTATATTTTGTGTATTATTACGACAAGGTTTAGATTAGATTCTGTTTTCTTCTTTTGTTTTTTTCTCTCAACAAACCATTAATCAACGTGGCTTTTGAAAGTGTAAGTAAGTAAAGTATTTTTTTAATCTTATTGTAGGAATGACTCACTACACACTAATCACACTACTTATTATTTATAAAAGACATACACTTTTGTACCAATACTATACTACCATGCATCTAAGAGAAAGCATCATCAGGGTAGCTCATCTATAATGTTTCTTTTTGGAGTGGAATCCTGGTTTTGGCCATAAGAGCCTTGATGGTTCAGCTTGGGCTGGTTTGGAAAAATATGCTTTTCCCGCGATAGCGCCACTTGCGAAGCTTGGTCCGCGGGGTGTTCCATCGCCTGAATGGAAACTTTTAATATAGATTTCCCTATACCGCTTGATACCTCTGTTGATTATTAATTAAATAAAATGCTGAATTTAGACATATTATAATTTTAATTTACTCACACTTTTGATCTTAGATACCAAAATAAAACTTGATCTTATTCGTTACAGCAGCTCTAATTCAAAGTATATCTTGGCTTGTAGCTTGCGTCCACATCTGCCTGCCACTCGATAGTAAAATAAATAAATAATTGGTTCAAGCCCAAATTTAACGCAGTCTATGAATAAAATATAAGACAATGCACGTTGATAATTTAGTAGCATTTAATGTTATATTCGAATGCAGTTGTAAGTAAGTAACTAAGTATCAATTACAAATTAATTACATTATTTATATTCTGTAGGTACGGGATTAGGTCTTATATATTATATAATACACAGTAACACAAAAATCCCGTTATCATCAACAATATCTTTGGTTTAATTTTATTTTCTAAAGCTGCTGATGCCCTAAACTATGCGCTGAAGTTTTAATTGGACATGGGCAGGACATGTAGTAGCACAAGGATGATCGATGGGCCATAAGGGCGACCTGGTGGGAAATGAAACAGAAGAAGACCGCTCACGAGATGGACGGAGATATCATCCGACTGTACTAAACCGCTGGCTCGAGCGAAATCCAACTCACCCAAACCGAGATACCTAGAGTTCCTTGGAGACGGTGATTATTTGCAGAAGGGTTCTTGCAAAAGATACAAAAATGGAAAAAACAGTGTAATTAAAAAAAATAATATATAAAACGATTAAGTTTACTTACGTACGTACTATTATTATTTCCGATGTTTGACGATACATTTGACGATGTCGTTTACTGATAATATTAAGAAGATTCGACGGTACAAAAATAATATTGAAACAAATTATATTACCGAGAGAAACCAAAAGAAATAAACGAAATGATTCTATAACTTCGTTCACCATGAGAATGCTTCATGTTTAAGTAACATATAGGCTAAACCAAAGTCAGGATATACTAGTACATTGTAAATAGGGCTAAATTAAACTGTGTAAACAATGTAATAGGTTTCAAGATTGTCATATTCCCGTTTGGATGAAAATAAAAAAGTTCCAAATTAAATTCCAACAAGATGCCAGCAGCGTATCTTTATTGTATTGGAAAAAAACACCTGGATGTCAGCGAAGATTTTGCGGACGAATTCTCTCTAAATGTAATAAGTTTGGAGAATGTTCGGAATTACGTTGCGTTTTAATTAAAGTTTTAGATTAACTTTTTGATACTGGTTTAAGGGAGATTTTCGTTTTGAATTCTTCAAGTAATGAAGCAAATAAAATCTTGAAATTATTGTTGTATTAAGAGAATTAATACTCCATGGATATATGTATATAATACATGATAGTAAAAATTAATCATAAAATTGTGGCTGGATCAATTTGAGTACTTGTTGTATTTGTTCCTTGAACTCTGAGATAAGTTTTTAACATAAAAAAATTTAAGTTTAGTTAGTATTTGCTTTAAAGCGAACAGTTTTTATGGGGCAGAAAGTGTGGAGAAGCAAAATTCTCCACATGTTGGTATGTAGCTACTAAAAAAGTTTGGCTAAGTAAAAAATTTCCCTTTCAATAAGATTGTAGTTTATTATGTTATCGTAGCGAGTCTTAATGCTGTTTATTTTTGTTTTAGTGAGTGTTTAAATAAACGAATGGGTTTTTGTATACGCACAAACTATTTGTTCAAACGGTGAGGGAAAACATCGCGAAGAAACTCTCGAATCAGAACCAAAATGGTGCCGAAAAGCCACTGATGAAGCAGCGGCAGCCTGATTCTCTGCTGCCAATACTGATTGCACACACAGTAGCAAAATAAATAAATAATAATAAACAAATGGTTTTGTAGCTAGGTACTGTATACTATTTTATGTTTAAAATACTTCTCTTCATGTTCCGCCAGAAAACTATTGTTTTTAAAGAAATTTCTTCAGTGACCAGAAACTTTTCCAAGCATTACTTAGTCTCCGGTCGACTTCTTTCAATATTGATCCCTAATTGTTATTATTTGCCGTGAACATTCTTTTATATGTGCCATATTCTTCTGATTAACTATCTTAGCATATATTGAATAAGCATTATTTAAGTGTTAAAAGTTAAATCTGCTTTCCAAATCATACTGCATTAACATTGTAGGCTGACCTCGCTGCGAAAATAGACAATCGGTAAATATAATAATATAAAAAAATCACCAACCAATTAGTAATGTACTTATAAAAATTAAATCTTGCTTAATGCTTTTAGAGGCAGGAAATAAAATAAACAGACTTTAGACAGCAAGCAGCCGTAGTTTAATTTAATTTGGTTTCACTTTTCATTTTTTACCTTTAGTTAAAGCTTTGAATCTTTATAATTCTAAAATATTATTTCAAGGTAAATTTTATTTGAGTAATGGTATTTTAATTTAAATTAAACCCAAATATTTGTATCTTTTATATTTCTAACTAATATCAATATAAATTTAATTAACCTCAATTTAGCTTCCTAGATATTATTATATTTCTTATTTACAGTAACCTTCTTGTTTTTATATGTTGTTGGAAATTAAATATGTTATTTGTGAAAATAGTTAGGCTTTGGTAAGAAATTGAAAGTTTATTTTTTAAATAAAAATCTGTGTAAACCTAAAAATCTTATTAATTCTCAAAAGATCGGCGATATGTTCGTGACCCTTCCCAGATTCGGGATGGCTATGTACAGTGGTCAAGCATATTTATTTGTATATTAATACATTTACAGCCTAATTTAGAGACAGTCAGTGCACCGGAAATAAAACGCAAAGTGCGAAATGTTTCATCTGTCAAAATCCAAAGATTATTTGACAGTTGACGTCTGTCGTTTCGATTGAATCTTGGCAAAGACTAAATCTATTAGCAAATGATTAGAGTAGGTATATATATTATTCATTGACAAGCGCCATTCAATGTGTCGTTTGCATGATGAATTCTGTGATGGGATGCGTTGAACTTAGCTTACTATTCTGTTAAGACAAACAACAGTTTACTTTTCTGGTGAAGTCCGAATATTGTTTATGAAACGTCTTAGCTTCAATAGTATTATTTTTCGCCAAAAAGCAATGCTTTATTAACTCACGAAATTCTTTTTTAACCATTATTCAAATAAGTTCCTTCACTCTAAATTCTTTACAATCTCTTAATACGACAGTTGTCAAATCTAAAGGTTAGGTCTAACTAAAAATACTTATACTAGGAGCGCCATCTATGTATCAGCCTACAACTTTTTCTGCCCACCATAATACTTTTTAGCGCTGTTGAAAGAAAATTATTCGCTCCAGATCTTACTATACGACAGATAGAGATTGTTCATTCTAACCTGCCCAATTCTCTGGTGTTATATATAGCTTAAATACAAATAGATTATTGAAATATTTGTAAATACCGGTCAAGGACTGTACCAAACGGTAATATTGTGAACTGAAAGGAACAATATGCGTAAATTTCGCAATGTATGCATTTGCTGAATGGCCGTACATCTCTATACCTGATTGTTGGCTAATATCTTATGACGGTAAATATTTTCAACGGTACTAGTGCTGTTTATAAAATTATATATATTTTAATTAGATGCTGTTAATAATCTTAATATATATAAAGAAGAAGAAGAAAAAGATATCTTGTGTGCATCAGTTTTTAACGTATAGCCTCTCAAACGGATGGACCGATTTCTTTTTATGAAGGGTTTTTATGTATTTAACACGTGTTTACAGGCTTAGATACCGTAACAGTAGTATATGTAGAAAGTTGAAATTACATTTATATGAAAATAACAGTTCGTGTCAACAAATTTAGTTTTCGGATTTCTAAATACACTACTGTGAAGACATCTTGACTATGCCGCCAAGACGTCTGTTGGTTTTGTAAAACTGCAAAATTCAAGAGCTTTAAACATTAAGTAATTTAATTTAACCTTGTATTGAAACTCTAGTGAATTAAAAAAGAAATTGGTTTATATATCCACAGTAAAAATTTTTTTTAACATAACTGAACATACGATTCAAATTTTTATACTTTAATATTAACCACTAAGACCTAAACTAGATACCAGAAAAACAATCTTTGATAACACCAATAATATTGTAAATCAATTACCATGCCTTGTTTGAATTTTCAATTTTTAAGTATTTTTTATTTAATTTAAATAACTAAGTAATTAACTCAAGAAGTTAATTATTATATTATAAAAATGAAATCAGACGGAGAAATTGCAAGTTTAACCAATTTGCAATTTCTCCGTCTGATTTCATTTTTTAAAATAAACAATATATATTGAATTTATAAAACAATATATATTTAATTATTTGAAATAATCTATTTCAACTTTTTGGTAAAATAATTTATTATTTAATTTGGTAAAGTAAATTACAATTGAAGAGTCTTAATTGCAAGTTCGATTCGATAGCAGTTTTTGGTTTCTTTGGATGCAAACAGGAAGTTCGTTAGACAACGTTTCACTATTCAAAGCCAGACTTGAATTCTATTTAGTGTTCAATTGTTAGAATAGAACTGTAATATTGAACCTTTGAAAAAAAGGCCTTTCGCGTTTAACACCCAAACGTAGGAAGATTTGTTAAAAATTTGTTTATCAACCCTCGTAAATAATGGTTTGAAATCAGATTTTTATTACGAATTAACGGCCCGTCCCAGCTTCATACGGGTGGAAATTTATTTTTTAAATATTTTTTTCTTGATATTGATATGTTCTTTAATATCGTCGAAAAGTTGTATTCCATCATTAATAGTTTTCGCAGCGCATTCGATGAATTAAATTTTATAGGTATTTTTTTTATACCTTGGGTAACATTGTAATTTTAGTAGGGATTCTTATTCTGTTTTGAAAAAAAGGCTGGCAACGCATTGGCGAGTCTGTCAGTGTATGTCCAGTGTTATCACTTTATGTCAGATATCTTTCTCTTTAATTAAATAAAAAGGTTACTTACAAGGTTTGTCAGTTTATTAATTTATCAAAACCATAATGGAACTGTCCTATGAACCAATGTGGGTGGAACTTCACGTTTCTATGTACTTAAGATATAAAATAATATATCGCTGATATGACATCGTGGGTGAGGTCTTATGAATATTCATTACAGGATTCGAACCAGGATATGGCTTACTTTATGGTCGCTCTGTGTTTTTGTTTTATGACAATTGACCTAAAATTAAAGCGTTGTCGTGAATGATAGGCTAAATTATTTTAGTATTGGAATTCCGGGTGGCGAATTATTTTGAATCACACAGAATATAAATTTATACGGATGGTCTAAGGTTCGATTTCTCCCAAGAAATATAAGCAAGTGATAGCTTTTTATAGCAAAAGAAATGATAGCTGAAATTTTGTAGAGTCAGTCCATACAGACATACGTTTTACCTTAGTTAGTGTTCGGTATAAAAAAAAGTATCACATCTTATAAATATATATGTCGTAATTAAAATGTAAGCCAACAAACCAGCGATCTTGTAATTTAGATAAACACACAAAACGTATTAAAAAGTGTATGTTCTATAGAAGTGATGATGATAAAACCTATTCATTAGTTTAATTATTAAATTATGCTATCCCAGTTAAGGACAGGTCTACGTATAGACTTACGAGTAGCTTTTCGAGCTAAGTCAACATTGATTTAATCGGTTCGGTGTTTACAGAGAAAGCTAATAAGCTAATATAATATATATTGCATTCTGTGAAAACAAACCTAGCAGTATATATGCTGGGAGTTGAAACCTATGTATCTCTATTTTTATATTTAAAGGCTAGAACATCTACTGCCCTTTTATCTTTACTTAATATTAAAAAGAGGAAAGATTTCTATGCAAGTAAGTTTGTAACGAATTGGCTCAAAAAGTACTAGACTGATTTTAAATATTCTTTCACCATTCGAATGCTACTTTCACAGATTAATATAGGCTATTTTAATTGCAGGAAAAAATATGGATCCAAGAAAAAATAGGATTAAAACTACAATAAACCATTACCCAAGGTCATAAAAATGCATATAAATATCATTGCCATTACTATTACAAAATGATATTACAAAAAAATGTTCTACACTATTAAAGAACATGCCTATAACTACAAAAATTGTTTAAATATAAATGTCTATCCATACGAATCCGCGAACTACTAGAAAGAATATAAACGGAGTGATCGCATTCCATACAAACGTGGGATTATTTTCCGCTGTCAGCTGTCAGTATCATTTGTTTCTTCAATAAAAGTATTAACCACAGATTATATGATGATTTTACTCCTAAAGCCCTTTGAACCGCAATCACTTAAAATGCTAATATCCCAAAGCATACGCATCGAATGCTAATGTAACTAAATCGTCTTCAAAAGCAATACTTCATGACAATTGGCCATTCCGTATTCATAGAGGAGAGACCACCGACTTTGTATCATTTCATAAGGTTTATAAAGAACTACGGCTATATTTAAAGCATTTCTGAAATGAATTTAATCAAAATAAAAGTAGTTTTTTATTGTACATTATTTTTTTTATTTAAAGCTATTGTCATTGAGCTTTGCCGGCCTTTGGCTTTAGGGTGCGAATCTCATCTCTGAAGTCGTACGTTTGTGGCAATGGACTCTTCTTTGTGCTCATATAACATTGGTCGTACGGTTAAGTAAACATCTTGAAGGAACCGGCAAGACCAAAAATGTCGACAGCGTGGGTCTATCACGGTTGGACTACTGGTTCATTAGAAAAAAAAAAACAAATCCCAAAACATAAACACAAATCTGAGGCCGAGAAAGGTTATGTAAATTGCAGTTGTAAGGATGCACCACTAGTTTATCTCTGCCACAGTTCATAAGGTTCCTCTTCTTACGTGTTATTTGTATTATGATTTAAACGGTAGGAAAACAAACTATGTGATTGTTCATTTGCTGTAGACAAATTCACGCTGGAATTTAAAAGGAAATTTATCTTACACTTTTTGATAGCCGATGAAAAGGTAAGCATTATATTAGTTCTTAAGAAGTAAACATCAAAGATATTGTTATGTAAACAGTGATTAAACATTTTTTATTAGATTGGGCACAGTTGAGTAGAATGATTTCATGTGACGAATTTAGAAAGCAGCTGTTATTTGAAAACCACTTCCGAGTAATCTTATAGTGTCTATTTATTTTCACAAAAGATTTTTCTATATTTAAAACTGAAATGTAACTTTTCTTTGCACTTTGCTTCGTGATTTTGGAGATGCAATCGCCTGACACAAGCCGCAGGTGTTTGATATAAACCAGAACATTTTATAGATTTGTATTGAAGAGAATGTTTTTTACTTATATTAACAGTTTATATAATAGGATGCTTTAGGCAATGTATGTACTACTTTTATACTACACTTTTATCAATATTTATTCATTTAACGTTCTTTAATTAGGTCGATTTGCACACCTGATTTCGATTAGTGAAACAAAACGACAGATCGCGTCGAGTGTCAATGATTGGTCTAGCAGTTGACCAATCACAAAGAAGCGTCACCATTAAAACTTAGTTTTTCTATTTTACATTTGATTCGCGATTCTATTTTTAAGGAATCACTTATGATCTTTAATTCATGAAGTTATATACACTTTTATTATTTAGGTGCATCGCCTTTATTGAAAATTTAATAGTGAAGCTGAAATTAAAAATTATGTAACCGTTTAACAATTAATATTAAATACATTTTCAAGTTCATAAAATTTCTTCCACGTAAATCTAAAAGAAATTTCATGAACGAGAATGAAGCTAAATGTGCTTTAATTAAAATTTGAACTTTAAAAGCTTTTGTATTTATGTTAACACATACCAAAAGCAGGTTGTACAAAGCTCTTTGTCCCCTGATTCCTTTTGCTTCGTAGGGTTTCTTACAAAAAGCCAATGTTCGATGTTGTTTAATGTTATTGTCCTTCGTATTTGGTGTTTAACCGACTTCAAAGATCCCGAAGGAGTCTCGTTTGTAGGAGTCTTCTCTTTAATATATTTATGTGTGTTTATTGTATCAAGCGTAACTCCTCCAACATGCAGATTAGGCTGGAATATTATATAGCCGTGTAAAATGGAGAAAAACATAAACACAGGACATGCTAATAAGAGTGATGTGAGGAGAATTGTAACTGTACATCATGCCGTGAATCAGCGCACGAACAATCAATTATTTTATGGGACTGGAGGCAAACGAGCAGGTCAATTTGAATAAAGGACGTGGAGACCAGCAACGGCGGGAGGTTTACTCGTTGCAGACCTTTGAGAGAATGCGCTTTTTTCATAAAGAAGGAAAACCGTTGACGAATCACACTGTCGAATTCTTCTTATAGCATTCATCTCCTTGCGATGGTTGGTGATCATCATGTCTAGCTTAATTTTGGATGCCGCGCTTTTAAACAATGACTTGGTGCTCTGGCCAAAGCATTGACTGAGCTTTTTTGCGTTTACGGACAGGTTCCCTACCCTTTCAATCTGCTTTTGTATGATCACTCGCTCATATTTTGGTGGTACGTAAAAGGTGTCCGAAATACTTAATTTTCTTTTTCTTAATTTTCATAAGCACTTCTTTGTTCTTCAGCATTCTTCGTTTATACACATGTCGACCTTTTCTTCTTACATTCGCAATGAGTAAGAGTGTTCTACACTTTATGGTTTGGATATAAAAAAAGTGAAACAGTAAAGAGACTTCAATAAAGTAGGTATAAAGTAAACGTTTCGCCGCTTTTGTTACTCTGTGTCATAGTCTCAAAATATTAACGTATTAAACCATAAAACTGTGTTTCATAATACCCGCTAGTAATACCTTACTGTAGTTAGGTAATTTCTAAAATTACAATTGCATGAGTTGGATTTCATCCAGGTGTTAAAACTGTATTAGCCGCGAACTATTTAGGAAGTCCGGTTTTCAGATTAAATATTCAGATTATTCATATCTACTTACGTCTGCGTATTTGTCTGATAAACAGATTTTTCGTTACATAGTTGCCGTGTATTTGAAGCATATAAATTATTTACAATATAAATTATTGAGCAGTGTGGGCCTAGTGGCTTCAGCGTGCGACTGTTATCCCCAAGGTCGTGGGTTCGAGCCCCGGCTGTGCACCAATGGGCTTACTTTCTATGTGCGCTGTTACACTTGCTCGTACGGTAAAGGACGCCGTGAGGCATGCCTTAGTACTGAAAAGTCAACAATGTGGATTAGGCATAGTAGTATCAGTCTCTCTATTAAGTTAAATAAATGATCATAAAACAGATACAGAACCTTACTTAACTGGATGTAGCAATAACTGATTTCTTATATATCTTTAGGTTCTAAGATATCCTGTGGTAGTTCTTGGGTTCAATTACTGGCGAAATAATATTTCATTGGGCTTGACACAAGCCGTTGTCTACGTTAAGATTATCAATAAAATAAACGTGAAAATGTCTGCCCCATGTTTCATTGGGAATTACGGTACATCAAATACATTCTGATATTATAAAAAAAAATTGAACTGTCATTGTTATAATTAGTTTCAATTAACATTTCGTTAATGATATTTTTGGGATTAAAATTAACTAATTAATTTAAAAGAGTAGTTCACGAGAAGGTGGATGCATGTAATCGAAATCGACAGAAACATGTTCTATTGTAATCTAATATAAGATATCTATGAATTATTCAAACAAATATTTTTGGAGTTGCCATAGTGCAATTCCGAGAACGCTTGTGCATTGTCGCGTCAGCGTCCTTGATAGTATTATTGTGCAACTATATTTAATATCATTATAGACGAGTCTAATTACATGGGTTATTAGAATCAAGAATTTATTAATAGAACAAATAAAAGAAAAACTATATCTTTTGTAATATGTGTTCGTGTTGTTGCTGTTTCTCTTCAGATGGACAAAGTTAAAGGGTAAGGTCAATAACATTTTGGACTATGTATTGACAAGATATTGTGTGTATTGCAGTTCTATTTAATTACGCTGAAGATAGCATAAGTAAAGATTTGAATAACGTCCCGTTGTCATGTATCATATACATTGTTATTGGTCAAGAAAATTATAAATTTATTACTTTATCTTAATGATAGATTTTTTTAATTAATAAATATTACATTGCATAAAAAAACATGATGCATGTGGCGTTACCTCGCCCTGAAGCGTTCCATTTAAGACTTGAAGTGCAAGCGAGAGCGCGAAACGAGCGACAAAGAGGCACAATCGGCCAACGCGTTCGGCAGCGTTTGTTCGTTAAAAAATTGACATAATTGTACAAATAAATGTAACTTATCAATTCAATTGTGATTTCCATTTACCTGCTTATCCATACAAAATATGTAACAAATAAATAAATTTCATCTTTTGAAAAATTCTTCACCATTCCATCAGTATTTTCTTATGACGTTGTCACGTTCAACTATCGTCAGTAAACCGACTTTACAAACAACCGAAATTTAAAAATAAAATTATTGTTTATAAAAACTTCATTCATACTAAGTCACAAAACTTCTAATAAAAACAAAAACTTTAATCTTTCCCTTTAATACCCCTGTACTTATATTAAACTTTACACATATAAATCGCGTTCAATAACCAACCGGGGTATATAACACCTTATAAGTTATATAATCCTTAAACTTAATCCATAAGCTTAGTACATATTGGGATACTGTGGGATATCGGATCTTGGTATTAGGTTCCTGTGAGTAATTACATTAATATACGACGAGGTTATATAGACTTTAATATCCTTAAGTGAATGTTGAATCATTATTCATAAAAACTTCTACTTTATTAAACCAAAGAAAAGGCATGATAAAACAGTATATCCGACCTCCAGCTCTACAAACTAGAACGAGTAGGCCGATCTGAATATGGCTCTTTCTGTGTCAATCCATTCTACATCGTACTTGGCCGTTGGGGGCCAACGCGATCAGCCGAAGACTTCAATGGCCGATCGCAGGGCGGTACGATTTCTGGTGGCGGACACGGGGGGCGATTCTCTCGTGCTCGCTCTAGAGTTCGAGCGGTAATTGGACGCAACAAGGCGTCCCTAGTACATATCTCGACTCGCGCGTATAGCGAGTCGAGAGTCTGGTGTAGTGTACGCGATTTACGCGCGTATTTGGAATTCGCGCGATGCTTCTGGACGCAATGTATCGGTGCCTAGTATCTCACTAACGCACGTATGAATTCGCGCGATACGATTCGCGGCGAATTCGCCCTTTAGGAAATCCTGCCGTGGGAATGTGTCACGTATTATCCCACTAATGTCACTAGTACAGAAATGGGGTGAAGTTCAAGAGTTATGGCGACACTATTCTAATTGTGAAAATAAAATTAATATTGCAGATCGGATATTATCAGCTATATCCTGCAGAGTACAAACTGTAAAAACAAATGTAGCAGGAATTTTATCGAACAATGATGTGTACTTTGTGTTTTTTTGCGTTGTCACATCAAATGTTGTATTTTATTTTTCTTTATGTACCAATATATCGGAGTGCCGTCGGCAAACTTTAAAAATATAACAAAAAATCGTATCAACGTTTGGCGCTTTTATATACTATGTATTTATTTCAGCCAAATAAAAAATGTGATTAGGACATTTCTCTTGACATGACGTACAAAAGTTTCGTGAAAAGTAAATTACAGACTACTCCAATGAAATTCGAATATTCTTTGAATTCTAGTTGGACTGATTTTTTAACTGCACTGTATTTAAACGTTTTGAAATATCGAGTATCGAGAAAACGGAATATTATTATAACTGTTCTTAACTTTTTCTTTATAGGAATATTTTTTCTCTTACTAACTAACTTTAAACTCAACATTGAAGTTCTGGCTTCCAGTTGGGCCCCTTAGACCAATCGAACCCTCATTAGCAAATCTTAGGGGCTAAATAAAAAGTTTTAAGAGCGTAATAATTCTTAAAATTCGAGCTTTATCAGTGCTCATGGCGTTATCACTAAACTTCTGGTGGTCCTCTTGCCCGTGTTCACCTAGTTCAATCAGAAGAGAACTGTCAATACAATATAGTATATATGTTTCATCTATGAGTCATTGCCAGCTTTAAATAGTTCTTACGCAATTTTATTGTTTTATGTTCACCGGATGACTCAATTTGTTATTTCAATTCAGCTGATGATATTTTTACATTAATTACACCTGCTCGCTATTTCAGCCCTTCTCTACCAGTTTATAATAAATATAGGTATATGATTTAATTTGGTTTAAAGCACTGTCAAATATAAACTACATCAAGATATAAAAAAAATCAGTAAATAACAGTGGTTTTTATTTGTCTTATTAAGAGACTGGAGGCTAATTTTTACTTGTTTAAAAAGAAAAAATGGTGGTTATACATACATTATATCATACGATAATTATAATCTTATATCGCTTGTAGATACAGAACTTGCTTTAATAAGTTCTTAATTTTATTTATGCCACACTTTATGTGCGACTTTAATTAAGAAAGATTATTTTAAATTTAATAATATTAAATACATTTAAACCAAAAAGTATTTAACAGTATACATACTTCATAGACAATTTTCATTATCTTTACTATATAATTAAAAATCAATGAAATACAAATAAAAAAATACTGGTAACACCCAGTCCGATCGTCCTCCATCGTTCTAATAATTAGAGGCTATGGAACAGTTTCTTTCTCCTATATACCACAGATCTATAATTTGGCGAAAATTCTTGTCATGAAATTTTATCTATGCTTCTATAGACTCATTAAATGCAATCTATATTCATATTGCATGTGTTGAGCCATAAATTGTGAAGGCTGGTGCAGAATTTGATAACGATGAGTCAAAATACATAGACGCGTCCAGCAGTCTGAATGGAGTGATGTCATTGCGCTAAATATACAGGATAATGTGTAAACATTTGCGGTTTTGTCGCCGACATCATAGCTGAACAACGCTTTTAGATTATATGCTTTAACCGACTTCGAAAAACGAAGGAAGGCGAAAACGAACTTAGTCCTTATTTATAGAAAATTTACAGCTTATAATGTATCGCTTCGACGTCTGTCGTTCCACAACTGAGCGCATCTAAGGCGTTGAGGCGAGCATCGCCGCAAATTACCACTATACTAGCTACCCACTAAAGTATTTTTGAACCGATTCCACTTAGGGTCCATCAAGAAAAGAGAATGCCAATTCTTAAAAGGCCAGCAACACTATCGCGAGCCCTCTGGCATGAGAGTGTCCATGGTCGGCGCTATGACATCAGATGAGCCTCCTGCATGTATGCTCTCTGTTCTATAAAAATAAAATAGATAATATTTTTTTGCATCTCATGACTTTGTGTTTTGCGAAATTCTTATGAAATCTTTGCAAAATTTATATGTATACGCAATATATAAATATAATAGCCACAATAATGTATGAAGAACCGTTAAGTGTAACGTAACTTTTATAGTTGCATATTTTGTCGGCACCAATTTATTCGTATGGCTCATGACTTACAACACACAGTTTCTGTACTAATAGAGAATATAGATCTAGAAATAGAAAGCTATAATTAATTTATGTAATTTAAGTTCGTAATAAACTACACTGACATATTGTTGTAAATATTATATGTAGGTATACATACCTGTTTGTAAAAATATCTAATCTAATATGTTTTATTTACACGAATATTGACACTTAGGATCACTTTTTTACTAGATGTATCTTTCTTACGTTTGGTTTTAATCAGTATATTAAAAACAAGAGATTCAATTTAAATATGAAATGTCCCTTATAAAAGATAGAAAGAGACGAAAGAGTACATTATTAGACTTATTTGATTTATTTGAAACATTAAAAATTGCTAATTATGATTTTAATTAAACAGCAATATGGATCCCAGTTGTGATTTATCGTCTATGAATATTTTGTGTATCAAAATAAAACTTCAAAAATCTAGTTATAATAGTCATATATCATGTAAAAAACTATGTTATATTAAAACAACCCACCGGACGTGACCTAACTATGATATCAATATAAATTGAACCCTGACATTAAGATAAATACATACTCATAGTTAAAACACTTCAAAAGTTATAAAGAAAGTCCTTATAGTTAAATATAACTGGGTGATAAAATTGTTCAGTTATCTCGAGCGGACGTTGAACTCATAAAGAGTTTTTGTTACTTACTACGAATAATACAATGTTTCTGTAAAGGTATTTTGTTTTTTCTCATTTAAATGATCATTATAAACCATGTTTTATTGTGAAGCGGTTAAAAAGTAGGACATAATTGCCCCAAATCCCGCCTGGAGTAAGTAATAGTGGAATAGTGAATAAAATAGTAATTACCACCAAAAACCACGTAAGCAAAGTGGGTTTAAAAGAGAACGTAATGTATGTGTCGCAGTAAAGTAGTTAAATCAGAGAGTTAATTGAATCTCTAAACGGTTAATTTAAGATCGATATTCAATCAAGTCTCTGGAGTTCCGTCAGATAAGTGACTGAACCAAACGTTTAATTAGTTTCCTAAACGTTCCTAAGCAACGAGACGTTAAGTTAGGTTACCTATCCTAACTACTAACAATAAAATAATACACGGAATTTCTAAGCTCTTAGTTCTTCACGACCACCCCGAAATAACATGGCAGAGTTGACAACATGTTTACAATTTCACCAAAGACCACAATTTGAAACAAAAAACCACATGGCCCAAAGAAAGACTCTAAAAGTAATCTGCTGTTGTCGTGAACGCCATCTTGTTTTACTTAATACTTTATTCCTGTAAACAACAAGTTAAAGAAAAAAATTCAAATGCATTTGTCGTCATTCCTGACAAAACTGCTGTTGTTATAGAAAATGTATAATTGTTTACCACCAGATAGTTGACAGGAGAATTATTATTATTTATTATATATTATTTTTAACGTGAAAGGTTCCTTTAGATATGTATGTCAAAGTCCGTTGTAATAGCGTGCCTAATAGCGCGCTTAGTTGAGGCATAAATTCCAAAAAAAGTACTTTCATAAAGGTGAAGCTCATTTGAGCTATGTTTTATTACATTCGCCTTGGCTAGGTAAAACTCCCATATATTTTTTATATTTGCAGAGAACATTATTACCAATTAAGAAACTATTCTATCTAGAATAGATAGACACTTAAAACAGGAATTGTTTACGAATTTTTTTAAAATTTAAAATCAAAGAGAGAATATAATTATTATAGTTAATTAAGTTAAGTTAATATTAACCGGATTGAATATTTCACGGGAATAAAATAATTAATGTAATACTCAGTTGCTTAATCATTTATAAAATTTATTAATTTACGTACAACATCTGTTCCCAAATTTTGATAGGCAAATTGGTACATATTTATTTCCTTATTATAAATATATATAAAAATTTGCTTATTAGCAAATGACAGATGAACGCACTAATCCTGCAGCCGGATTTTGAACCATTAATAATTAAAAAAAAACGCTTTCTGCTACCAGTATTGCTTAAACAAACTTTTATCTCTTTAATATCATTATTAAATCACCCAAATACACATCTATCATATTTCGATCAAAATCAGCCTCCAAGGAAATCAAACTCAAAGACAGTATAGATATATTCTAGATTTACAAAAATATCACTTACAACCATGCTATGATATTGGCGATTCGATTAATCTGTGACTGTTTTCTCTGTGACGTAGTTTAGACATTTATTAATTATTTAGCTCTCAAACGGGTTAAAACCGTACTGTCAAATAGCTCATTGTTGAGTAGTTAAAAGCATATTTTTCATCTGAAATGCCAAAGAAAGAAAATATATTAACATTTTACTCAGCGGTACTTACGACTGAAGATTAACTGCATACACGGTGCAGTAATGTTATTGATAGACGATCATATCGTAAGTGATTGTTAATTAATTTGATTATTAATGAAGCGATTAATGTCAAGATTGAATTAAATACCAGCGATTCACAATGACATCGAGGGATTAAAACGATTTATTTTATTTAAGACACTTATAGAGTAGTGTCAGCCAATTTAAGAAGTCAGTCTCTGTCAGTAAAACCTAAGATCGTGTGTTTAAATCCTGTGCTTCAATGCATATTGGATATGCAAGGATTTTTATTTCAATACGCAGTTAGTAAAACAATATTTAACACACAATTGAAGGAATAAAACACCTAATCTGGTATCTAAGTTGTGCCGTTACCTGTGTCATTATGATGTTAATTAGAGAAATTTTATTGAACGACCCTGTAACGATAATAAATTATGAAAATTTTTTAATAACATCTTGTTCAATTCTGTTTTCTAACGCTAGGTAACTCGTATGCCAAAAACGTTTTAGATTTTGACATGCCGGAGTCATGAGTCTCGTTTCTGACACTTATTAGATTTTTTTTTAGAACAGGGGGCAAACGGGCAGGAGGCTCACCTGATGTTAAGTAATACCGCCGAGCATGGACCCTCTCAATGCCAGAGGGCTCGCGAGTGGGTTGCCGGCGTTTTAAGAATTGGTACGATCTTTTCTTGAAGGACCCGAAGTCGAATTGGTACGGAAATATTTCAGTGGGCAGCTGGTTCCACAAAGTGGTGTTGCGCGGCAAAAACTGCCAAGAAAAACGCGCAGTTGTGGAATAGTAGACGTCGAGGTGATACTGGTGGAATTTCGTATTCTGCCTCGACCTCCGATGATGAAACTCAGCTGCAGGTATTAATCCGAACAACTCCTCTGAACACTCTCCATGATCACAAATAAAACCCCTTTTTCCTTATAAAATGTACTCAAAGATACACGTATTGATTTAAGCTTATGTAACAGTCGCAATTATTTCGCCAGCTACTGATTGTATTGGGCGTGAGTTATTGACTAGTAAATGTAATTATCCAAGTGACATCACTTTAATGATAACACTGCAATTTAAAGTGGAACATAAATGTCGTTTTATTGCGTATGAAATAGTGGAATTTTCGTGTTGCCGAATTTATTCATTACTTGCACCGGCAACCGTGACCCGTAAACCTTGGAAAATTATGTATCTTTTTGAAAACCGCAATAAATTTCGTGCAGTAAAGTTTGAGTTTATAGCAAACAGACATTAAGTAATGACTTGGATTTGTTTTTATATAATATAAACTTTAGACATATGCAGTAGCTGACTTCTTTCTTATTGGTATTAATTAGCTCTTTAAGTTTAAGACCCCATCCTACCCCGAAAAAGTTTTTTCATATAGTATATATATATCACAATTATCGTGCATTTCTATTGGTAAAATAAATACGCAATACTCGTCGAGCGAGTTTGCTTATCTTGCTGAAGCCGCGTACGAATTATTTGAAGAAGTCTATTAAGTATGAGGGTGTGCAATTTCAAAGGGTATTAAAGATACATATCAGAATGAGCCTAGTAGACTAAAATTAGAACGGCTGATGGCGACGTGTATCTCTTTCGTACATATATGATTTTCACGTAAAAAACACATTTATTGTAATGAGAAAAAAGTTCTTTAAACATTAAATGAATTGAAGTGTGGCTGCAGATTATCCAGAGGTTACTTACCGGTTACAACCTCACAACCATTTTATATAAAAAAATTGTTGTTGAATTAGGAATGTTTTCAAAACTGATTTTTTCCAATTTAATCATTATTATCGACCCAACAAAGTATTAATGATTGAAAAGACACTTGATCAAAGAAAAAGAAGTAAAGACATAACAATTATTACTAACAAAACACACACAGAAACACCAAAAATAATAATAATAATCAAAAAAGGAATAACATATATTTTAAGTGTGTAATGTGTGTGCATTGTGGTTGTAACTGGCCCTCAGCATTATGTTGTGGAGCAGACATCTTCCACAGTGCAACTGTTAGTTTGCGCCACAAATAAAAAAAATAATGTAATAAAGATTGTAGAAAAAATAATCAAATTAATAATTTTTTTTTAAAGAACAGGGGAGGGGGCAAACGGGCAGGAGGCTCACCTGATGTTAAGTGATACCGCCGCCCATGGACAGTCTCAATGGTAACAATTAACAGTGTGAGTATAGAAAGTCTTGTGTGTAAACGTATATATTGAATATAAAATTGAATAATAATTAATAAAATATAATAAGTTATTCCTATTTCGCAAGACTGGTAAGACTTAAAATTACTACTTTGCCTAAAAAGTTTTCTGGTTTTCTTCTAATTATGTTCATCTCGTGAGATGAACATAATAACTAAGATGTAGAATTTGCCTTACACTACATATTCACTTACACATATATAATTACATATAAGTTTTAATGGATAATTCGTGTCATGTGAGGTTTAGTGACGAGATGTGTAAGTTTATAAATGTGTTGAATAAGTAGGCAAATTGGCTCCCTATTGTGTGATAGGCTTAGTTCACTTATATATACTTGTTTATACAAAGCCACTTCATTGTCGTAGGGATCTGTTGGATGCTGTTAATTTCTATGCTGGCCTCATACCTTGTTTAAACTTATTATTTTCCTGTCTTGTATTACCTAACACATACTATCCTTAATTGTGGTACTAAGCGATATACTGATCTGTAATTATCATGATTCATATGATCTTTTTCTGTTTCATGCCTTTTTTTAATATTGTCCTGTTCATTGTTTTTTGTTTTAATTGCTTTGCATTGGTTTTGTCCAAGTCCTATGTGTTAGTGACCTTGTATTGTCTAAGCTAAGTATTCTTGCGCTTCTCTTATTTCATTTTTTGTCTCACTCACACCTGTAAGAGATCGCTCGAATGCGATGCCCTCCTTTTCATTTAATTATGTCTAGTGTGAAACTGGGTTTCTCAGTACCAGGATATGTGCGATGGCGAAAAAATCAAAGTCAAGAATCAGTCTGTTGCACAGATCCCCGTTATCCAGAACGTTGCGCCTACTGAATGCTGTCTCCGATACTATCGACATATTTGTATGTTGGCAGAGTGAATTCACAGTAGCGATATTGTGTATATTACGTGTTTAATTTTTATATACTTTATTCTATTTTATTAAATGTTTCTCGACATTATCGTATTGGCATAGGCTGTAAGAAAAGTGCATGTATATCTGAATGAAATAAATAAATGTCACCTGTATTATATTTCTGTATGCAACGAAGTGTTACTAAATAAATATTTCTGTCCCTAGATGTTTGAGACGTTCCATATAATAAGCGTTGTAACTTACAGTATTACGCTGCACTAAAAATAATAGCTAGATATTTTTCAGTCCGCCCTTCAGATCATAAGAAGACTTATATTCTTGTCTTATATTCCTATTCTATATTTGGTCTTCTGCTAGTTTTAATATATTTAAACTAATATGACATATTAGAAGATTCAGTTTGGGCACGCCGTCCTCACCATTATCGATGTATATGTATAACTTAATTCTTTTTTTTCTAACATCTGGGCTTGTTGCTGTGGCCATAAATACATAATTAAGTATACAGTGGTCCAGACGGTTAGTTTGGAAGGTTGACGTAATCCTTTAAAACTCCCTAGGGTCTGTTATCCTGTGCCCTTTAAACTCTACCTATGAACAAGGATATCCTCATTTAGTTAATTCTGAGGTGGTTGTAATATATTCGTATTATAAAAATAATAGGTTTATATATCACACCTTTTTTGATAAGTAGCAGGGTTATGTGGAACTTCAAACACACCAGAATCTGCTATTCCGATATTGGATGAGCAATATAAACTAAGAACACCTCAGGCAGTTCCTACATAAGATTCGGGACTCTCAACCGGGACTCAAGCCACGCAGGGGAAACACTGAAAACTATTTATAAATAGATAGATTAACTTAATTTTATTGTTCATTTTACTAAATTATATGTTATATCAAAGTTATAGTTTATGCTATTAAATATAGTTTTATGATGTATTTTATAAAAATGAGAAACTAAGCGAAAAATCTTTATAAGTCCTTTACCCATTCAAATGGAAAAGGTAATCTGGGCCAGTGAAGTAAGCCTAGATCTATTCATAGCAGTACTAATTAGTTACTGTAATATGAAATGAGGACTGGAGTTGTAGAGGGAATCGAAAATGTTCTGCTTTTGTGGTTTATTGACGTAAGTCGGCTTAATAGACAATTGAAGGTAATAACATCTATGCCGTTTAATGACACGCTGAATGCTAGTATGGAAAACGACTGGCTTTCATCTGCAATTACTCTGCAATAGACACCGATGACAATATCTTTGTTAACAAAATTCTAAATAGTTTGTTAGATGTACTAAATGTTTTAAATCAAGTAAATTTTCTCTTATTTATCTTATTAGTTTCTTGTGTAACTCTTACACAGTTCTCTTACGTTCGTAAAAGTTTCGAGAGAGTGGGCACCAACGTTGTTTGTAATGATTCTCTAAACATATTCATGCATATCTCTATCTACAGTATACGTTGCTTTGAGTATACGACAATCTCCATCTTCAGGCGTATGACGCTGCAGCGATTGTTGTACCTTCCCCATAACAATTGCGAAGAAGAAATATATTAAACACATATGCATGCATATCTCTTTGTTTTTTTTTATCATTGTATTGTCTCCCTTCATGCAAGTAAATACGTCAGAATTTGTATCGACGTTGGAGTTACAAAGTAGGGACGTAGCTTGGCGGTCACTGCGAATACAAAAAACTCAGTTTTGTATCGCGCAGCCCGGACATACAATGACCACTATTTAGTTAAAAGTTAAAAAGTGTATTAAGAATATCCATAGCGCAAAATCACCTGCATCATGAGCACACCCCACATACACAACATCACGTACATACCCACACTTTTACACCATCACACAAGACAACCAAATTAGGCTTAGTTAAATAATTTCAATCACAATTAGTTAAATATATTGTACACTTTTTATTTGTTTCTTCCCTTTTGTAAATCTTTGAAATTTTTTGTAGTAAAATGTATGATGTATTCCATCTTTGGCTATATTTTCAGTGTTTGTAATTATATATAATTTATGTTAGCTGTAGGATTACGAAATAAATAAATACTTTTTCATTGTCTTTCGAAGATTTCATATTCAGAAAATTATTGATAAAACACAAGCATACTTTTCATAAAGACATCGTTAGAAAACAATTTTCGTTTCACCTCTAAAGGGTCTCGAACGTACGTTACGTTAGTTACGTTACGTAGGGCTTTCACGCTAAAAGTGCCAAAACCTTTGCGTTATCAATCACTCAACGAGTGCGTTTGAATAACGCGGGATCCCGATAGTGTTTGACGTGATTCAAATCGACAGTGAAAAATGGGATTTTGGTTAATATTTTTAATACAATAACACTTAGGAAACAAACACAAGTTCATCATATACATCATTTCGACGTTCGCCAGCTACCCACAGAAGTATTTCCGAACCGATTCGACTTATGGTTCAGGAAAAGAGCGTACCAATACATACACACAAGAGGCTGGCACGTACTCGCGAGTTTTCTGGCCATTTAAGTGTCCATGGGCGGCGGTATCAATTAACGTCGGGTGAGCCTCCTGCCCGTTTATTTTATAATTAAAAAAAATAATAAAGCAAACACGATATATCTTAAAAAAATATATCGTTACTCCTAGCCCCCCATACAAGAACATGCGCTGCTCAAAGCCGGCTTCTTGCTTGCCTTTGCTTGGTGCTGGAGTCTCAGCTTTCTGTGCTGGAGAAACGCCGATTTTTGGATATATGGCCGGTTTTCTTTCTCCTTCACATACGAGTTTTAACTAAGCAGTTAAAAAGAAAAGCCTATTGCTGCATAGCGAACGATGGCAGGATTAAGAGGCGCACGCATGAATTCACTAATAAAAATATTTCTGTAAATGTATTATACGTATTTATATCTTCTATTGTGGAATTTATATTTCAGTTTTTCTTATATACTAAATGTATGTATGTCTGCATATGGTTGCCTGCACCTGGGAATATTTTTGATAAATAGAAATTGCACGTAGTTTGAGAGGTCATGCTTTGCTTAGTTTTGGATCTAAATAACTAATAAAATATATAGAACTAATGTCAAACTACATTAAAACAAAAATATGATATAACTTACCAATGATTTAATTTGCATTGAGTCCTGCGCATATGTGCTGTGTTCTTTAAAAAAAAATAACTTCAACATTTAGAATACGACGTTTTAATGTTTTTCATTAATAAAAAGTAATGAATGAAGTGACTAATAATAAAATTTGCAAAACGTTTAAATCACCTGGTACTAACAAAAAAAGCTGTCAGTAAAAATAACGACGATGTAAGTGACCGATTTATAATAATAAGTAAACATCCAAAAACGAAACCTTAAATAGTAATTGAATGTTTGGATCACTCTCTTGTCACTTCGTAAATTAATCAAAGGCCAACAGTTCTCCGCTAATTGAAACTTTGTTAGAACTGAGAAAGTACTTGCGAAAGGAACTGAGAAATTAGAGAATCATTAAAGTTATCAGGTATTTAAAATGTTCTCTAGTTGTTATGACGATGCAGTTATATAAGAAAACGGATATAAAATATTATAGCTTTGTTGTATTGCCAAGTTGCGAAACATTGTTATAATTTTGTCAATAAATTAACATTTTTATCTCCACTTAAAAGTGTAGGTTGACTTTTAAATTACAAATAGAATGAGATCATTCAAATTGTGTCCAGATTGTGTTTTCACCACACTGTTATACACTTATTTCTTTATTGCAGATATTGCAATAAATAAATAAAAATAAATGTATGTATGTTTGATGAGATTCAAGGGGATTGTATTTTTAAAAAGTCAGTGGTGTTGAAATTTTTTTGACCATCGATTTCTGTATGTCTTATTGGTTTATTTTCTCAGTTGAATGATCATATTTTGTGCTAGATTCACGCCCTTCACCTTGCGTACCATTGTATAGCCGGGACTTGAATTCACTACCTTAGGGTTGAGCGCACGTTCAAGCCTCTAAACCGACACTGCTCCACAGTTCATTTATGTTTAAATAACTTTATTTCTAAACACACCAATAGAAAGAAAGAAAGAAAGTTTTTATTGAATCACACAAACATTAACATACATGTAAAATTGAGGTAGCCCCAGTAAGTTAAATAATACTTGTGATGGAGTAACCTCGCTACTTCCCTTAAATTATAGATTACAATGTTTGGACCAAAACAACTGAAAAATGACTTGACAAACTTAGTTACAAAATATATTATTTTTCTATTTATTTATTTTTGAATTAAAAACTAACTAAATTAAACAAATAATAACGCACGGTCTTTGCGTGCGTGCGTGTGAGTGCGTGCATGTGTGTTTGTGTGTGTGTGTGTGTGTGTGTGTTTGTGTGTTTGTGTGTGCGTGTGTGTGTGTGTGTGTGTGTGTGTGTGTGCGTGCGTGTGTGTGTGTGTGTGTGTGTGTGTGTTTATCTGATTCTCGTCAAAATTAATTCTGTTTCTTCATATGTGATAGTTTTCAACCACCCAATTACGGTATTCTTACAATTATATAATAACATCGGATATATATTTAATTTCTGATTCAGTTTATTATAGATGTAGGCAGCCTGTGTAGTATATTGACGTTGAGCAAAAACTGTGTGCACGCGTGGGGCGTATGCTACAATATCTTTACGTCTCTTCTTTAGTTTACCTGGACTAAATGGTAGTGTTTTGTGCATACGTAGGGTGATATGCAAAATGTATAGTTTTCTAACGCTATATATAATATAATAGAATTTTAGATGGTAATTTATTATTTATTATTTAGTCCTGAAATTCCCAGAATTTAATGGATCCATGACTTTGAATGTTTCTCAGTACCTGTTTGGATTTGAAATCTCATAGATATAATTTTATAACGAATAAAATGAATTTCGTCGAATGATCAAAGTTAGTTTATATTTAAAATTTTAATAATAATTTAAGAAACACTTTAAATAAAAACCTATTTAATTTTAATGTTATTTTTCATATTACCAAATAATTTTTGGTATCTAAAATTACTTCAAACATAACTACAAAAAATTCCTAAGTTACTGTTAAAATAACTCACGGGTACAAAAAGGCTATTTGTTCAGATGAAGTCACATCCTCTCCTTTATTGTTGATAGTGTGAACGTGACCTAAGGAGTTAGTCATTTTCCTGAGAAATGTTATTCGATTTATTTTTGAAGTAATATGACGTTATAGTAGTATTAATAATATAGTTATAGTAGTAATATACTCGTAATTAGTAGAAATTTGCTTGATTTGCATTTCAAAAGACTTATTAACAAAATAATTGTTCAGACTTTTTCACGACTAGAAATTGTTTAAATACCTACTGTTATGGTCTTTTTGTAAACACGTTAAAATAATTGTTTAGTACGATTATTCCTTTTATTGGATTCACTTTAATGTTTGATTTGCCAATATCTAATAAGTAAGAGCGAATCAGGCATGCTTTCTTATACTTGCTATTTCTGCATAAAAAACCTAATTTCATACCTCACCAGGGTATTTCAAATGTTGGTTCAGATAGCTTTACAGTATGGATTTCAGAGAAAGCTACTTTGTGACGAAAATTGTTTTGTGTTACTCTACTAAAAATTTAACAGAACTTTTCCTTATTACAGTTGATCGACAATCAATATGACATCCTGGAAGCTGTTTTTCCTTTGCGCCGTGCTCTTCTGCGTCGAAGGCAAACGGTTGCATCAAAAACGGGAAACCAAATCCCATATATGCGACCCAGTTTATAACAACACAAATAAAATTCAATGTTACTGCGTTCGAGATTCCAAGCTCGACTTGATTCAGAGTGCTGATTGCTATGCAACTGTCAACGAAATCTCAATTGATGATGACAATTGGAAGGTTTTTGAAGAACTCGAAAATGTCCACAAGCTAACATTCACGAATACACGAGGCGTTATTTTGAAGTATATACCTCAACACGCATTACAATTCACGAAATCAGTTCTGAAACTCGAAGTAAAGTACGCGAACATTGATTCAATAGAACCATTCGATTTTGCTAACCTAACATTCGTTGAAGAAATAACACTAAGAGATAATCAAATCAAAGATTTGAAAGCTAATGCCTTTGCACATCACAGGGACTTGGTAACAATTGGCCTAGATACAAATAATATAGTCGAGATAAACAGAAATGTATTTGTAGATTTACCGTCTCTCGAAAAGCTATATCTGACGAGGAATAAAATTACAACAATCCACGACAAAGCTTTCATACATTTGTCTAATCTAAGAGAACTTGAAATTGATACAAACAATTTATTCATGTTGAACAGTGAAACCTTTTTAGGCCTGAAGAAGTTGGAAAAGTTAGATCTTAGTAGTAACAGTTTGCAAGTAATTGGTGATAATACGTTTGCGCCCTTAAAGAGCCTACGGGTATTAAATTTGGATGGAAACAAAATTCAGATGCTTGACGAGAAAGCTTTTCATGGGCTCGTTAATTTGCAATCTTTATCAATTGCTCATAATACACTGAAAGAAATTAAACATATAAAGTTGTTTGTTGGATTAAAGTCCTTAAAGTCAATGAGTTTGAAAGGCAATCAACTACAGAATCTTGACTCCGATGTAATGGGGCCGATACTTGAGAATTTCTACAGTAATGTCAGCAGTCTAGATGTCGAAGGTAAATATTTTATCTTATTATTTAATTAAGCGCAATACCTACTCTTTAGACGTGAAATGTAAATGGATTGGATAATTAACTTTTTAACTGACTTCAAAAAAAGAGGTGATCAGTTTAACCTATAAGTTCGTGTATACAACAAGTGCAATTTCGTTAGTTAAAAATTACAAAAACTACTAGGAAAACAAACTGTCATCAGATACATTACAAAGTAGTACAACTTTCATTAAAATCGGCTTAGTTGTTTTTCAGATATTATGGGTTATTTTTACTAGGACATGTATTATTAAACTCCCTCGGTAAATAATTCGGTATTTGGTTGGTTTAATTTTTCGAAATAACATTAATAAAATATTAATTCTATACAAAAGGAGTAAATATACTTTTATTCTTGCACAACTATGGGTACCGGTCTATGTAAAACGACAATTCTTTAGGGTTGAAGTCTCAAAAGACTAGAATGGATCAGACACACACATATGTCTGTCTAGCTATAACACTCTCTGCGGCACACATTGTTAAATTTTTTTATTTTTTATTTACAAGAACTGTTCTTATAAATTATTTATAATAATTGCGTATTACTTGTGTTTTTCAGATAACATGTTCCCCTGCGATTGCCGCCTGGACTGGTTCTTATCATTAATGAACATCACGAAAAGTTCGCACTTGAAGCTATCCATCGAAAACCTTAAATGTATTCCCACCTCGGACATCAGAGACAAATGGACAAAGACAGTAGAAGCTGACAAGAACACAGACGCAGTAGACGATGTCCAAAATGATTATGAATATTATGATGATACACAGTTAAATGGGAAATTATTTTACGTTGACATGCGTTTCCTTTTAAATTGCTCTAAAAATTTCGACAGCCTTCTCAAACCGGACGTTGAATCACCCAAACAAAAGACTACAGTAAAGCCGAGTACAACACCAGCTAATATAGGACCAAAAGTACCAATGCTTTTAGAAAATAAGGGCGAAGATCAGAAAAATGTATACACGACCAGTCGACTGTCAACTGTTTCAGCTAAACCAATGGCAAATGGCTTTTATGACGATCGCAATATGGCCGCCGACGAAGCGAAACCGGACAAAATAAAATCGCATCGAAGCATTCAGGATTTTGAGAGCCAATCCAGTAACTCTTATATGACATCTTCATGTCTTGCATTATTAGTAGGAGTGTTTAGTATTAGATTATTATACTAGATTAACTTAATTTATTATTATAACCAGTGGTGTTAATACTGATATCAACTATCTTAAGAAGATTTAAATTTTTAACTTTATTCCGGTTTCAAGTAAAACGTGAATACTTTTTTCGTAACTCAATTTGGCCACAGACTAATCGAATTGACGACGACATAGCATATTTTAATAATATGTCTAATAATCGTAACACTATATTGGGCTTTAGTTTAATTTTGTTGGAGATTTTAATATGTAAATGAAATTTGTGTATTTGTGTAATTTAAGAATGATATTAACACGTAATAAAGATAAGTTTGTTTACGTGTTTACAAGCATAGGGTCACTATAGGGACTGGTGCGACGCGACGCCATCTTGGCGCGTTTTGGCGGGTTCTATTTTTAAAGCTAGTAACAGAATTTTAAAATGGCATTTTGTTTTAGTTATCTTATTAAACTGATTTATTTTGTATGTACAATGAGGATATATTCTTTTACTTAAAAAACATTTCATTGCTGTCGGTAAAATTACTTATTTTTAAGTAAATATAATTTGTTAAATTTAATTTACAAAATATATTTTTTTAATTAAGTCAGAATTAACACCATCGACGAGTATTTAGTAATAAAATTGTATTATATATTAGTGCTAATAAGTAGTGTAACGTTACAGTTGGACGTGTTATTTTTTATTTTTATAATTGTTATAAAATTTGACTGCTTTATTGTAAGAATTTGTAATTTTCGTGTTTTAATATCGATTATTCACTTGATTAATTAATATAATATTAGTAATTACTTGATGTTTAAGGTAAATTTATTACGTCTTAACTAATTTTTTAAATATTTAATTGACTCAGTTAAGTTTTATTTTAATATCTTACCCTCAGTCACTAGAGATAATAAAGGATAACGTAGGATTTGCTGTTTTATTTAATATATAAAAATTCCCTAAACAAAAGTTGGGCAAATAGAAAAGAAAGAAAAAGGCGTATAGCACGACACATATTCCCCATACACAATAAACAATTTATTTCAGCGCCACCTAAAGTTTTGTATTCGAACTAAGACAGCGGTTTGTAAAACTATTTGCGCCTTTATAATCGTATGCGTTGTGTAGGGTGCTAACTGCGAAAACCAGCTGTTGTAGTGTGTCTATCTTGCCACAGGTGGCGCTAAAATATGTGTTATATTCGCAATATTTAAAATTCGGGTTTTCTAAATAAATAAAACCTGAATATGAACATAATATATTTCGAATTAAAATAATACCATTATTTTTTAAAAGTATAAAATAATTACCGATTTTATCTATGTGCCTCGTCATTGCGTTTTATGAAGACGTTTCTAGAATAAAATATCAAATAAATTCGCATCTGCTACCCGGTGATGCTATTAAATGAATAAGGTAATTTGAAAAGGGACTTCTCGCAGCTAAAACATCTAGAAATGCTGCATATTTCTACATTATAATTCATTTCTATAAGTGTATGTATTTCTGCAAAATTTTAGGTAAGAGGAATATACAGATTGATTGTATTTCATAATATATATACTTACTGTATAATACACCTTAATAATAAATTTATACGAAATTAAAAAAAATACATTTTGCAAGGAATACAGTACAAGTAAAATTATGAAAAAAAAACTAAGGGCAACTTACAGTCTGTAAGGAAAAAATAATTGAACGCCAACGTTGCACCAGTGCAAAACTACAACAAGTATACTTTGACATTATTCAATTAAAACATATGTAAACAATATAAAAAGGACATATACATCACGATCATTTCAGTTAGATCAAATCAGAGATCAGACCTTACAATAATATCACCATGCAATTTTTTTACTGGAAATCCTGAGTTTCTTATCTAGCATTCATAATTCTGCGTTGGTTGGTTTATTGAACAAAAGCCATGTCGTTAGCTAACTGACGTTTTTCGTCGATCATCGTATGATTACGTTTTCACTTATCGCTTGATTCAAAACTACATTAAAAATTGATAGCTTCTCAAATATTTCAGTAATGTTAATTTATAAAACAAATTATGTATATACAAAATTTTTGAAAATTAATGCTAAGATGTACATAGCCGGAAAAAGAGTGAAATGGGATATAATTTAATGGTGTATAGTACAGATGTTTCCATATATGCTTTTCCTTTAATAATTTTTATGTGCCTACCTTTTGTAAAAAAATGGTTGTCTGTAAAATCAGTTTACTGACGATAGTTGAACGTGTCAACGTCATAAGAAAATACTGATAGAATGGTTGCATTTTTCAAAAGAAAATTTTAATTTTATTTGTTTGATTGATATTTTGTATGGAAGGAGGTAAATGGAAATCACAATTCAAGTGATCAAGTAACATTTATTTGTACGCATAAATACAATTATAATGTTAGTAATAATAAGAGACAGATATCGAACGCTGCCGAACGCAAAGGGCGTTTATGCCTCTTTGTCGCTCGTTCCGCGCTCTCGCTTGCACTTCTCTAAATGGAACGGCTCAGAACGAGGTAACGCAGCATGAGTCACGTTTTTTCCTGCGTGCAGCCGGCTCCATCGAATTATAAGACGTTGTCACGTCAAAAATGTTTCTACGTCCAATTACCGTCTTCTATAATGATGAAAATAATATTCCTTCTCACAGTAATAGAAAACACAACGCCAAGCAATCACTAATAAGCATAGATAACGCAATTAACTCCAAGGATATGTTTTGCCCAGTCGTTTCAGCGACTTGTATTCAATCGTTTGAATAAAAAACAATTGAATCGTTGGTTAAAATTTGAACATAACAAATCTTTTACTGTATAAGAATGCCTTATTATGTATTTCATGTCAGTATATCCCCCCTTTGCATTACCTTTGTAGGCTATAACGCGAGAATAAGGCAATTTACATAACTTCAGGCAAATAGACAGGCCACATGTTACAAATACAGCCATAAAGCTTTTCTCACACGGCAATCTAGTTAAATTGATTCACTCTACGTTTGATCGATAATTTTATATCGTGTGTTTTATATAAATGAAACATAGTAAAATTACTAATACTATTTAAGTACTTTAATAATTATAGGCAGATAATAAGAGGTTCAGAAACGTTTTAATTTACGACATAAAATTAGTAACATACAATATTTTTTGTATATGACATATATATAATGTTTACAGTTCACGCATCAGATAATAAAACATATTTGTAACGAAATTGCCTTGCAAATGCCACACATTTATCCTTTAACCAGAAAATTCCAAATTTACTTTTATAGCGTAGTAAATAATGCAGAGGTGTTGTTTTCACATGCTATTTTCAAACTTCTATTTGCTTAGTAATGTACAACATTAGCACTATTAACCCCTCATATATATATATGTATATAGTGTTTTGGAAACGAATATAGCCTTAGTATTTTATTAACATAACTTTTACACATTTAAAGAAAACAATTTTCAATTTTATCGAATGGCAAAAAGTATCACAGCTGTAGAAAAAAGTTATTATCTGTATTTATTTCCCCGGAGTTGATATCGACAAGAAGATGATGGGGTTTTGCAGAATTGGCCGACACCGTGAGTCAACACCCCTTTGTCTTCAGTCACCGTGACCACGCACGCTGTAAAGCACCCAAAACACACACTAGAAGGTGTGTGTATGTGGGGTACGCTCATGATACAGATGATTTTGCGCTATGGATTTCTTAATACTCATTTTTACCATAATATTCCAAGATAGCTCAGCGCTGTATGCCCGGGCTGCGCGATAAAAAACTGAAATTTTGCATAGTCAGTGTTAACGCGGGGTACATGAAATATAGCACGATTACTAGTCAACAAGGAACAGTTATTTTTTATTATTATTTATTTAAGGAAATTTTATACTATTAAAGCTAAGTGTTATCAAAACTATTAAGTTAACACTAATTCGATAGAAAAAAAGTATCCAAAACATATAATAGGATTGGAAAATAAAGTTCTTGTGAATCAAGCCAGTGTTTGAATAATTCAGTCTTTATCGTAACATTACGTGTGTGCAATGCATGCATTAGTTGGTAATCGCGTAAATTTCCATGTCCAGAAAATAAAAATAAAATATGTTTATTATTGAACATAAAATAGACTTATTCCACGTCGTTAAATTTGAACCTGTAGGCATCACTACTCATCGGCAAAGAAGACTGAGGGTAAGAAAGCCGGCGTAAAAATCTCTCGGTACTCTTTTAATACTGTTGTTAATTGAAACTCTAAACCTTAAATATGAAACCTCCTTACGCCAGATCGTATGTAACCATTCTTAAAACGAACAATATCGGATACATAAGCGGAACGAGTAAACTCCATACATCCTCATGATATAGCGAGTAATCATATTTTGTATTCGCTCCACCATTGCAGAGTATTTCTTTTGGATAAAATCAATGCGTTACGTGTACACACTATAGTTTAGGTGAAATAATATTAGGTTTATATACAAGAATTTACAAACGGCCTCCTTATAAAATAATTTCCATTATTGATTTAATTATTGTAATCAAACCTTAACAATACGATGTTGTCTTAGTTATTAGACAGATCAGTAATCATCAGATCTAATTCGTTCGTAAATATATATAGATATACATTAAGCAACAACGAGAAGTTGTAGCTTCACCTGTTGTAAGCAGAAACGTAAAGTATTTTTCACGAAAATTATTTGAACACGTTCAACAATAGTTAAATTATAACATTGTAAATAATAACTCAGTTCGGTGGCGGTTGTTGTATGGAGACGTTTAAATAAAACGTTTATTTGAAGTTTGGTGACAACTAACTTTAATGGTTAAAATATGAGCTTTCATAATTTTATAAAAGGTTCATAAATCTAAATGAAGCTTATGTTATCGGACCTTATCGGAACCGAGATTGTTAAAATACAATTTATAGGTGTGGTAAAATCTAAAAAAAGAAATATGATGTATAAAGTGGAAGAAATGCATAAGCAAATGTTATATGAAAAAAAATTGAACCTTCATCTAAAGAAATACAAAAAAATATATAAATACATAAAAAAAAACTAAAAAGCTAATCACACGGATTTATGAATGACAAGGAATCAAGCCAGTAATACAAAAGAGAAAGAAATACATGAATTAGACAAGTCACGATTGATCAGGATAGGAAAAGGTTAAGAAATATTTATGCAGAAGAGTTTTAAAAGACGATAGGGCGGTATCCTTTCGTTAGTGGAGTTGTGACAACTTAATCGCACACATCGCTGAAGGATGAGCTGTTGTATGGAATTTCTCATTTCATTCATTTTGTTTATGCTTTTTTATTTATATGTAACATATCAGTTGGGTTACATAAGTGTTATTACTACTAGTGTTATGAAGAAATTATTAAGTCAAGTACCTAAAATCAAAATGTCAATTGAAGAATAGCTTCCAACGACACAGGGACTCCAAGGGTGGTGCAATTTCTCATTTGACAAAAACATTGTTATTATATGTAAAATATAACTTTTCTTTTTTCTACTTATATTGTCTTTATTTTAATTATGCTGCTTGCGATGATCTTCATGATTTTGGCATAATTTTGAATATTTCTTATCAATTTCGTGTATAATATGACATTATGTGTAATGTGTGTAACCTTTTAAATAAATAAATAGAAATAAATCGTCTTTATTATATTAGTAATCGTTATAATTTATCTAGAATACAAGCTCCACGAGGGATTTGATTTGAGAAATAACTGTACAAAGTACTTTTTATAGAAACGTTGTTATCTTCTTTTCTTTTAAATATAAATAGATAATTTTTATGACAAGTTAATCGAATCTATGACTTTCATCTTATTGAAGTCTAAAATGGGAACAAATTATTCTTTATCCTGTGAGAAACGTTAATCTCTAAGGGACCTCGGCGAAGATTCGAATGTACAGAAGTAAGGCATATTATGTAAGATGTTATGCAACGAGTCTAAAATAGAGATGGCATGTGACGTTGGTATGTAAACACACGACAAGAACTCAATTAGACATCGAAGTATAATCATATTTTATTTTCGTTTGATTGCCAATGTAGTCAAAGGATTTTTGGGATATGTATAGCTTAAAGGCACATATCTATGTTATAAAGAAAACACGTAGTACACAAAACCAACATAGATAACATTCATAAAATAGCATAGAAAGCAGAAAACATAAGTACATTAATATACAAAAATCTAAATCTTAAAATAAACCTTCAACAACCGACAATTAATACTTAAAATTACCTTACAGTAATATTTTAAAGAAAAAACTAAATTGTCACTGCTGAACAAACTCATTCTTTCCATTTCTTCAAATAGTTTCTTACTTTTGTATGTAAGTAATCGTTTAGTTAGTTTAGTACTAGATGTTAGGTTATAGTCAGATAAAAAAATAACTACTTTTTCGTACTCATCGAACTATACAAAGAAGTTCATTGAATAAAGTTAAAGTTTTAATGTGTCATAAAATCACATATAAAACAATTGACGATCGCACAGTTGCAGTTCAAAGATCATAAAATACATTTAAAAATCGAACGTAAGGCAACAGACAAAGTAGGATAGAGAACGAGTTTTCATATACATACTTCCACTTTAAGATAACGAAGTAGTACGTTAATTTTGGTTTCATTAAAAGAAGTATTTTTTCATCTAAATTTAATAGCATTTTTTGATATTGTAGCATTTTAAAGGAGATTTTTCCCTTGTATATATAAAAAAATGTCTTATTAACACTGCAAATTCGCCGTGATTTTGGCGTCCTGACCTGAACCGGCTGTCATAACCGAGGTAGTGTGTTCAAACAACCGTGCAAAGATTTTTTATTTTACAGAAAAACGTCGTGAAAATCATTTCGTTATTATTCCATTCAGGCTCAGATGGCTGTGGTGTGGTTTGATTCAATTCAACAGCATCTGTAGTGCAATACTCGTCTTATCCATTCCACCAATCACAATCGCCCCGTTTTGTCTTGCGTCTTTTTAGTTAGCTCTTTTACTAACCTAAAGACCTAAGACTATAAGCGAATCTGAGCTGTGGTGTCGTGTGAAAGGGCTTCCTATTGGAACCATCTACTATTCCACTACCCAAAGCTACTACCGGTCTACTAAATCTAGATTATGGTGACGTGTTATTCGTATTACATACTGATGATGACTTGGCGAGCAAGTTCGTTCCACAGAGAAAACATTACTTTCGATGTAGTTTTGGAATTCTTTGGGAAAGTTGAAAAAGAACAATGTCTGGATAGATATAATTATAGGGACACAAAGTACTGAGTTCATAGATATAGATAGAAGTGGATTTATGAATAATCTTCATAATAGCTTTCGATATTACAGTTCATCATTTCTCTTAACAAAGAGGAAATATTAATAACACGCGTACTATTTGAACATAATCGAGATTTATGTATCATTTCGCTTCTGAGTATATCTCTTGGGATGTGACCTAGTCTGTATACGCAATTTGATGCTTCAATATGTTTTGAGAATAGCTTTGCCCCGTTGCACCCACACAAATTCTGTTCGTTTTATTGATAAAATAAATTGGGGAAATATTTTTAGTGTTATCGCTGAGGTGTACTGCAAAGGTTCTTGAGTTCGATTATGGACAAAACAGTAATTGTTTTGGGATGTTCATGAGTTGGTTATAGAAGTGACAAGAAATTGATGAGTTGGCAAACATAAAAATGAACAAAACACAGGATTGGAATTATTCGAGAATTTCAACGAAGAGCGTGTCGAATCGTCGAAAATCAGTAATTTTTCGTGAATCTTGATCCCATGACGTTGCGTATATAACTACGTATACTACTGAGTATTTCTGCATCTTCTGTCGCATTTAGCATAGAGAAATTTCTTTATACGGTTAGAATAACTTTATTTCTCATAGGAATAAAAAAAAAAAATTCGCTTACTGAGAAAAAAAACATTACAAGAGACTAAATAATTATTACTAGAACGCACAGAAGGTACCTATACAAAAATTCAAAAACAAATACAATAACAAAAATGCAGGTAGACACAACAGACTCGAAACAAAAACATAGGTTTAGGATTATTTCAGAGACGTTGTTCAGATTAATTCCTCCAGATATATTTTGCCGCGCATTACGACTATGTAACCAATACTTAAGGACACTAAGATGTATGTATATATATACATATGTGGGGACTAGGTTGGGACACATGGGACACAAGGAAGGGACATTAAGAAAGAAAGTACCAATTCTCAAAAGACCGGAACCATCGTTGCCAGCAGCCCAGACATTCAGAGTGTCCATGGGCATCACTTACCATCTCGACATCAGCGCGTTTGTATAAAAAAAATAAGAAGGGAAACGACAGGATTAAAAAATTAAATTGTCAGATAACACTTAATTTGAATCACTTGCAAGCAGCCATTCTAACACAAAATTTCATCAAGATATAAAGGAAAATATTAAGAAAACAGCAAAGTCGCCAACAATAGCAAAGTAGAGGGCTATAACGACACAAGAAATTACTTAAGAATGTTTCCTCACTTTATCTCAAAAAATGAGAAAATGGAAGTCGTTTTTGTAAGTAATTTAGTAAATACTGTATTTGGAATATTTATTTTTTAAAATATTTTATATTGATCTTATTTTAGTGAACATAGTTTAACCTGTATGCATGAATTATATTTTGATTTTATCTTACGATGGCTTCGTCAAGTATTCGTAATTGTCAATACGAAGGCTAATCCTTGTGCTCAGCGTGCGACTCTCATCCCTGAAGTCTTTGATTCAATTCCCGGATATGCACCGATGGACTATATTTCTATGTGCGCAATTAACATTCGCTCGAACGGTGAAGGAAATCATCGTGAGGAAACCTGCTTAGATCCAAAAAGTCGACGGCGTGTGTCAGGCACAGGAGGCTGATTATCTACTTGCCTGTAAGTTTGACAAATGATCATGTAAAAGATACAGAATACTGACCTAAAAATGTTTTGAGTGCCACTGATTTTTTGAAGTAAAACTTCTTTATCGGCGTTGGAAAAAAAATTACAGTCATATTTTCACGTTACGTGTCACATTTTTCGGTTACGCGCCATCTTTTTCTTGTCCCTACCACGGTTGATTCCAAGAGATACGAAGCCATTAATAACAAAAATATATAACAATGATGGTTAGGTAGATAGATAATATTTACAATGATAGTAAAATTCTATTACAATTCATGAAATTTTGTTTTTAATCTTAGTAGGTAGTAATAAGTTAAAATTAAATAACTGTTTTAAATGTATTCATGTCTATGATATTAAAAGCCTTTTGTTAAATTTTATCTAATTTAACTTTATTTAACCAATTTCTGTAAAGTTGCATATATTGGATCATTTTTCGAAAAATGGTCATAAAGAAGTACGTAGTAACATCTTACGTGTGTACACGGACGTTTTTTTTATTTGTTCAGATCTAAATACGTTAAGCGCGGTTGCGTTGTTTTCATATAAACATACAGATACTATTCCGTTTAATACACATTGACTTAATTCTTCTCGTATTTTGCTTTTGAACTATAAACTCTGTACAGTGTGGATCAGAGTACACAAATAGGTGACATCAGCGAGAAAAAAAATATTTATATTAAAGATTTTTTTAATTATATGTCACCAAGTTTAAAGTAATCTTTTAAATAAATTGTTTATATTTACAGAAATAAAGGATACAGTTTGAAATATCAATAGCGAAGTACAGTTATTTCGGTGAATCAGTTTTCAACAGTATCCCATATTTTTCTTTTATTGCCAATCGAAGCTTGCATTTCTGTCGATTTTATTATCAATAGACGCATGCCCGTTCAGACAATCGGGTATTTCAGGAAACGGGCAAAAGTTACTTTTCATTTTATGCCAAAAACTCTTATTCTGACCATTCAAAACGTGAATTTATGAGTTTCATAGGAGTTTTTTTTCTTAAACCAAACTTAGAATAAATAAATAAACTGCAATAACTGTATTAATTTAATTTCAAATTTACTAGATCCAAACGTTTTATAATTTAAGTTAGAGGACTATTAAATTAAATTTAATACAAAATTTTACAGACACAGGCAAGTTACTTTAACTAAATCAGTATTTATTTTTGGTGTAAATACATTCATTAATATACACGAAATAATAATATTACAAACATTACTATGTTAAATATAACAATTCTTGGTTACAAGGTTTAAATTAAATCATCCTAGGCTTGAGATCGGTTTTACCAATGGACTAACACTGCTCAATAATTCCTCAAAGGAAAATATAAATTATTTATTGGGATTAAATATTTCATTTTAAACTATGTAAGGCTAAAATGAGTCAAGTTTATTTTCGATTGATCTTGTCTTTTACATTACAAAGGGGACCCTTTACATCAAGCATACTAGTATATACATAATAATTGCGTAATAAATATTTATTTTGTTTATTACTAATAATTATGAAGTGGGCTTCAAGATATCAGACCCAGCTTTGGCGCCAGGAGGGGGTCACATAGTCGTGGTCAAGTCCTGGAACCAGCTCAGGGGGTCTTGACCCCCTGCCCCCCCCTGGCCGCCGTTGGTGGTCCATATCAAAAATATGTAGCAAATTCAAAATCCCATTATGGTTTTCTTTTCGCAAAATATAATCCAATTAATTGAGAACACAGATACTTTTATATAGTCACCATTACATTGTTAAATTATTAATTTATTTGCTTATCAGTATTCCTACAGCTAGTCACTAAACAATATCCCAACAAATATATTACAAACATGGAATACACATTGAAACATAAACATAAAGCAGCAGTTAACAATTTTACCTATTGATACTAAAAATTAAACTTGATGAGGGGTTATAATTTTTTTTCATTTTTCATTCTTATTCAAACGTTTGTGGTAGCAGCTATAAAATTTCAAGGCGAAGAAAGCTTATGACTGACGTCTGTCTGGAATGGCTGCGTAAATATATTTCAATAAACATATTAAACTAAAGCCTTAAACAAGACGCTGGAAACGAGACTTGCCGATCCATCCGCTTCCTTGCCACCTGCTGACCGTTGCTTCTGCATCTGCTAACAAACAAACAAACAAAATATCTTTATTCAGCTAGAAAAACAAGTACACTTATGAACGTCCAAAAACTACCAGTTCGCTAGCCAAGGACGTAGAGCGGGCAAGAAGAACTGATTAGCTTCGATTTGCTATTTTATTACTTGTAATGGGCATTTTGTCCGCAATAATTATGATACGATGCAGTCCGTCTAGATGTATACATTCCCTCATCAATGAAGTCTGTGTACAGAGGTTAAGATTTGCAAGTCGGAAGAGCCGCAGCTCTGAATATTTTGTGATTCGAATTTGACTTTAAAATACGCTGCAACCGCCTATCAAGTGAGGCTTCGAACTCAACAATCTCTCGTTATTTCGCTGTTTACATAAGCTCACTTTAAGATTTTAATGAAAATCCTTTGTTGTCTTCGATTGGGATATTAAAATATTCAACTTGAACTCTTTGGGCTGATTTTCACGTATAAAACATACTACAAATAACACTGACAGATTAAAGATATAACTTTACTATTGATTTAAAATTGTAATTCATCTGATATCGAATATTCCAGAACATAGTCAAGGAATAGCTGGGAATCTTGACACAGGTATTTTATACTTAAAAGGGTTTCCAAATCTTTTACATCGTAATGCTTATCTACTTAGTAAAACAAACACTTCATATATCACATAACTCGACGTCAGATTCTCAAACTCAAATCTTTATTGCATTCCTTATGTTAATATCTAATCAGGCGTGGTAAGCGAGTTATTAAAAATTTCCTCAAAATGTTCAATATTTTTTTTACCCAAATAATATTATAATAAACAACCTTAACCCTGTACTAAGAACATTTGCAAAGCAAAACAGGTTGGGGCCAAACGTGCCCCGAATACTTTGCGGATTAAGAATTTGACTTTAAAATTAAGAGATAAGCCCAATGCTGCGTTACTTAAACACAGAATTGATTTTCAATAAGATCTCTTGGGATGTTCTGAGTTGTTTTTATAATTTTGTTATTCACAGAGGGATCTTTTAACTAACTAATTAGTTTCTTAAATATAGGTGTGGGCGTTTTAATTCGTTATCTCGTAATCTCAAACTCAAAATATCTTTATTCAAATAGATAAACAAGTAAACTTATGAACGTCAAAAAAATTAAATTAATTGTAAATTTACATTTACTACCAGTTCGCAAGTCAAGGGCGTAGAGCGGACAAGAAGAACTGGCAAGAAACTTTCCGCTACTGTTTTCAATCGCCAAGTTTTTATAACAAATTGTTTGAACTGGAGCAAATCAATCCCAAGGATTAGGATCATTTAAGTATTCCTAATATTAAAGTGTTCTCTATTAGAAGAAATTGTTCACATTAATTAATTCCATTTTCTTTGTATATATATATATATATATAAATAACATCTTCGACTAATATATAATGAATATTTATGGCATTATACCAGAAGATAAGAAGCTGGCGCATTTAACAGATTCGTAGGTTAGTCATATGAAATGTTACCATATCAACATGTCATATGAAATGTTACCATAATAACATCATCTATTGGTGAGAAGCTGCAATATTCCGCCGGTTTAATAACAAAACCTATTAGTATCAAAATGTATATTTTATTTGAGATTATAACATGATAATTTGTCAATCTAATTGGCAAGTAGGTGATCAGACTCTTGTGCTACTCGCAGTCGAATTTTTGAGCAGAATTCCTCACGATGTTTTCATTCATCGTTCGAGTGAAAAATAAATAATTAGAAAGAAAGTCCATTGACACAGCCGGGATCGAAACTACGACCTCTGCGTTGAGTTTTACATACAGAAGCCACTAGGCCGATACTTCTTTAAAGTACTTAAATATAGTTATATATACGTCTACTTAAATATATTCACATTTGTATGGGAAATAAGTTTTATTATATATATTGCGACTGTATGTGGACAATCTAAAGGAGCTGACTAAACTAACTTAGTAAGTAATGAAGGGAAGTTAGTGACAAATCGGAGTTCTCCACAAACGATCGGCCTAAATGATCCGTTTTAATCACTGTCCGTAACGACTGAAGTATTGCCTTTGATAACACCTTGACCTTTCCTCATGTGTTTCCGAGTTAATTATACTATAAAAGGGAAATTATAATAGACTAGCAATTAACAAATACAATTTATTGAGACAATTATTTAATTAGCGTATAATTTTTTAAGTACGTGATTTTAAAGTTTTTATTTAAATCGTTTTTATTTGGTCGACAAGCCAATTGTGACGAACTTTGGGCCTATATGAGATAAATATTAGTTTGGGAAAAAAGTATTTTCGCTTTACATATTATGAACTTGTAATCAAATCTATTTGTATCTGTATCTACCTACTATTTGTATCTGGCTGGTTTTGGTATCATTCAAAGTTTTGATTTTAAAGAAAATAATTCCAAATTTAAATAAGAAAAATGTGTGATTTTTTTATTATTTTTCGTATCGTCAAGATGAGTGAATCTAATGAAGAAATTCGATACATTTTAAAGTATCTTACTACAAAGAAAGGTAAAAATGCAACACAAGCCGCAAAAAAATTGTTTATGGACCTAGGGTAGTGTCTGTTAGAGTAGCACAAGTTTGGTTTAAGCGTTTTCAATCCAGAAATTTTGATGTTACGTATAAAATGGATGCAATAATTGAAAAAGTAGAGCAAATTATCATATAATTGACCATAAAAAGTTTGATATCTAATAAAATGGTACCTACATACTTTATTGAAATTTATGCTATTAAAAAAAATAACATGAATTTGCAATCATTGATTTAAAAATAACATACTATATAATTGGTATTAATATGTCATTTTTTGCTCAAGTGGAAGATTTTTATAAAATTATTGCCTTGACAAAATCGAATCCAGCCGGGTTGTATGACACACGCGTTCACCACTAAGCTAGTTTATGAGACGGCGATTCAGAACATATAGTATAAGCAAGTAGTCACTGAATATACAACTTACGAGTTGCAGTAAAACTCTCAGTATTCACAATGAGAAGGAATCGAGTCATAAACACGCCAATATATTGAGATGAAGCGTTTCCGTTTTGCTTGTGAATTTTCATTCAATTTCCAACAAGAATTTTGTTTATGAACGCTGGCAATGATACCGCAAAGTATTACATATGAGGATTACGAGGCTTTGACTAGAAGAAAAAATGGTATAGATTTAATGGCTGGTTTAAAAGGCCGGCAACGCTCTCGTGAGTGCCCTGGTGTCCATGGGCGGTGGTGCTGTATCTTAACATCAGAGAATCCTGATGATTGCCCGCTGACCTATAAAATATCTAGCCATTTAAAATAATAATGCAACCACAGAAATTTTTGTAAACGCCCCACTTTTTAATGGTGTTGAAGTTTTAGCACCAAAAATGTAATATAAAAAAATTGTTACTACCGGTGACCGCAGAGTTGGTAATTTTTTCGCTCAATGAATAAAAAGCGTTAAAGGTTGCCACAGGGACCAAATGTTTTTATTAATTTTAATAATACTATGGAGGTTAACGTTAATGGCGAAGGTATACTTGTATCTTTTAATAAAATATAAATAAATTATTTTGTATTTTATTGTTTTTGATACACGAAATGTATTTATCATTTTTAATAGGTTAAAGGGTATAAGGAACTGGATTTAGGTAGATGAGTCCATTTCGCAAATTGGAGTTCCAGATGAGTCAAACCCTTCTAAGAACTTGGTGGTACTAACGCAAAAATAAATTATTAATGAAACCTTGAATCACCATTAATACAAGTTCGTTTAGTGGACCTTATTTTAAATAAGAAAAGTCAAGCAGATAACCAAACTAAATTGATACGATAAATCGCCCGCAAAATCTATTAAACGCCGTTAAATGGTTAAGATCCGAGTTCAGAAGTTAATGTCCAGTGGGGCCATTCGATACATCCGGATAAGTGGACCGTTACTCGGACTATAACCGGACGAAACCGGAAAAAACCGGATTAAAAAGGTAACGTTAATGGCGGCGCCGTGAAAAGTGATGCAATTACTTGGAATTGATTCCTTCCTTTGTTCTTCTTTTGATGTTTTTTGTCCGGTTTTTATAGTTTACGCAGCTCTGATTGCGAAGGAGATTACAAGTTTAATCCAGCCCAAAAAGGCTAATTCGGACTAAGAAGGCGATTGAAAATCTGCTATTCGTATAAATAAATACATTTTATTTATTTTTAAAATAAATGAAATTAAACAGAATGAATATTATTTATTTTGTTTTGTTTGATATTAAATCATTTAAATTCAATATAAAAAAATAAATTGTCAATTGCCGTTCTACTTAAATTAACTAGTTTTTATAGTTAAATTTAAAAAATGTATGAACTGTCAGTGGCTTCCACACTCACACACATATATATCCATTAGACCCTTCTATTTCTTCAAACCAATAAGTTTTCTTTAAACAAAAATAGAACATGAACCGTACGATCAAAAGCGTTACACTAAGCCATAAAAACCGTACAAATATCGATGTAATAGAATCAGTTAAATATTTTTATAAATTCCCACGTTCAATAAATTCGATATTAAAAGCAGGAACACCTATCGCTATGTTCGAGTGAGAAATGCGTGTCAGTAAAATATTACATTACATATGCTTCTGAAGTGAAAACCATCGAAGCCTTAAATTAGTTGGCAAACAATCCTTAGGGAGAAAGGGAGGGCACTCTTCATTCGTTTCACGTACGAGTGGGGAAGCAGGCGTGAATTTTACTTATCTTAAGAACAGGCACGCGACTTTGTCTACATGGTTTGGATAAGGCGTTAAAAAGAAAATGTATTTCATCTTAAGAAAGAAATGAGCTTACTTTAAAGGTCGGCAACACACCCGTATTGGCGTTGTAGACTTGTTCCCTGTCGCCTGGTCGTTGGTCTCATCAATGAAAAGGGCGGAATTCTATGTGTACTAGGAGCTGCACTTCTAAAATGTTCGGACGGAATTTGCATACAGCAAACACAAAAATATTATAATAACGGCATTTTGAGTTACTAGAATTCAGATTATATAGGTTCTAAAACAATGTGTATGCCTAAAAATACAATGTAATGTGACATCACAGAAACACACATACACATCAATTATGTTAGAACATAAGTAATGTATCAGAGGAGAATATTTAAATAAACATATACAATATTGAACACAAAGTATTTATTTGTAACTTTAATTAAGTAAAATGTAAGTTTAGATCTTTTTTTATAGGTTGTCAATCGAGCCTACGGGACGCCAAAGGGCTGTCATTGCAGCCCATGGACACCCATTTTTAGGGAGTGCGTCGCTGGCCTTTGATGGACACTCTTACTTTAAATAGTTGGAGGTTGTATTTCTCAGAGAAGACCTTGTCCTTCAAGAAAGGATGGTTCTTAAAAGTCTGGCATGGCGTACCTGTAACTTAAAAGAGTAGTTTATAATAAAAAGTATATTAATATAAGTAGTAGTAAGTAATTAATAGTAAATTAAAATTTAGAACGAAGGAATTAATCTTAAACTTTTCAATTTAATATTGTTTTATTACATGAATAAGTCAAAAATGTCTTCGGAAGCATCATTAACTGCTACAATTTAAAAGGACACTGCAGCAGAAGTCTGGTTAGAAGAAAACTGCAGTCCCAGATATTTTAATTGAATTGAATTATTACAATTATGACGAAACTATTATGCTTGTTTATGATAAATTAGTGGCATACAAAACAAATAATAATAATTTATTTTAAACTAGCGACCCGCCCCGGCTTCGCACGGGTGCAATGCTGATACTAAATACACTACAGAAAATCTGTGAACGTTGTATATAAAAATATGGGTTATCCATAAGAGATAGATATATACCATCACGGACTTTTATGTATACCTTTTCAATGTGTACAATAATTAGTACATTATTTTGATAAAACTCGTAGGGTTCAGCCTGCGTTTGCAATGTAAGCGGAAAAATGTAATTATTTACGACATCACATTAGAAATCTCAAAAATAACAGTACTTCTTCACTATTTAATGGATGTTATTATACATATAAACCTTCCTCTTGAATATCACTCTATCTATTAAAAAAAACGCAACAAAATCCGTTGCGTAGTTTCAAAGATTTAAGCATACAAAGGGACATAGGGACAGAGAAAGCGACTTTGTTTTATAATATGTAGTGAAGACGTATTTACAGTACTTACAGACAGAAATGGGGTACGTTGTAGAATTGTACGTGAAGTTGCTAGAATCATTATACTAAATATATTACATATTATACTAAATATTTAACATAACCAAAAAGTCAAAATTCAAACATAAATCAATTATTAATGTAGGTATTGTACAGTCATGAACGTAAACTTATATTAAATGCTTGTAATTTTATACTTACTGCCAGTTCTCCAATCAAGGACGTAGAACTGAAAAGAAGAACTGAGATGATAAGCTCCTGGACATCCCGAGTTTCGTCAAAATGTATTCTAGTGCCGTGTCAACTCAATTTTCCGTTTTCAGTTGTTTCAGTAAGAGTTTCGGCTTTTATTTTTTTATCGTATAATTTTATCGCTGCAATCGTGTTCCCTGGCTGATATTACATCTTTGTACAGACCCCCTGCAGTTTGGATTTGTATCATAATACCATATACAACATTTCAAACATTATTGCTGCGCGGGAATTTTCGATTATTGCTTTGCAGTGAAAACGATTTTATATAACGCATACTCAAGTGGAACGTGAAAGGTTTTGTTTTGCTGGTCCTTAGGATATCGTGAAATTGTGTAAATAGATGTTTGCTCTATCCAAAGGTAAGACATTTTAATGAGACGTTTTCAGTTTAATGAAATAACAATTAACTGACAATTTAATTTAATGACAAAGTTAATTTGTCACAACCTATGAAGTACGAATACTTACACAATTGTTAATCTTGTAGTTCACTTTCAGTGACATTTGTATCCGTATAACTTTAGCCAAAATAATAATTAAGCCTCATTTATTCCCTGAAATATTCATACATACAAAAGATACAGATAAAGGTACAAAACTATTTTTATCAAGAACCTCTTAAAGAGTATAGGTTTCCCTCAACTGGCACCATCTCTTTCTATCTTGAGCTTTTTTCTGCGAATCTAATATATAGAAACATTGCTAAAACGCTTTCAAAGTGCAAAGTATTTATGGTAGAACTGAAAATAGCAAAATATTTTCTATTCTACAAATAATTTATTCAGGAGCCGCATAGTACGAGTAGCTGTACTATTCCGCCACCAGTTCACTTTTTAACTTGAATTTTATGTTTCACAGAAATAACATACTTCATTTGAGTTATTCTCGTTTAAAACCAAACTTGTCAATTCCTTTCATTTCGTTAATTTAAGTATCCAGATCATTTTCTTCATACACTCACATTGTTCGGAGGTTAACGAGTGTGTTGGCTTTAATACTCTCTGTTTATAGCAGGCGTCGATATTATTTTAAATCATATTGGTAAATAAAATCGTTTTGTAAATGTAATTCACTATTTGCTATTCTTGAATCTGTAAGATTAGCTTTTTAGTTTTAGTTAGTTATTAATATTGTTTTTTTTATTTTCTCTAGATTAGATAGATAGGTTAGATAGGTTCTATAGATTTATATAAATATATTTTGTTTTTTATAAAACTTCTGGTTATGCACTTCTTGCACTCATCATTTTTTTATTTATTGTTTTCTTTTCTTACTAGGGTTGCCTGGAAGAGAGCGCTTGTCAGCGATAAGGCAGGGATAATTTATATATATTGTGTTATTTGTGTTTCTTTCTAGCAACGAAGTGTGAATAAATAAATAAATAAATAAAATGTTTAGGTACATTGATAAATCAATGTACTACTATGTATGTACAATTGCCTCGAATGTTTCGTCAAGCTTCGGTTTCTGAAAATTATTTTTCAAAGTTTAAACTAATGTAATATATTCAGAGTATCAATTTGTATATGAAAGTTACAGTAATAACAATTTAATAAAAAGTTTCTAAATTAAACTTTTTAGATTTGCCCGTCTAGACAGGTGTGTAAGCTACATTTGTAAATTTTTACGAGATTTATATGGGAATGAATATTATCGAATACGATATTAGTTTTTTTTATTTTGTAGGTCTGAGCATCAGACATCGGTTTCCGTTTCTTGATCATTTTCCTCGTTTTCCTTGCCCGATTGAGTGAATGTTAAATGTGCACATAGAAACTAGATAGAAAGTACATTGTTGCACAGCCGGTATTTGAACCTATGACCTCAGGGGGTGAGTCGCACACTGAAGGCACTATCACACAGTATCTTTGCGTTTCATGTAGTATTAATTACATTATCTCGTTAATGTAGTTATATGTTTTTATATTCATCTATAACATCTGATATCCCAGTATATAAGAAGACTGTTAATTGCCGGGGCTCGCGAAATCACACTGAAACACATCTTCCCACAATGAAGAAGAACTGATACTGTTATTTGGTGGCCCCAAATAACAGCATCAGCATATGAGCTTTTTTTTAGGTACGTGCGTACGTAATGAAAATCATCACAAACATATACTGTTCTTTTCGGTATAGGTTTAAATAGCTTTCTGTTTCAAAAAGTAATTACACTAGTTAAATTTAATAATTAAAAAAACCTGAAATTATTGTTATTAATTGAATATCAGCAATTGGTAAGCGAGATATTACCAATAAAAAAGTCCACGAATTTAAATTGCAAAATAAACTTTGCTACATGTATGTTGGTTTTGTATTAATTATTAAATAATTCATAAGTCGAAATACAACGAGTAAAGTTAAAAGCATATTTTATTTGATGACTGCGACTTTATTAATGTTATGCAATAAGCAAGTATATTGTAAATGTAACAAAAAAACTTATTTTTGTATCTGTTTTTTTTTTTATTTTTTACACAAAATGTGAATCTAGTGTGGCGATCGGCTAAATTAAAAAATAATTAAATATTCTATATTTAAGATATATAGTGCATCACCCTCATCAAAATTAATATAAAAATATGTATTACTAAAAGAGATTTTATGTAATCCCCATAATACGCCTACTTAAAATGTTTTGAATTTGCTTTTGAAATCCCTTTATTTAATTTAAGAAACCTTTTAACCTATCTCAATCAGTCTAATGTAAGCTGAAAAGTTCGTAGGCTAATATAAAAAAAATTACATACTATAATTTGATTTGATTATTCAATTGTCTTCGAGAGCAACAGAACGGTTAGAGCAGACAAACAATTTTTCGCTAGGATTTTAAAGTACGATTTGTCTTAGCCTCAAAATAGTCTTTGGTTTCGGCGATTCCTCTTCATCAGCGCATAACTTGTGGGGACAAATCCGGAGAATACGGTGAATGAGGAAGCAATTCGAATCTATAAATGATGGCTGGAAATCTTTCACAATCACAAAGCATTTTCTTTTGAGAACTAGCGAAGTGTGGAATGGACTCCCGGTGGGGGTCTTCCCTTAGAGATACTCCTCCCTCAAAAGCCGGCAACGCACCCACTAAAAATGCGTGTTTATGGGTTGCAATTGCAATTGTTGCATTGCGTTTGCCCCCCTATTATATGTTAAAAAAAAACATGAATATTTCTTAAATACTGTAAAATATGTTTATTGAGTGATTCAAACTAAGATATGTTTGTTTAAAACTAATACGTATGTATTCCATAAATTGCCATAAAATTTTAAAAGGCTACAATAAAACCTGCTATAAAGGCAGATAGCGAGTAAAATTTCACGGACTTAAGGGGAAGTTAAAGTTTGAACTTTGAACAAGTTCAGCTCTCACGTTCTCGCAATAATTTTTTCATTTGATAAACTGTATGTTTGCTTTATTAAACGCGGAATATTTAACACCTAGACCATATAAGGTAATTGTAAACTTGTCAATAACATATTTACAACAACTTTTAAGCTGGAGATTTTATAACATTTATACGCTGATTAACATGTTATAGTCATAAATGGTTTAATTTATGTAATAAAAAATCGGTTGTCTGTAAAGTCGGTTTACTGACGATAGTTGAACGTGACAACGTAATAAGAAAATACTGATAGAATTGTTGCATTTTTCAAAAGAAAATTTTAATTTTATTTATTTGAGATATTTTGTATGGGTATAGAGGAGGTAAATGGAAATCATAATTGAATTGATCAAGTTACATTTATTTGTACGCATAAATACGCTTGCACTTCATGCTTTAAATGGAACGCATCAGAGGTAACTACGCGCCGCGAGGTAACGTTGCATGGGTCATGTTTTTTCGTGCGTGCAGCCGACTCCATCGAATTAAAAGACGTTGTCACGTCAAAAAGTACAGATTGAGTGTTAAGTCTTTTTATACCGACAGACTTTGTCTACTACTTTCAGGGGCTTTTCCATCTTGGATATAAAAAAGGTGTTATCAAACATGCTATATTGTGATAATTTATTTCTTGAGGAGTATTTCACGGTTAGTTTTAATACAAGCTAAATAGGGTATAGAAGTTTAAAGTTTAATAATGTAAAGAAAAATGCAGTAATAAAATTCTTTAATAAACAAACGACAAACAAAAGCACTTACGACTAATTAAAAATCTTAGTGCTATGTTTACTTTCCATTTAATAAAATCGCAGTATATAATTATATATAATTTAAATTACTTATAGCGAAGGTATTATTCTAATAATCTTGTAATATTTTGTCAGGTGATTTACGAAGGTCAGAATACCGGAAGTGAAAAGTTTCAATAACCTGCGGCTTTGCTAAATCTCAAGTTTTAAAGTAAATAAGTTTGTATTTGTTTGTAAGCTCGACCTTTGTTAAGAATGTAACTATAGGGCTCGATCAATATAAGAAGGTAAGTTTATTCAACAGAGGCGAACTTGGCGGGTTAGGGCCCCATATAGTCTGTGCAACCAACGGTCCGACCTTATTCAATTGATATGACCTCTATTGCCCTGGGTAGAGACGATCTATACGAGTATAAATTAAAAACCTGACAATGTTTTTCGTTAGATTAATAATTCAATAGCGATCCAAGTGGTCTATAAATTCGAGGATTGGTTGAAGTCAAATTAAGACAATGGAAAAATAATCGACAAGATTGACGAGTGATGGACCAAAAGGGCGAAGCCCGATTGGGAAACGATACAGAGAAAAACCGCTCACGAGATGAACGGATGGCATTATCAAAATGGCTGGCTTGAGGTGGATGCACCTAGCCCATGACAGACATACTTACAGATCTAGAAGGAGGAATTTTTGCAAACTAAGTAGAGAACAGATATATTTTATTAGTTAGTGGAAATAAATTTTTTTTTGGAAGAAATAAAAGGATTTTTTATTTTATTATTTTAAGAGAACAGATGTTTGTGTCTGTTTTCTTCTTATTGTCGCTAAAATATAATGTATGTATGCAATTGTTGATTGATTGTGTTTTTTCCTGTACTGGAATTTGTGTATTGTCAAGTTACTGCTTGCGTATTTGCCCAAGAGGTCAGATAACGCACAGGACCCCACAATTTTCCCTCGGGCCCTGATAACTGTTATTTCTTAAACAGGGAGTTCTCGTTAGTCCGTAGTACCCGAAAACTTGAAGAACTTGTAAATTCTAAGTAGAGTACGAACAATCAATCGTGTGTATCAAAACTTTTGACAGGGAATTAGATAGATACTTATGTTTTAACAAATGCGTACTTCGAAACTTTGACAATAATTTAATTTAGGAAATATTTACTTGTTCTTAATGATGAAACCTGATTTCAGAGAAACACGTTTATTGTTACTACGTATAGAAGAAAAGCTCTTTCAACTAATCATACACGGCAGGTAGATGGAGAAATGGCTGCAGATGCATGTCTTGGTTGAGAAACTTAAGACAATGGTTTGGTCAAAGCACCAAGTCATTAATTAGAAGCACGGCATCCAACTTTAAACTAGCCATGATGATCACCAACCGCAAGGAGATGGCACTATAAGAAGAAGAAGATAGTAGAATAGTATATATAACATCTTGACCTTAGCTAATGGTGTCTTCGGGCCAGTTAGTGATCGTACTCGAAGAAAAGGTCTTCAGGTTGGAAAAACTGCGCATCATTCATTGTATTATGCGTTTTTGATCGACGTTTGTTCGTCATGATTTTTATAACAGTTTTTTTGGCTATGTGGAGTTGAAGTATTAGTGAACCAATTTAATTTCTGTTCTACACGAAAAATTTAACAACGATACGAATATTTAACAATGGGTAACCGGCCTGCCCGTTTCCTGTTTTTTATTTTATTAATAAAAAGTAATACACATATCTTTTATTTAATTATCCCAAAAAAATATCAACAAAAGCATTCTCAAGTTATGTTTGGAATACCTGAAAAGTAAATGTAAATTATAAATCAACAAGCTATTTGATAGCCAATAAATTCTTACATTACGAAGCACTATAAAAATGTACTCAGTAACAGACGATATGTCGCGTCCAATTCCTATGGGAGCATTTTAAAATAACGCCCATTCAAAGAAAATTTATCGAGGCAAATTCAATCGAAAGGATGATTGTACGGTAATCTAGTTCAACGAACACAAAAGTCATATCAACGTTGCACCGGAAGGAACCAGTAGAACAGATCGTTATATTCCATTCTGCCGAACTTTTTTAATAAAAACGGGCAGGTGAGATTTAACTGTAAAACGCTATAAAACAGCGACCCCTTAAAACTCGTTTAAACGAAAGTTAATTTAGGTAGAGGGAACATGTCAAGTATGGTGGAATTGCGAATTTTATAAGCGCGGTGCGAATTGTACCAAAAGTTTTATACTAACTAAAAGAATTTAGTGTTCAACTGGGACATTTTTAAAAGTGCAGTTGTTTGTTCCCTCTCTGTTCTTTGTTTGCAAATTTGTATAAACTAGTGTTTTTGACTTTGTAATGCTAAAGAGTTTTATGTTATAAGTACTAGTTTTTAAATATTGCATTATTTGTCTATTGATTTTTTGTAATTTGTGTGACATGGGCTGGCCATGCGTCATACTCGTGAACGGGTGCAACTTGTGGTGACTGGTCGTACTTGAATTCGTGTATGCGTGATATTAGTTAGAATAGAGTAAAAAACTTTGTTTTTAATTTATTTTATTATTCTTTATTACTCAAGATGTCATATGGAACTTGGTGTAATGGTTTCAGCTCCTTACAAACATTAAGTAAAAGAAAAAAACTTGGATCTTCCGTTCTCCGCCCTTGGTTTGAGAACTGTCAGTAAATGTAAAATTAGATTCATTCATTCATTTGTTCAATGTATATTTCTTTTCTGATGTTCATACGTGTACATTATGTTACCTACACGAATAAATTATTTTTAATTTAATTTGACAGATATAGAAATCTAAGGTCCAAAAGGTGATAGTGATTTTTTTTATTAATTTAATTTTCTTTTCTAAGTTCTTGTGAGATACAAGACCTTAATTGATATGGTTATGAGAAGTAGATTGTCGTTCTTATATGTGATCTCCTTAATAGTGTATAGTCTACTTATCTACTACCTACTCTGCTGCCATATTCTTATTTCATTTTATTTCTATATAAACCTGTTCTAGGAGACATGATTGTATGTGTTGATGATTAATAAAAATACTTTGATCGTAAAGTTTTTTTTATTTATATTACTTTTACCACTTAAGTTACTTTATATAGATATTTCAAATAAACATTTAGCAATTTATTGTACTAATGGCTAAACATGAATAGTTTGGTTTGTCCCTGCACACCACCCTGTATGTTGGCTATAGTAGTTACTGTTAAATAAAGCCTAAGCTAAAATATCTTGTGTACAAAAAAGTAACTTCTCCTAACATCGGCGCGGACCTTCGGACATAAATAGAAATAATACATTATGTAATATATGTTGAATTTAGCGAAATTTTAAGCTTCAGTATAAATAAAGTACGTTAAATTAATTACAAACAGTAATATAAACTTTAAAAAGATAAACTAAACATTAACTATGTGGTAAGCTTAAGTTTAAGTGTTCGAATCCTAGTCATACCAATACATTTAACTTACGTGTGAATACTAGTGTGCTGTTTTCATGTTTTCAAACTCAAAAATCTACAAAATCACCGAAACCTTTGTTTATGAAGGAAAATGCTCAAAGTCACGGCAACAGGCCGAGACACTTTACAGTATTGTTTTAATATAAAACATCACCTAAAAAGCTTAATTCACTGTTTTAGGATATTAAAATACAATTACCCTTCCTAAACGAAATAAAAGACGTCGTTTTGGAAAAGAAGTTTAATTTACGAGTTTTATTAAGGGAGTGAGAAAAACTCTTGAAAAGGGAATGTCTAATTTTGCTGACACGTATTGATGAATGGCACGTACGTCCCATCCTTGACAACTCTCTTAGCTGTCACTCAATTCTAGCTTTCATTTTTAATATATTTAAAGGTTAAATTATTTTAGTGACATAAAAGTTTTAAGTAGTAGTACGTAGTTAGTAATATTATAAATGTAGTTTTTATGTTCGCAATAATGCAAATATAAAATCGCCGACATCGGATATACAATATGTTTAATTCATAATAAGAAGGTATGAAGCCTCTTCAACACTCGTCTTCCAGAGTTACCAAGTTGAAGACCTACTCTTTTATAACATCGATCTGCAACGCTTTCTTTCACATTATGTTTGGGCTTTTAAAAAAATAAGTCGGCTAAAATTGAAAAAATATTTTTATAGTACAATTTGTCTTTAGCCGCAAAATAGGCTTAAGATCTGGCGATTCCCTCTTGAGCACAAAATTTCTGTCCAGCGGTCATTTCCTTGAACAGCTTTCTAGAGGGCGAAATATGGAGAATGCAGTGGATGCGGAAGGAAATCGAAGCCCAAATAATGGAAATTATGCCATCGTTATCATTGATTTGTGACACGTTTTTCGGCGTTCCTCCAAACGCTTCAATAACGCTACGTCATATTATGATAATGATTTCATATTGATGGATTTACCTTAATTGATCAGCATCATTGTTTTAACAGTTATATAATTTTACCAATTAAGAGTATTTTCAATCACTAAAAATTACCTAGATTGCCTTAATAAATTAATCATAAAATGATTTTCAATCATTTATGAAAACACAATAGGCAGTTTTTCGTCGTAATTGGTCAATTAACTTGCCTGTTTGATATTTGTCAAAGACCATCTCAATAAGAAAGCGCCCACCACTAATGACTTCTATTATATTTTGGCTTTTGTCATATTTATTGTTTGGCTTTGATCCTGTAAATTGTTTGCTTTGACGTAAATACTTTTGGCTAAACGATGGACGATTCTATTATATTATACGGCTCGCAATCACTCATCATCCATTCCTTAAATTCGGATAAAACCGCAACTAGCAAAAGCATGAGAGATTATTTATTTCTAGCCCTATTTCTACTATATAAAAATAAGTCGGGTTTTCCTTACTGACGCTATAACTTCAGAACGCACGTACTGATTTCAACGGTTTTGCATTCGTTAGAAAGATCTCCGGCTCCGTAAGGTTTTATTAATAATAATTAATATTTATTAAAATTCAGGAAGTATTTTAACAGAAAAACGGGAAAATCTTTTTTCACATACAGCGCCATCTCTGATGCATAGCATGAATTTGCACAAATCAATATTTTAAGTAGATGGTGCCGGTGCGTGATACATTGTTAAATACAGGACACTAAGAAAAAGAAGAAAACAGACCTCACTCAGAACAACGTTGTTTGAGCTGGATCCGCGCTATTGTTATATTTAATAGATACTCGGAACTTGGAACTTTGTTAAAATTAATAAGATTTATGAGAATTTTTTTGTTCGTTTTTGGACATAGTAAAATAATATATAGGTCTTTGACCAGCAATTCACATTTGTTTAAAATATGTACCTTAAGACCAATATTTCTCCTAAGACACGATTTAAAACAATAAGTCATGATTTTGGATTACTGATTAAAGTGTAGATATATGTGAGTGAATTATTAAATGTAATTGTAGACATTTTATTACTATTAGTAATAAAATGTCTCAGATAGATCAGGATACATTATACGTTCCCGCAGCATGTATTTAATATTTATACAAATGAAAACATAGACAAATAGTTTTACTTATTGATGCTTTAGTTACGTTTCATCATTACAATTTATGTATCTATACATTAAAACGAAATAACTTTTTTGTCAGCGAAAAAAATATTTAAGGACAAGTGTCTCCTGTCTAACGAGGAGGTTCTGAAACGAGTTGGAATAGTAAAAAAACTAATGCAGAATATTAAGTAGCGGAAAGTTGCGTACCTGGGCCACGTGTTGCGCCATGACCGCTACCACCTCCTTCAACTAATTATAATGGGTAAAATCCAGGGCAAACGGCGTGTTGGTCGAAGGAAGAAGTCATTCATGGCTTTGCAAGGGTAGGGAGTGGACGGGTATTGCAAATGCGGAAGAGTTGCTGGAAACTGACGGCCAACCTCCAGTAATGGAGAGGCACTTGAAGAAGAAGAAGTCTCCTTAATTTAGTTAAATAATAGTTAGGTACATATATTGAGACAGAGTGTGTTAGTTATAAGTTTTTAAGACACTAAAAACATATCACTTTCCCCGGGGAATAAATACATATAAAGAAATTTACTGTATATTTTTCGTCAAAATGTGTCGTAATGTACGGTTACTGTGTGAGCCGTAATTATGTTTAAACAGCGAAACAATCGTAAAACGCTTTTGCCCTTAAGTCTAATTAGATAAATTACTGTCATGTACATTTAGTTATACACTTAAACTATATTTAAATAATCAAATATGAACAATATTATAGATATATTTGTATATGTAGTGTAGTATTTCCCTAGCTGAAGTATTTCCGAACCAATTCGACTTAGGGACCTTCAAGAAACGAGCGTACCAATTCTTAAAAGACCGGCAACGCATCGGCTCTGAGATTGATTGTCCATGGGCGGCGGTATCACTTAACATCAGGTGAGCCTCCTGCCCATTTGCCGCTTGTTCTATAAAAAAAAAGAAAAAAAAGTAGTAGTCTAGTATCCTAATAAGCTTTACGTTTTAATTTTCTTCCTTTGACAACATCCTTCCCCGGGGCATGTGATGTGTTGTTTAATTACGTTGATTAGATTTTATTTGATGCATTAAGCTAACAAGCAATCAATACAAGAAATTAGAACTATTTTCTTGCTTTTTTCGTTTTTTCTTTGAGTTTTGTAAGCCATTCATAACGATTAGTTCGTAAAATTATTTTCATGGCGACTGGCCACGCCACGTCACCTTGTCTGTATTGAGACTGGCCGTACGTATTACGTAAGCAGATATAGTGACTAAATATTCTAAACATTCCCAATACGACGATTTTTAAAACCAACTTCCTTACTAAGGATACTATAGATTTCTTGTTATTGAACTATGCGACCGGGTTGAAGTTTTAATCTACGAAATAACCGTGCTTTTTCCGATAAAATCTGTTTGATGATAAGCAACGAATAGTACGGGGACAGCTCAGTAGTCTGTAAATTTTACTCGCTTTGTCAATAGCCTCAATGTTTGATACGAGCAAAACCTTTTTAGTTTTTGTGTTTTGTCAACATAGAACTGAATATCATCAATTGTAATTCAACAAAATTTGCGAATAAAACATTCGCACCCGTATTGACGAACAAATAGTCTTTTGTATTTATTCCTAAAAGGTTTATCTGATAAAATGCTGGTAGAGAAGCTATGTTTGTGTTATATTTTATTTATATAATCTGTGGAATTTGTAATACCGTTGCCATGCAAACGCTCGGGATCTTAAACGATTTTCAAAATTTACATTAATTGTGGTAAGCCGTTTGGTAAAAATAATATTTATGTGTTTTTTTCAAGAATATTTTGTATGAAGTTAAAAGTACAACCAAAAGTTCCCATAGACAATTTTTACAAGAGTTGCTGTTTTGTGTTACGCTGTTGTGCGAAAAGAAGGGAAATATCTATATCCCATTCAGTCGATTTGTCGCTGTGACTAAATTTTTCTGGTTTTGACTCAATTTCATGAAACACATTAGGCACACATAGTTGGGATTTATTGGACGACAATTCTAAACGTTTAAAAAGTTCATAATCGAATCCAATAGGATTAATCTTTATGTGTTATGAATTTCGACACAACTGAACTTAGCGATACAATTTACGTCCCAGTTACACAATATTCTTTTAATCCTAGCGAACTAGTACGCCAATACGCAGCGTTCCAGTTTTTCACCGATGTACTATCAATTAGTTTGTATGAGAAAAAAAGGTTTTTAGGTAATTACATTTTCCTTGTACTGTACTGTACCTATACCATGCACCATATAAAAAAGAGTGTGTGTACTTTTATGTACACGCATTAGAAGTTATACTTCTTTGGCGTATAAAAAAATAACTAAAATGCAGTAGTGATTAAGGATAAATAATAAAATTAATCAAAAATATTTAATTAGTAAATACTATCACCGTCGTATATGAAATTGATTTAAAAACACCAAAATAATATTTATTTATTCACATTGTTTAATTGTACTGTTACGAAACACGAGTCCTAAATATAAAATTACTAGAATATACAACTTGAACACAGTTATCGATTTTCATGCCACCTAGACCGAACTTCATTCTGTTAATTTTGTGTCACGGTGCGCGCGCATCGTAAAATTTCACTCTCATCAATTTTTCATAACGCGCCTAAAGAAGTGTAACTTCAAAATTGTCATAACGTTTTTCCTTCTATATAAAACATTTATTCACACAAATTATCTGGTAGGGCCTATCACATGTCGGTTTCCTCACGATGTTTTCCTTCAACGTTCGAGCAAATGTTAAATGTTAAATGCGCACATAGAAAGAAAGTCCATTGGTGCACAGCCCGGGCTCGAACCTACGACCTCAGGTATGAGAGTCGCACGCTGAAGCCACTAGGCCAACACTGCACTTTGAATAAATTACAAAATTAAATTACGTCACTACATTTTATCTTACGATACACCCCTTACGCCTCAATTTGTTTAATCTTTACCAAAAAAGCCCCGTTAAATATGTTCCCTGGGGACGATCTAAAAACTCACTTAAAACTCGAAAAGATTGCCTCTAATCTCTTCACGAGAACATCAGCTGAAAAGTTTTCAATCGGATCTAACTCAATTCCTTATCTAAACGTAAAGTGCTGTCAAATTTTGGAATGCTCCAAGAAATTCTATCCGTGATTTTTTCGACACGTAAAAGTTTTAAGCCGAATTTAAGAACGCGGAAATGGAATTATACGAAAGAGATTTTTATGGGGCAAACATTACCTACGTACTTAAAAGATAAGCATTTATTTCTTTCTGCCGCACATTGGTAGCAGCCGAGGTGCAGCCTCTTGTGAGCAGGTGTGTTGCCGGCCTTTAAGCGACCACTCTTTTGCGGTGTTAGCTCTTATATGTACTTGTTTTATCTTATTTTGTATTATATCCTATTAAATGTAATTATTTAACCATAAATAAATAATAATATAGGTACATGAACTGTGTAGAATACGATAATATATACGTACAAATTATTTCCCATAACCGACGAACATCCATGGTGTTCATGAAAGTGAATGAAGAGAGAGATATGTTAGGACTGTATATAGAGATCAGTAAATCAGTCCTATCCCTTTGGAAAAAAGACGTGAATATATAAATAAAATATACAAAATATATTCCTATATGAGAACCGAACCTAACTCATTAGATGCTACAGAGTAGTAATATTAATAATACATTTTTTCGCGCGATGGTTAATTTTTAATCTTGAATGTTGCATTCTGCACTAGCCGTTATACCATTAGATAGGATCTTCTCCTTCACTATAAAGAAAATAAACTCTCTGCCACTCTTTTTAACCGCCAAGTTTTTTTTACACAATGTTTGTAAGGAGCTGCAACCATTACACCATGTTTCATGGCATAGAACTTGAAGATGTTTTGGACAGTGAAAAGTAGCCGATTTTATTGGTCCCTCGAGATTAAAAATACATCGTGGAGTATATAATATAGTATAAGTTTCTTTCGTTGTTTACCACAAGGGATTTTATTTGTTTTAAGTATAACTATGTGTATTACAATATCACATTTTTATGCAAGGATTCAAGTTGTACAATCATATTCTTACAAATGTCTTAAAAGGCCGGCAACGCACTCGCGAGCCCTCTAGCATCGAGTGTCCATGGGCGGCGGTATCACTTAACATCAGATGAGCCTCCTGCCTTTGCCCCCTGTTCTGTAAAAAAAAACAAAATGATTACTAGTTTTTCATCCAGTTTCAGTTTATTCTTACATTTTATGGCAACGACTCAAAAAATGCCTCTTCTTATTCACTATGGAAATATTAAATTAATTATTAGTCTAGACTTTAACTTTAATATATAATCCTTTCAAGTTTCACTTTTCTCCTTAAGTGCGTATAAAATAAACACATTTATATTCCTTAAACGAGAAAATATACTTGTTTTGAACGAACATGAACGAAAATAAATGTTTAAGACACCCATCGCCCACGGCATGTTAAACGTAACGATTTTTCAACGTAAATATTCGTCAATTCATTGGCGGCCGCTCTTTGTTAAGCTTGGGGAATGTAAGCTATGAAAGGCACAAGACAAAGGCGGAGGCGACGGCTTTATTTAATTCTTGGAATTTAAATAATTAACGCTAAGATACAACCTCAAGTAAAATGTTCCAAATATATTTTATTTCACATTATATTTGGTATATAACCTTGAGGTTTATTTTTTTTCTTCTTATTATGAATCTTCTTATGATGCGTGGGGTTCGTGCGAGTACCAACAATATCCTGACGGTTATGGCAAATAAGCCCGAATGTGCTGTTTTGAGACACTGGGTTCATATACATGCAAATCAACGTAGATTAATGAATTGAATATTTTTAAAAATTTTACTAACATAGTTATAAGTTTTACTATACTAACAATGGACTTATTAATTGGTCTGAAAGAAATGATTTTATTTTATTTATTATTTATTATATGTAATATATGTATTTTTGCACTTCTTGCCTACCTTATATAATTTAATACAATTTTTTTCCTTTAATCACAGTTGTTGCCTGGAAGAGTTCGCATAAGGCCGCCAGTTGCCCTTCTTATCATTTCATTATATTCAATTTTTATATTGTAATGTAACGAAGTGTTAATAAATAAATATGTGTTAAAAATGCATTAGAATGTTGACGCAGTCTGGACTATTCATGATCCTCATAAATGTAGAATATGATACCACGCGAACTTCCTCACCTTACCTACCTAGTACCTCAATACTTGGGTGCTGGAATGGTCGAGAGGGATTTATAATTCTAAATTTAAATATATTTTTTTTATTATACTAGTAAGACCATGGAAAGCGAGCTCGTTTATTATTGCCTTCAAAACATAATTTTTTTTTTAATTAACGTAAAACTTAACGTTAATATTTTTTTGAAGGAAATTATACACCTTTTAATATAAATGATTTTGACGTTTCGAGCGGTTCCCAGTGTTATATTTAATTAACAAAACCTACACTTCCGACCCCTTTTTCCAACAGTTAAGAGAAATTAATGAATTTCAACGTAAACGGAGATTTCAAAACATCTTGTAACTTCGGCCGCTGACAGCCAAGCTCCCAACAAGACATTTCCCTGACAATGCTTGACTCGCTTCAGGAAATATTTTATCTTTCTTCATAAAGGAAGTCAACAATAGCGGCCGTGTATTTACCAAATAGATGTTGGGCTATCACATTTGCTTTTACTTTGAAGGTTTTAGAATTAAGTAATCTTCTTAGCTCTAAGGGTGTGTTAGTTTTATATATATATGTAAAGAAATAGTTCAAATATTAAATAAGATTTTTCGTAGATTACGTTATATATTATTTATTTATTACAGAAATACACACATTATCTTTACAGCCTATGTCAATACGATAATGTCGAGAAACATTAAATAAAATATAATAAAGTACATATATACAATTAAACATATTATAACATACACAATATCGCTACTGTGAATTCACACTGCGTACATACAAACATTTCGATAGTGTCGGAGACAGCATTCAGTAGGCGCAGTGTCCTGGATAATGGGGATCTATGCAACAGACTGGTTCTTGCCCTTGGTATCGTAAATAACCTAGGCACATTCAAATTCGGTTAAAAAATTTCAATATGTATGTCCTATGTATGTTTTCAATGTAATAGTTAGCTATGTTAAAAAGTCTTTGTGCCTTGAAATATTACGTAACAGTTTCGCCTTGCTCTACCACTGGGATACTGTCGGATAGCCGATACAGTAATAAGAGTATGTGAGTGCCACACACACTCGCACTATATTAACTCGGGACAATCCAGTGGCGTAGTAAAGGGGGGGTTTCGGGGGCGGGCCGCACCGGGTGTCACCATTTTTGGGGTGACACCCATCCGATCTCTCAACTCTTATAGTTGAGAGACCGTATAGGTGTCATCCAATCACACAATGTACAACAAAAATTAATAAATCCCTAGCATAAAAATTTATTTTTCAGGGATTCCTCCACTACCATTAGCTCAGCTCTATGTAGGATTCGGGGATTCCTGCAAAAGAGTATGACATTGTCGGTGGTTCTCCGCCCCATACTCGCGATCTTTAAATAAATGATCTCACGTCCTTTATCATACAATTTTTTTGCTTTTTACTTTAGATGGGATGACACCAACAACTTCCGGACCGTGTGCCACCTACACCAAGCTACGCCGCTGTGACAATCTCAATATAATTAAAACAGAACAGATATAATGTCTTAAATTAATTGAAAGTAGAACAATTAGAATTGTACTAACATAGTTGTGCTCAGCGACACATAAACAAGACTCAACAGGGTGAATTGTGCAGCATTCGGGCAAATGAAATAGCGAAGCACTTACTATGGAACTTGGTTTAACCGCACTTGGAAATAACATGAGGGGGACGTGAGCGTTTATTCCAACGATTTTATTTCAACTTACGAATTCACCCTGTATTGGAAAGAAATTTGTTGATGTATATGTATATACATACTTTATGAGGTAGGTAAGGGCATTTAAAGTAAGTCCGAAGTACTTTTAAAAAGATATTAAGAAAAAAATGGTACACAAGAAAATGTACGTTTTATTTCATAATTTCATTTGATGAAAAATGAAAATGAAAATTAAAAATATTTTATTTCTTCAAAAACGGTACAAAAAACATTCCATGGTTGCGACCCTCAATTAAGTGTAAAAACACCTGTGTTAGAAGGCCACGCTCTTCCATAGCAAAAAGATTTTCGTACCATAGGTATATTTATAAGCAAACTACAAGAATGTAGTTGTGATTTCTGTGATTCATGAAATGAAAGAAATGTGGTGTGTGTGTGTGTGTGTGTGTGTGTGTGTGTGTGTGTGTGTATTTGTGTGTGTGTGTAGGTAACAGTGCGGTGCGTGCAGCTTTATCCAGGGTACATCAAAAGATCCTCAGTTTCAGCATAATCTAATGACTTCAACCATTCAGTCACCCTATGTTTAACTTCATGTTTATTTAGCATGTAGATACCAAGCCTTGATTCGTACGTAGGAGGCTCATCTGATATCATACGTATTGATATACAAATGTTTAAATCTTAAAACGAGTGTCTGTCATATGCCCCAATACTGCAGTAATGGACTTCAATTATCCAAATCCAAAAGGGCTTAAGTTAAGACGATTACCTGTTCATCAGTACAAAATTTTTGCGAGCATACTCTTGACGTCTCACAACAGCAAATCACTTAACAGGTGAGCCCCCTGCCCGAAATCCTGGACCAAATCTGGAGAATACGCTAGATGCGGAATCAATTGGATGCCCAATACATGAAATTTTTCCATCGATTTTATTGTTTAAACCAACTTATAATGTAATTTAGGTTCGAGTGTAAACGCGAGTTTCGATAAAATTGCTAATATTTCTATGGTCGTATTAAAGTACGTACTAAAGTTTCATTGATATGGCAATACCCAAGTTCATCGTAAACCAGATTGGAAGAGCTCCGAGACTAAACCGAACTGTAATTTCGATCAGAATACAAAAAAAATCAAGTATTCCTAATGCTATTAATTTTTTATCATTACTCTCGAGGTGAAACGAAACGAGGAAAACTGTATCTTCAGGGGGTTTTTAAAGTGAAACTTCTAGCGCATGAGGGTATGGTATGGTTTGTGGTCTAAGTTACCACACTTAAACACGCATAGGTCCGTTGGCGCATAAGCGTAAATTTTTTTTACAGATGAAACGCAATTAAAAAAATATCAGCGTCACGAAGATGTGCAGCGTTTTTGTCCAACAAAAGGCAGAGAGCGATTGAGGCCGATTGAGAGAAAGTAAGAAGATTGAGAAAAAATACACGGTATTGGTTATTCGTTTAGTAGTTACATATTAGAACTATAAATAGGAAATTATGTCATAACGTTTTGTGCAGTAAACGCAGATTTGTATATATTTATATATCAACACGTATACAGTGTGTAAGCAGTGTGAATATAGATGTACAAATACATGGAGTAATTATATACTGGTACATGAACATCTATTGGGGCTTTTATCTTAATTGGAATTAAATCCCAGGAGTTCGTTTGCATCTCTTTAAAAAACACATTGATTTACGTGGTATCGACTCGCGCTTGGTTCAATAAACACATCTTTAAAACATAGATTTGTATCATATACATACATAAATTATTTCATCAGCTCCATTCTGAATATAGAATACTTATTTTTTATTTTATTTTATTTATTTACACTTCGTTGCTAAAGAAACACAAATAACACAATATATATAAATTACAAGGGATGCAACGGGCGGCCTTATCGCTAACAAGCGATCTCTTCCAGGCAACCCTAGTAAGAAAAGAAATAAATAAAAAAAAAATGATGGGTGCAAGAAGTGCATAACCAGAAGTTATATAAAAAACAAAATAAATTTATATTAATATATAGAACCTTAATCTATACTAATATTATAAAGAGGAAAGGTTTGATTTTTTGTTTGTTTGTATGAATTGAATAGGCTCCGAAACTACTTGGCAGATTTGAAAAATTCTTTCACTGTTGGAAAGCTACATCATTCCTGAGTGACATAGGCTATATTTCATTTTCAAAAAAAAATAGGCATCCTTACTAAAATTACGATAACATTAACATTTGTTTATTATTTGATACAATTCTAACAGATGGCGCTGAGTTAAAGGTAGTTTAGTTTAGGTCCGTGTCGTGGTACCAACGTTTCACATAAGTTCTCCTACGGTTTCCCTTGATTAATTTACTACTATGTAATATAACAAAAACCTTAGCCACAGCAACGCTTGGCCGAGTCTGCTATCTATTAATATAATAATACGTAAGTCATACCCTAATTTAGTCTACCCTACATCGGATATCGTAAAATTAGGATTGCACTTATAAATAAATGATCGTTCGGAATTCGTCACGTAACTGATATATGAGGCGAAGTGTTTGCGTTCGAACGTTGCAATTGAATAATGTGCAACTGTAGTAGTTTATTTAGAGCTTCAATCCTCCTACAATTTTAATCTCTTCCGTACATGACAACAAAAATAATTGATGCATTAGAAATAGGTTTTTCGATAAATTTAATAAAATTTTGAGCTTAATTTAACTGTTGATGGGCCGAGCAATGCTCGTCAAAAACAATAAATAAAAAGAAGGTCACACATTTAAAAAAGTTTTAATGACTAATATTTTATCTAAGATGTAAATTAACAACAGTTTTGTGAAGTAACAACTGATTTGTCTTGTTTTTCTTCATAATCTGTAACTCACTGTCATAACCTTATAACTAAATAAAATTGTCGTATGGAAATTCCAGAGAAGATAAGATCTTACTTAGGTGGGTTAAAAAAACATATTAGATTTGTTTATATTATCAGGTCTCTTTCCAGAAGGATTACGTCGATCTCCACTTGCTAAAGTCCCGACATACCTATCACGCTTCATCCACTTTAATGACATTCACGCACCTTTTTATGGTTACTATAAACTTGCCCTATAAAAAATAAAAAATGATTAGTAGGCATCCCTACTCATCGTCAAAGAAGACAGAGGGTGTAGACCGAGAGATAAAGCCTATGAAATTATTAAACAATCAAACCTTCTCAAGTACCTCCTGTAGCTTCTCTAATATCTCCTAGTTTGGTTTAGGTATGTATATCCTTGTTTATAATACTTGTTAACTGCTTCTTATCTTTCTGCAAGGACAAACCATCTAATTCCTTCCAACTGCCTTGGCATTACGCCCTCTTTTATGCCACACTGCTCACGTATCTCCCTATTAATTATCACACGCAATGTTACATCTTCAATGAACTTACAAAAAGTTACTTAGAGATTCCGAGAACACTTAGTTAATATTAAAACTAATAAACAACTTACGTGACTAAACACAAAAAAATCACGTACAAAATTTCACAACTTGTCATTTTTCCTCTGCCGATAATGTCAAGCAATTCCCTAGGCTGTCCGGCTATTTCAGGGCTGTTACTACAAAGTAGTTATGCTATTAATATTTTTTTATATTTGAAATTAAGCTCATCATAATATCTATAGATCTGGTGAAGTCTGTAAGTAGGGACTGAAGAAACGATTTTGACTAATTATTTAACTGATAGAAAGCCACTATCAGTGTTATTAAGTATATTAAAAAATACTGAAATTAAGCTATTTTAAATGTCACAATAACTAGATATAACGTCTGTGAGATTGTAGGGTGTGATCTACTGAACCGATTTAGAAAATTGTTTTACTAATAAAAAGCCACGTTAGCTGTCATATAGTAAACTGTAATTAAAAATATTTGTATAATTATAATATATATATATATATATATATAGTATTTTTTAATATACTTAATAACACTGATAGTGGCTTTCTATCAGTTAAATAATTAGTCAAAATCGTTTCTTCAGTCCCTACTTACAGACTTCACCAGATCTATAGATATTATGATGAGCTGTTATGTTATGTTAGCTGTCATATAGTAAACTGTAATTAAAAATATTTGTATAATTATAATATATATATATATATATATATATTATAATTATACAAATATATATATATATATATATAATGAATTTGTATAGGCGGTAAAAAACCAGCCGAACAAAAACGATACGAACGAACACTGCTTAACAATACAATTGAGATATTTGTAGAATTAGATAATGCCTACAAAAATTAAATGTTAATTATATTCAAGGTTCTGATCGACATACGATACGACAGGTATAACCCCGAATAAGCTATGGGAAATGAGTTACAGAACGAACGTAAAAGAAGTTATATCCAACAATAAGGTTACGGACCTATCTGGTCGTCAAACTCCAAAAAAGTACATTGTTTCTTTCTATTTTTTGTCACCATTATTAAAGTAGGGTAAATGGAAAAAATATATGGTAGAGATAAGTAGTTTATGTATGCATTCTGAAAGATTTAAATAACTTCACTCCATAGAAAAAAATCGAAACACTTTGAATTCATTTTAAGACGAAAATTTATATAGAACATGATTTTAAATTTACACGATCAATTTTATCGCAAGCCCAGTAATTCATTTAAGAAAAAAAATTCTTTAATTTAATATTTTAAATTTAATTTAATGTATTAAAAGAAAAAGGTAGTGTTTAATCATCCGGGTTAAGAATACCATTCACGTAAGTTATTTAATACCTCCTAAGACGAAATCGTAGACGTACCTGGAAATTAAAAAAAAAAGTTTCTGATCACGGTAGACTAAGCCAAGGGACGGAAGTATTTAAAAATTGAGTAAAACCTTATGTTACTACTAGGCTCCCAACTACCGGATACTGGCGTAAATTTATTTACGGTAATATTTAAAGGGATCACTATAAACCGAACCGGTAATATAAACTGTGTACATCAAAACTATAAAATTTGTTTGACGCGTTTCAAAGGTAAAAGTATTTTTTATAGCAAATATAATAAAAACTGAAATTTGTTCGGTTGAATGTGTAAATATCGTTTAAAAAAATATTTATTGCTTTTGATAGTCCATTTATCGAGGATATAAGTTTTATAAACTCTACAACAAATACAAGCTAAGCGGGAATGAAAAATGTTACTTAAAAAAATTTAGTCAGCTTTATCATTTTTGCCTTGAAAATGTAATTTGTATAATTAAATATTTACATTATTGAGCTGTATAGTCGACAGCCCTACCCTGTTGGCCCACTGGGCCATTATAAATGTTCGGCCCAGTTTTTTGTATACAATGCCTTGAAAACAACGTTGATGGACTACGAAATAAATGACTCTAGCTATCAGGTTTGTCCATCGCATTCCGCAACATTGCGAAAAAACCTAAAGCCTCCTAAAAATAGTGATTTTTATTTGTGAAAAAACTCGTAATCCGTGTCTTGAATAATAAATATTCTTATCAATCCACAGGAGTATACGCGAAATAGACACAAGTATCTCTGACCTCAGGCCTCTAAGGATAAGTTAGGTGGTACAAGATCGAAGGAAACAGCCTAGTATGGTCTTCATCACCGACCGATACTGCGCTCCGACCCGCTCTCTAGTTTACCCCAGGGCACCATGAGTCAATATCTTTTCCGTAAGCAACACCAACCCGTTCAAAGCAATAGTTAGAATCGTACAAAGCCATTAAGAAAAAACTACAAAAAGTGTTTGTCATGTAAACTTAACATAATGGGATTCCCTGAATGTGTTCCCGATTTGTATCACATACTTTTGCGATATCTGTTTATTGCCAAATCGAGCAAAAAAGCGGTCTAGATTTCCAATATTGATATGAAAATAAGATGTTGTTAGATAAGCTAATTATGTAATAACTTAAGACAGAAGGTCCCTAAAGTAGGGACTGAATAATTTTTACGGCAGAACTGCGTTGTAAGACTTGAATTTTTTACATATTATTAATGGCCTATGGTATGGATGGCAGATGACACATGAAAACATCTTTGTATTGTAAATATTTGTATTACTGATGTTTTTGATATTGCGAGAACTTCAATGACGCAACCCCAAAAAACCGACATCAAGGATATGCAACCAAAACAGTATGTATGTATACAAAAATAGTGATAAGTTTACTAGAATAGAACATACGCACAATGTTAATACTCGGAACAAACGCAGGCTGCAATTTCCCCGTACTAGACTACTTACTATCTAAAGTTAGTAATTATTTTATGGGAAAACTCTAAACAGTGAAAAAACAAACAAAATTCAAAATATAATGAATAATTTGATAGAATATGTAATTAAATAATATATGTATATAGTCAAAATCTGTTATAACGACATTAAAGGGACTACTCATATTTGGTCGTAAAAATCGATAGTCGTAACAGTCGATGACGTTGTTATTAAGTACATACACTAGAATTCAACCGGGACCTTTGATTTTGTTAAATATAGCCGGTATGACGATGATCGGTATTCTTAACGATCGTTGAAAACGGTAATATACATATATATTTTTTATGGAATATACTATTTAGTTTGTTATTGAAGAGCTGAGAACCGTGATCTAGGTATTTTCTAATTGAATAATGTTCCACATTATAAAAGTTAATAAAATATTAAATATATATATAGTTATAATAGAGTCTTGTGTAAAAACGAAGTCACTAAATGGTTACCAATCCTCAATTACGATAAAACTGAGGAACTTTTGGTTATAAATGAATAGATATAACTAATTGTAGAAATAACTATTCGACATGATTAATATATAAAAATTGAAAGGCATTTATTTATTATGTTATTTATGTACAGGTATAATATATTAATATTATTATTTTGAGTAATATAGTATTTAACACACTCTCCCACACATACAACCTCTCACCTTACTTACAGGGAGAACACTTGTTAAATAGATTGTAAATTATCTATATATATAAAAGAAAGTCGTGTTAGTTACACCACTTATAACTCAAGAACGAAAGAACAGATTTGAGTGAAAATTGGTATGGAGGTAGCTTAGAGCCAGGAGACGGACATAGGATACTTTTTATCCCGTTCGACAGCGTTCCCGTGGGACTTGACATGAAACGTCAGTCACTATAAAAAGTGGTATAACAAATAAGAATCAGACTTGGAATAATAAAACGCAAATGATAGCTATGTAATTGACGTATAATGACAGCTGTGTAATGACGTATATATGACAATTTGATATTTGTAAGAAATCAATATTCAAAATATTTCTATTAAATAAATACGTTTAATTATTTTTACAATTTACAATTTAATTATAATGATAGTGCTATTGCCCATTCGTATAAACAGTGAAGAGAACTATAAAACTCGGTATTGTCGTATGTATACAGTTCATCCAAAGAATGATGAATGTTTCTATTTGTTGTTGTTGTTGTCGAATGACGCATTTAATCGAGTATTGGAACGGGAACGTGAATATGATCACCAGGAATTAGATTTAGTAGTTCAAACGAATGTACCCCTGTTGAAATACCAACAAAAGGAAGTTTATGATACTTTAATGAAGGCAAACGATGATGAAAATGGTGGTTTATATTTCCTAGATGCCCTTGGTGGAACTGGCAAGACATTCCTCATGTCATTAGTTTTAGCAACTGTTCGGGCGAGATCCAACATAGCGGTTGCAGTTGCTTCTTCTGAAATAGCAGCCACATTGTTAGAAGGATGCCGTACGGCTCATTCAGAATTAAAATTACCGTTAAATCTTCAAACTATTGGAGAACCAACGTGTAATATTGCAAAACACTCAGCAATGGCCAAAGTTTTAGCGGCATCGAAAATCATCATCTGGGACGAATGCACAATGGCGCATAAACGTGCATTGGAAGCACTTAACCGAACATTAAAAGATTTACGCAATGAATCGAGATGTTTTGGAGGAGCAATGATTTTACTGTCTGGCGATTTCCGCCAAATACTGCCAGTAATTCCAAGATCTACGGCTGTCGACGAAATAAACGCTTGCCTCAAATCGTCAAATCTATGGCGCTATGTGACGAAACTGCAGCTGACAACAAACATGAGAGTTACATTGCTTACTGATAAAAAAGAAGAAAAAGAATAAAGATGTAGATGACCTGAACTACATAATGGTATGCGTTTGGTGGTTAGAAAATTGAAGAACAATGTAATTTACGCTACGATAATGATAGGAAAATTCAAAGGTGAGGAAGTTCTTATTCCGAGGATCCCGATGATCCCAACCGATATGCCGTTTGAATTTAAAAGACTTCAATTTCCGATACGTCTTGCATTTGCCATGACCATCAACAAATCACAAGGCCAATCCTTAAAAGTTTGTGGTTTAAATCTAGAACATTCATGTTTTTCCCATGGTCAATTATACGTGGCATGTTCACGGGTCGGAAGACCATCAGCGTTGTTTGTTTTTGCGCCTGATAATAAAACAAAAAATGAAAAAATGTGTATCACAAGGTACTTAAGTGAAGAGCAACCTATGTACTAAAATACAGAAATAATAATGAATGATTAATGTAGGTATTTAATTTTTTTGTATATTTTCCAATAAAAAAACCCAAACTGCTTATTTATTGCCATTAAGGCGGAACAAAGTTCGCCAGGTCAGCTAGTAACATATAAGTTTTGCCAATGAGTCATGTTCTTGATGCTTGAGTTTTTGTCTGATATATTTAAGGGGTTAGGCGCTGTATGCTGAAATACAGGTTCACACCTAGTTCAGCATCAGATAAACCTGACTAATTTTGTTTATATAACTAGCGCAATTAGATATAAGTTTTTCCTGTGACACAAATTGAAATAAATTATTATTATGATTATTATAAATGAATTGTTGTCAAATGAATAAACAATTTTTTTGTAGACTGGAGTCTATCAAGTGGCTCTTACCTGAACCAGGAAAACGTCATGAAAAGGCATCCTATATCGGTGAAAGTATTCATTGTTCGAATGTTTTTGGAATATGGAGTTTTTACAAAACAAATACTCCAATAAAGTTTGAATGCCTCAAAACCGTGAATTTATAAAGTTAGTAACTTTTAATTGTTTGGCCAATTAACTTTATTCCAACTCGCAAACCCCATTAGATTCCGGAGTTTTGGGCGAAATATAAAAATTAATGCTATCATAATTTTGGACTATTAGGACCTACCGTCCTGATAAAAAGAGTGAACTAATACAAATTTATTTTTATTAATGACATATATTCTTAACCTATTGGCAATTATATAATTAATTTGGTGCGTCGCTTACTTGAGGCTATAAGTTTACCAGACCATATAGTATATATAGACCATATAGTAGTAAAACAAGGCATAAATTATCGAGAGTTTGCAGAAGTATAAGGGGACTATTCAAATGACAATGCCGTTTATAATAGGTGTCAAATTTATTTAAGGTTGAATGCGTTCCTAGTAGTTCAGTCTCACGAACATAGTAGAATATTTTAAATGTTGTATTCATACATCGATCGCGATCAGTGCTTAGAACGCCTTGTCGTCCAGGGGAAGGTGGAAGGCGCTAGACCGCGGCAGGTCACCTACACGCTGGACTGATCAGATTAAGTCCGCCGTAGAAGAAACACTGAATCAGTGCAGCAGGATGACCTCCAATAGGCAGCGATGGCGGAGCGTCGTGAAGCGCATCACATCTGCGCCTTCTACTTCTACTACATAGCGATCACGACCGCTCTGCCAACAGCGAAACGAATGAGAAGAAGGATTCATACAATGTTTTTTTTGCTATAACAATGATAGTATTTATTACATTATAACATTCAATTAATTCACAGGAGCGCTTCAACCATATCGTTTGAATTTAGCAGAATTCTTTTGATTGCATAATTAAATGTTATATTTTTATTTACAAAACACATCGTAATAATATAACATTATTTAACGAATATAATCTTCGTTGTTTTTGTGTACGCTTTAAGATTTTCTTTTTAAATGGAAATCGTGAGAAAAGCGGCATTTGATCCGAGGGCTAATTACATGCAGCGACATCTATAATCCCTTACAGACCTACATACCTACAATGAAATAGTTAGTATAAATTATCTATAAACATAGAATTGCGCCCTATTCATATCAATTAGTATATTTTATTTCAATGACGAAGAGGTTTAGTATCTGACGTTAATCTTATCTTAATTTAATCCAATTGTCAAATTAGAACCCTTTTGAATAATTAAATTATTATACAGACAAATTCGTAGAATAATTTATATAATTTTCAATTCTTTTCCAGTCCAATTATTGAAATGACACATTTTTTTACTAAACTCAGTCTTTCTGTCTATATGCGTATCTAACAGTCGCTAGCACGGTGAAGCAAAACTTCGAGAGGTATGCCGGTGTCCTTAAGCCCATAAACCGTCATATCAGGCATAGAAGGCTATCAAATAGATACTACCAACTACAAAATACATATTCACATTCAAAAATAATTTATTCATGCAGTTAAAATAATATAAAACTTATGAACGTCAAAAACGAAATGTACATTGAATGCTTCTAATTCTACATTTACTGCCAGTTCTCAAATCAAGGGCGTAGAACGGAAGAGAAGAACTGGCAATAAACTCTCCGCCACTCTTTTTAATTGTCAAGGTTTTTTCTTTCTTTTCCTATGATTACGAAACAAATATACAATGAGTCCAAATCATATTTGACTTGAGGGACGTTTTCCATGATCAAATCTTTTCAAGTTTCTAAATGTTCATAAGTATAAAGCTGTGAAGTTTTTCACTTCGTTATAAACGTTGCCTTCATATTTATAACACCGACTTCAATTCATAGAGCAGGTATCATCGCCGAAACAACATTGTTAAGCGTCTAATAGAACCATTACCTAGGACTAAGATTGGCCAGGCCTTAAGGGAAATCAGAATCGGCGCGTTCTCCCAAATCGGTCGCGCTCCTTTCAACCACTGCCAATGGTACTGTTTCGTGTAATTCTCTAATTTAACTTAGTACAGTCACGTAGAAAGAACATTTTATCTTTTGTGAAGTTAGCAAAGTGTTAAACGTAGCTAATTGTTTTGTCCATGTAGATGGAGATATGTGTTTTATTTGCACACTAGCTGAATTGATAAGATTTATAATTAGTTATAAAAAGGTTTTTTGATTATATAATTATATTTATGTATTTAAAGAAAAACACTTTTTTATGGATTACAGTTATGTATTATTGTATTTAAACTTATAATTATTCGAACATAATTTTAATTAAACACATCATAATATATAATGTTCTACAGTATTTGTTACAGATTAATAGAATATATGTCATTGTGTTCTTATTCTAATTTTTATATAATAATCTATCGCATAAGTATTAAGTAACTCTAATTATATTATTTGACAACATTTATATCGAGTAATATGGAGCACTACAATTTTACATTTGATAGAGGGTTTTTAAATCTTTGAAGACACTTCAATATAAGTTTTATACGACTATAGTTAAAGCGTGCAAACTCTTACTCTACTCGTATTAATATAACAAGAGCTGACAAAAATGATATGCAACAACCATGTAGGAAAAAATAGGTTATTATGAGAAAAAATACATTTCATGACAGTAATTAAAAAGAGATAAGTATAATAACTATGTCATCATTAATTTTGAACTCGGAATGGGGACAGCTGTTGGCCCGTAATGCATATCGGAATAATATATTATATATGTATATATTTATATATAATAGAAATTATTATGAACACGTATAGAGATTTTAAAAAATATATGAGATACACACAATGCAATACAATTATATTAAATTAAAGATTGTTAAGTTCATTGCTTAGTTAAAATAACGGCTATCGAAACAAATTACCTTCATGAAGTCAGTGTTGTTAACACTGATTTATTTCCTTATAAGTAATCAGATATATACATATTATATAAGAGAAAACACTTAGTTATACAATGCCAAAACAGATTACAGTACTGAACAGTGTTGACTTCAGCGTGTGACTCTCACAGCTGTAGGTTGGAAACCCGGCTATGCACAAATGGGCTTTCTTTCTATGTGCGTATTTAAGTATCGCTCTAACGGTGAAGGGAAACATCGTGAGGAATCCGGTTTCCCTTAGACCCTAAAAGTTGACAGCGTCCGACAGACACATGAGGCTGATCACCTATTTGCCTATCACTTTAACAAATCACCATGAAACATACATATACAAATGATTAAAATATTCATAAAATCCATTATATTTATTTGAAGATAATGTTGAAGTTTGATTGCATCATAACTTTTTATAGACGAAATATTGTTTATGCCATATTTTGTCTATGCCATAGATTGAAATATCGTTAAAACGTTATTCGCTTATCTGTACCCGATAACGTCGGGCTATGGAAAATGGTCTGTACAATGACAGTGCGCAATCTGATGAGGGTCAGGTTAAAGGAATTTCAGTTAATATGCGATTTATCTCGACCCGATCTGAGTTACGGTTCATCGAATATGTAACGTTATGTTGTTACTTTTATACGGGATCAGGGATCTAATAAAACATTAATATGTATAAAAGTGATATGAAATTGAGGCTGTCTTCTTAGGTATAAGACAGTAAAGGAAGCTTAGGAAGAAAAATTTGAAAATTGAATCAATCAAATTTAATTTATGCAAATATTTAATTCAAGGTCTAATTTCAAATCTTAAAAATCAATTGGTTCGTATAAAAACAATTAAACTTATCAAAAAATTAACAATAACGTCCTTAAATAAAGGACGAAATTATTGCTCGATACGATGTGATTTGGTATTCAATATAAGTGAAATCAAAAATGAAATCAAAAACCAAAGATGACACCTTGATATTGTTACGAAGACGGGTCAACTGCAATGTTTTTAGATTTTTCCACTACTTAGAGAACTTTTCAGCAGGCTGAAATATGATTTATGACCGTTTCAGGAGAGGTTCAATCACATATTAGAAAATCGAAATTTACGTAATGTTGCCGTAGTTTTCAGGAGGCTGAAACATTTTTTCAGTCGGTTTCAGAACACGTATAGACGAATGGTACACTTTTCAGCAGACCCGTTTTCAGGCGTTTTCAGGCCTGGTTATTATAACCCTTTGATGAAGGAATATTCTAGAACGAATTTTCTAGGTGTGGGACAAGCACTGTTTGATACGCGAAAGAGAGAAAAGATAAGAACCTTCTCGAAGCTAGACCGAGAACTCTAGAACGTCGTACGACAAGCACGTAGCAGTGTGAGAAAGAGATAGCAAGTACGCGCGTTCTAGAATTAGGCGATCGCTACTCAGTAGCGCTCCCGCCTAGAAAGTTCTCGTAAACATCGGAAACATCGTTCGAGATTCTTCCCAGGGATATATAAGCGAGCCGAAACGCGACCACTCAGTTCAGTATTGAATGCGATTACAAGCGATAAACAGCGAAGAGAAAAAGTGCGAATAAGTGCGAACCAGTGATAAAGTACTGAGTGTTTTAAGTGATTAGTGACAGTGTTTCATTGTGTGTGTTATTAGTGCTTTTCTGTGCGTAATTTCCAGATATTAGTGTAAACGAATTCCTCTAAGATTTTATTGAAATAAACCCTTGAAGAAATCGACGGCAGTTTCTATCCGATCCCCTAGCTCGTAACAATATAATAATAAATAAATGTTAATTTAATATGGTAGTTCTTAATAAAAAACTGAAATAAGATCAATTGTAATACGATAACTAAATGTGTTTAATTTCGGGAGATAATGAAGATATTAATTCTAAAACTCCGATTACATTTTTAAGAGATTTCAAGTACCTAATATCGGAATATAAACAAATTACTTGATGATATTAGTTTTCATAAACAAATCTTTTAATTACGAATATTAGATGATTCTCATACCATGGATATCAAACAAAGTGTCATACACAAGACAGATCACTTGTCTACAAAAAAAAAATCTTTGAAATAGATACAGAATCTGAGGATATTGAGGGTTACAGCTGTCATAAATAAATAGTGTTAAATCTTTACCTAGAGAGATTTGTATGAATATTTTGAAGTATATTTTTTTGGTGTCTTTTTTATTTTAGCGAATCAAAGTAGGTACTGGCATAAATCTAATATACAAAATTCTTGTGTCACAATGTTCGGTCCAATACCTACTCCTCCGAAACGGCTCGACCAATTACAAATTTTTTATGCATATTTAGAAGTCTGAGTATCGGCTACTATCTGTATTTCAAACCCCTAAGTTATAACGTCTGTGTATCTTTATTTTTATTTTTTAGATAATATTTTTTATAATTCCTTTTTTCTAGGTCTCGCTGTTAATCGCTTAGTTCGTGTGTTACCATTAAGCTTATAGACTCCAAGGCCCGCTGTTTGGCCCTAGATATTGTATTGTAGAGTAAATAAAATAAAAAAATAAAAAAGCCTTTTTATTTCCTACAAATATAACTTTTTACATTGGCCCATCTCCAAACGCTTACTTATCTAATTAAAATTAATACCATCTTATTTTTATTTATTTTCTATATTATTTACCTATAACTATTTAACTATTACTATTTGTAGTATTGTAGAGTAATATGTACTTAATTTTTTCTTTGCGGACAATGGTTTCCGCTAGGCTCATTTGTAAATCAAAATTTCGTGATTAAAAACAATTGCACCAATAACGTTCCGAGTTCAGGCAAGCAGTGTTAGCCGTACACACTGTTTATGTTTCGTGATGTTTGCGTAGAGGTTATTTCCACTTAAGTAAGTAAGTGATATTCAAAAATTGTACGAATTTTCAGTTTTTTCATAGCACAAAAAGCATTTCAGAAAATAAAAAAAATCTATTTAAAAACAAATGACTGAGTTTGGAATTTAATTGACTCGGGTTTTTAATAAATCCATTTGAATTTCGAATTGCGCACCAATCCGTTATGATTATAGAAAAAAAATACTGGAGAGATGTTAATGGAAAAAAAGCTTGAACTAATTTTAGCCTATAAAGAAATACATTATTACAATCACACCAACTGATTAAAAAACAACACAAAGACAAAAAGGAACAAAATGATTACGCTTTTTAATTAGCAAGTACTCGTATCATAACTAGGGTTGCTTCTGACTTGTATATGTATAACATTATATCTATTTATTATGCTATATTATTTGGCTTAGCATACCTAAAGCAACTGATAATAAAAATAATAAATAAAATAATTACAAATAATACATTGAAAACAAGTCTTTCAATGATTATATAGACTCTGTCAAAGATGTTAGTTGTGAAATTTCGTGCTTACATTACAATATATGTATAAATGTAATTCTTATCAAAACAAAATATGTGTCACAAGTTTAGAAGAAAATATATTTTAAAAAAAACCAGCGGAGCTGAAATCTTTTAGGTTTTGACCTCAGATTGCTGCCGCTCATACTCACGATGTTTAAGTTTCAAAAGCGAGAGTTAAAAACCCCCATATAATGGCCAGAACCGTGATATACGAAATTCATGCATGATTGTATGAATATCCAAAATTTACATATTTAACATAATTATTTCACAAACGGATTTTTATTAAATTTAACAGTCGACAGCCCTAATCTTGCTATGAGAGTACAAAGGTACAAAGAGGGTGTCACAAAGGACGTTATGCTGAAGGTTTTTTTCATTAGCTGTGCTAATTGTGGGGTCGAGAGTCAGACAGATGTCGTGAAATCACTCTGCCGTCATAATTATTACAGAAATAAAAGATTTTTTATTTTTATAGAGTAATTCGCAAGGCACTGTATAAAAGCTGTTGTTTGTTAGAGGAAACGCGATTATTGTAAATTTAAAACATGTACAAAATTGATTATAAGAAAATATTTTTTCTTCAATTAATTTTGTGGGATTCAGACCAAACAAAAAATTTTGCCAGTGCTTCATTTTAGCCAAACTGTAATTTCTATAATTAAATTATTATCTATAATCATTATTATAAATGCATGTAAATTGTATTGCTTTTGAGTGGCAAAGACAGTGCAATGGATATGTAACACACTCTTCTGTAATTTCAACGAATAATAAAGTGAAACTTCTTCAGGCATATGCATGAAGGTTAAATGTTTACGCATGAAACGCAATAATCAAAGCGTCACAAAGAAGCGCAACATTTTTGTCGAAGTAAAGGGAGAGAGCGATTGAGAGAGAGTGAGAAAGGGCGAACGTAGCATAAAGCAAATTGCTATGGATCCAGAGTAGGGAGCATCACGCACAGTGGCCATGGAGCGAGAGGTGGGAGAGAACTATAGTGAGAAAGAGAGAGAGAATAAGGAAGGTTGAGGAATAATACACGCTATTGGTTGATATATATATAGGTGATATACAAATACATGGAGTGATCATATATATACTGGTACATAATTTCTTGCGGCTTTTTACCTTGGTGATAATTAATTTCCAAAGAAGTTTCACTTCTTACTAGTGTACTTTGTTCGCACGCACTTTTTTATTACCAGCCAAGCCTAGACATTAGAAATTAAATTTAAACTTTGTTACGCACGAGATAATAAGTATCTATAGGAATAGAAATAAAACATTTGTAATTTTAACAAACTCCTCTTAATTTAACGACTGAACTATCCTAAGCCCTTCATCAAATACTCCACTTTAATTAATACCCTTCGATCCTTCAAATATCTCACATGGTCCTCAAATCAGATTTCGAGTTATGGACGTCTTCAATAATTTGCCATCCAGGATTATTCGAAGGGTAATGGTCCCAATAAGTGTTCTCCACAATGAAGTGTATGAAAACATACGATAGAAAATTACAATCTCGAACGCTGTAGTAGACTTAAAAATCAGTAATATATATACTGTAGTGAAATTCAAACTGAACTAATCTTTTTATTAATCGAAATTAGCAGTCCGTTACAGGCAGAACTAGAAAGGCGAAATAATGTGTAAATGTATGAGTTGTAGGTTGTAAATAAAACACAAAATAACCAAACAGTAATTACACAGTATCGTTTTATATAAGTTTACGTTTTAACTGGCCTTGTGTACGACAAAATATTTTATCCAAAGAGTAAAGAAAACATACGTTTTAAATAGCTTCTATGTGTAGTACAATCATAGATGGTTGCAGTGCAAACATTTTGCAAATCAAAAAGCCATGAAAAAGTTTGCTAGAGAGTTTCATACCAGTCCTTCTCGTACGTTATATTTTATTGGTGTAAGAACTGAACATATATATTATTATATTATTATTCATTGTTGTTGTATCTTTGTTTTATTTAAAATGTTTAGTTTAGTTTAAAATAAATTATATTTTTATGTAATTAATTCAACGTCATATCATACGTTTCCAGTCGATATATACATTTGTATATTTTTAGTGTATAATTGAAGATCAAAAGAATACGAATAACAATATTTGTGAAGGTCATCGCGAATTGTAAGAAGTTCCGAAAGTGCTGAAGTTCTCTTAAATTACGTACTTAGCCTCAATTCGTTCGCCCGAGTGCTGATTGCTTGGATCTTAAGTCGACTTTCGAGTTTTAATTTTGAATCGTTTTTGGATTTACTGATGGTTACTGTCACTTACATCCAACCTTTTATCCTTTGTTTGAAATACGATACAAATCCTGTAATTAAAAAAAAGTAAAAATTACGAGCTTGAGCATTTCTGATGATTATTTTTTTTACTAATCTTTTCCTTGATCCTTGACGGGCGTCCATATATATGGGACTCATTTTTCGTAGAGGTACTTAACCAGGTTCAAAGTATCCCCCAGTTTAGTAATCTGCCACGCTGTAGTTAATCCCTGTAGGAAATCCCCTCGTGGGCTTCCCGACTATATTTTTTTTAAAATTATTATTTTAGATTCTAACTACAGAATTGAACTTAAAAACACTAATGCAAATAGCGTTACTGGATGAAGCAGATGTTATCGGAGTAGTGGTTATCTATGGTCTCTATTCCTCTCTCTTTCTGTCTTTCCTGTCTCTATTCCTTATAACTTCTTCCTGACTATTGTGTATTATTGTTTGCGATATTATTCTACACTTTTTAAAGACATTTACGAATCAACATTTATGCCATACCTAATCAGCAGCAGATCAGAGTAATTCCTATAAGTTTGATTTTGTTCCCTCTAAAGAGAGCTATGAAGTTCAAGTATACATGCGCCTGGTTTACAATGCCAGGTTAGCTTGTGGTTTCGTCGCTTCACGATTGTAGATCACAAGACATCAAGGAAATACGGTAGGCATTAAAGGTATATTGCTGCAGAAACCAAACTTTTTAAATTTATTTCAGTTTTTATTTGAACCAATATTGAATAATTAAAACCTAAAACTTAAATCTGAATCGAATCTATTTTTTAAATTATATATTATTGCAGTTATAAAAATGAATTAATTAAAAGATTCGTACTATAATTATCAAACGAAAATTACTTAAATGAATGTTGATGTGTAAAATGTATTCATTTTAAAGTACAGTAATCATTTAAGAACAATAAATAACGGAAGTAATTACGGAAACACGATGACGCGAACTCGTAGATACTACCCTAATTACACACTCCGCATACATTTCGATAAGCGCTCTATATTTGTGTGCTCGTGCCGAATTGTAATTTACGGGAAATTAGCACTTCACATCGGAATAAGCTCTATGAGAATGTGTCAAGTTGCTTCCGTAAGTGATAAAGTTCGTGAATAATCATGGTTTCAGATATAGACGTTTATATTTCCTAATTGTTTTTATTCTTTATTACTCAATATGTCATATGGAACATGGTGTAGTGGTTGCAGCTCCTTACAAGCATTGTGTAAAAAAAAAAACTTGGCGATTAAAAAGAGTGGCGGAGAGTTTATTGCCAGTTCTTCTCTTCCGTTCTACGCCCTTGATTTGAGAACTGGCAGTAAATGTAAAATTAAATTCATTTAATATTTCTTTTTTTGACGTTCATAAGTGTACATTGTTACCTACATGAATAAATAAATTTTGAATTTGAATTTAGTAACTGCACGATTCTCAGCTATGGTCCAAACCCGTCTTTGTATAATTTGTACGATGGTGAAAAAAATGGTGCGATAAATGTATGTCATGAAATTGGTGGGGTGTGTGGCGAACACTTCAACAGGAGAAAGCGAAAAGAAAAATATTTTTGGAGGAAACACATGTATTTTTGGTGCGGCCACATGCCTAGTTAAAACTTCAATGAATACTTTCAGTTACATATTCAATATTTATCATATGGTTAGATTCCGAAGAAGTTAGTGGTCTTGATTGGACCAAATCTTCCACGACATCTCGACCACTACTAAGAACGTCTATTTGATAAAGTCCATTTACTGAAAGATTTCACTGGCATTTTCATGGACTCCAAACACGAAATTCGTTTATAATAGTTATACTAAACTGTATGTTCAATATTTTGGTTAATTAAGGACGACAGATGCGATCGAACATACGCAGTGCTGTATTTAGTATTAAAAAAACTCCGCGCCTAAATGAAGAGCAGTTGTGACAATCTATCAACAAAAAGATAACGAAAAAACAAAAAAAAAATACAAAATTGTGTTATCTTATATCTTTAAACGAGCAATTCTTCTATATACATATATAATTGGAATCTCGGAATCGGCTCCAACGATTTTCATGAAATTTAGTAAACAGAGGGTGTCGGGGGCGATAAATCGATTTAGCTAGGAATCATTTCTAGAAAATGACATTTTATTTGTGTTTTATCAACTTAAACATAGAATTGCTCGTTTAAAGATGTCAGTCAAATAAAAACTTAAATATGAATATAATTATCTTTATTCGATAATTATATTCATATTTCATAATTTTATTAGTATGTAATTCGTACTTAAATAAAATTTCCAAAAAACACGATTTAATTAAAAAAAATACCGAGCTAAGCTCGGTCATCCAGGTCCTTATATTAATGAGATAGGTGATCAAATGTTTTTTATCATTTGTGTATTGTAACATCCTTTTTATATTTAATCTGCATCATTGTACTAGTAAAATAATATAATGAATTCTCTAGAGACTCGATCATAAGAACAATTACATTTAATACGAGAGATTAGTTACTGTACCACGTAACTTGAGGGCACTGTAATACAATCCCACACATCAATAGGGTAACCAAAGTTTTTTGTGTCGCCCGGATCAAAATAAAAATAAAAATAAATCGTTACGTTAAGTTTTTGTTTAATTAATTATTTTGGCATTTCAGTTTTAATTAAGTATATTTTTGTCAGTGACGAGTTCTTGGTAATATTTATTTAAATAATTTACACCTTCGTGCTTATGTTAGTAGCATTCATGGCGTAGGTTTTATTTTATTTTAATTTTTTATGTGTCGGAGGTCCTGTCGCGATTCCCAGCAAAACGATAATTGTCTCGGGTTGGAATGATAAAATATAAAATTTTGGCAGATATGTACGGACAGTGGTTGATGAACTATCTTTCATAAATAAACACATCACATGAAGTTTTTTAACTGTAAGTTATTTATTAATATTTTATAATTTTTACTATATCTTGTTCTGATGGGTTGGCAATAATTTGTTTCGGCCTCAGTCAGAAGTCAGGTGTCAGATGACATTTGCACTTTGATGTAGACGTAGGACCTAAAATAGTTATTTATTTAAAAATTCTTTGAATACTATAAAACGTGGTTATACTACGTTTTGTGCAGGGAGTTAAGAAAGCGGAATTCATTTTTAAAGGATTTCTCGGAAACCCATATAATAATTACAGTCAATCTCTCTTGATAGCTTTTTATCTTCTTGATTAAAATATGTCATGACATAACGATACTTATCTCGCGTATGTTTGAATCATAATTAATACATTTAACTTATTGTGATTTAATTTATTTAACTAAGCCTAAATTGGTTGTGTTGTGTGATGGTGTAAAAGTGTGGGTATGTACGTGATGGTGTGTATGTGGGGTGTGCTCATGATTTAGGTGATTTTGCGTTATGGATATTCTTAAAACGCTTTTTAACCACATTTCACGATAACCTAAACAAGGCAAGGCCTAAACAGTGGTCATTGTATGAAATTATTATAAAATTACTAATATTTTATAGGTTTCACAAGTTATTGGCAAAATATTAAGTTTAAACGAACCTATCTATAAGATTGATATATAGTGTATGTCATGTAAACGGATTTCCAGTGTATGACCTATGATGCAGTCTATCTTTGGTCAAGAGGCCTACGTCTCCGTAGTGAAATTAAACAATGTTGTGAGAAACAAAGACCAAGTGGAGTGGTTAGGCCTCAAAACCCTTTGTTCGGTCACCCTACTGCTGATGTTTCTTTTGATGTGGTACATGTTACAGAATAAAGCGGATGAATTATCCCTTAATTAATTATTGCTGAAATAAAATTCTTTCAGAGAATGTTCTGAATACTGTATTGTATACTTTATTATGTTGTACAAGTACATTGTGAACTTTCAAATAATGTGGATGATTGGATGATTATTAGAGGGTTGTCAACAATAATTAAAAGGTTTATTTTAGGATTAAAATTACTATTAAGATGTAGAGATATCTTCTACCCATTAAACATAAAGAGTGTTCAGAGGAGTTGTTCCTGTTGGTACCTGCAGCTAAGTTTCATCATTGGACGTCGAGGCAGAATACGAAATTTAAATTTTTTTTATTGATTATTATATAACCTTGTAATTGATATATAAAAGTATATTCAAACATTTTGTCTTTGAAAAACTTAAATAATGATTTAGATACAAGATATACATGAAGTCATCTTATTAAGTGGTACATATCTATAAATATAAAGTATATATTAATGAATATAAATGAATCATACTTAAATAAGAATGTAACAATTTTTTTATACAATAAAAAATAAAAAATGTCTCGTTAAGTTTATGTCTTGTAAAGATCACGTCAGCACGAAACAGGAAACTCTTTAAAACAAGCATAATAAAAGATCTCTATTGTGTACAAAGATGACATGCCCCGCAGTCAAGATATAATATTTTTAAATTCTACTTTATAAGAAATAATATTTATCTTAGACGTAGTATTTTCAATAAACTACTATTGTAAAGAAACAACTTATAATATTGTATAAATATAGTCGTATTTATTAAAACAAACTAATATTGAGTATTTACAAAAATCTTAACCTATATAGTGATAATAATAGTGATTTAAATTGGATAATAGAAAATTAAAATTAATTTAAAATGTTTGGAGCCTGTGGTGTTCCTAATATAATATAATATTATTATATACTATAATTTAAAGTAAATGAAATAAACACAACAAAGAATGCTTCAAAGAGATTTCATGTTATGGTAAAAGTATAGACATATAATCATTTACCGAGACGTGACGTAATAGCACTGAATCCAAACATACATACATGACCTGAAGTTTCTAGCATTGTATAAATATAATGCAAAAATGCTGTTATGAAACAAAAGTACGGATCTACAATCGAGACACCTTGATGCCAAAGTTTTAACCCAAAATTTACATCGCAGCATGTAAGTTTTGCAACGTAGCACTAAGTTTCACTTCGTAGCGTCAGTGCTACGGCGTAGAACTAAAAGTACATACGCTATATACTCAAGTACTTGTTTCATTAACAAAACTCGTAACTTCTTTTTATATTGAATTTTTTAAATAAAGAACTCCTCTTTTGGATGAAGTCACAAATCTCTAAATTGACTCCTTGGTGGCTATTGACGTGAAAAATACGTCATACGTGTCTAGTGTAAGAACGAGGCATTAGCAAAGTTGAGACTTTGGGAGAATCTTAAATGTGGTCGATGTAAAATGTACCTTGTGACCTGAACCTTTGACTTCCTAGTTCACAGCATAAATATAGAATAAAGTTTTAAACGTCTTACGCCATGACCAAAGCTATGGGCACACTATCTAAAATTTACTCAATATTGATGATACTTATTGAAATTTTTGTATTATACATCTAACCATCGCTTATATATATAATTGTTTTTGCTGTTAAGATCAAATACAACGGTATCAATATTTATAATATTTAAAAAAAGCTACTTCATCTTTTTCTCATTTTGACGAGAAGTTATACCAATCGATAACATTAAGCGTACCCTAAAAGTTTAGTAAATGATAATAGTTTGAAACAGGCGTAAATAAATCAAATTCTATTTGACAAAAAATTAAAGGAAATTTGTGATTTTTTCTAAAGAATAAATATTTACAACAAAAGCTTAAATTAAAGCTTTAAGCTCTGTAAGGGCATACATTATGTCACTTACGTTTCTCCTCCATAAAAGTACCATCTTTAGACGTTTACATAGCAACGAGAAATCTTGGAGAAATGAAGTATATTAAAGCATTCTGACAGAAGTTTCCACAAAGTAATTATCCAGTGACGCGTATACGCCTACAGCAAATCAAAATTGTTTGTCGAGTAAACATAATTTACTGAGTTTAAGGGTGAAATTGGCAGTATTTTGAAATCTTGATTGTTATTCTTAAACTATATTATTACAAATGAATTCTCGTCACTTATTTTTATTAGCATTTTATGTATATGTACATCTAACTTTTTGCTCATCATCATCATCATCAATTTGTTTACAGTTGATCAAGTACTACTTCACCATCGCACTTTATCCAGAGCTTCCCGCGTCCAATTTCGAACCCCTATTGAAGCCTCGGTATACCGGGTTTTCTTTTCTTTTCGTTTCCACCGGTTTGTGGGCTTCTGGGGTTCTGTCCTGCGATATTCGGTGCACACTTTCCCGCAACTTGAGCCAGATGAACTTTATGAATTGGACATTGTTGGTGTCATCATGTTATTGTCATATTACATATATAAATAATAATATATACATATTGTCCTTCATTGTAGCGAATAGGCCAAACACCGTCGACTCGTATCTCTTGCTAAGGGGCCAGGTTTCATAACCATAAAAGAGCACTGGTCGCAGCAGAGTTTTATACAGAACAATATCTGTTTTTTTTTTATTTATCATAAAAGTTGTCAAATATAAAATTTTATTTCTAAAATAATTGCTTACAATTTGTAGGATACCTAAGCATGGTAATCAAATCACAAGTAATATTTATTTAAATTCAAATGAAATATGTAGGCGTATCTCCTTTTCCTAAGTGTCTAATGAATTCTTATATGTTTCGTTGTCAATGTGAATGACCCTTGTTTAAAGGACTTGAGGAAGACGTACACAAAGGAAGGGTTCTTATAGAAGATATGTTTCCAAACAACACTCATGTTCTTAGCGATTAGGTTTCTTGGGTAGTAACTGTTCTCTAATACTTCTACTATCTTCCCTATCAACTGAAATTTCCCATTTTTGTGTCATTTCATTTTACCAAATAAATAGCGTAAAAATGAAAAACGTGTTAGCTTGATCAAACTGTGAATATTTGGGTAATGGAAATGTATATATAAATCCGTAATCAGTGGAAAATGCACGTTAATATATAAGTAAAAAATATATTGAATGGATGTACAACATTTTACATAAATATGTGTGTGATGTTTTGTTAAATAACTACGTTTGTGACATATTAATATCTTTCATTTTATATACAGAAATATTGTCGTACTTTTCACCCTTGGCGCGTTGACAGTACCTTGTAGAGGAATCACACCCACACAGTTATGGAATGCGTGGCTGTGGTTTCCCAACTTCGCCAAAATAAAATCCCGGAACGGTAAGGTCGTTTCGTTTAGCATGAGAATTTCCCAGGAAACTTCTGGAAGGAGCTGGGTTGGTTTATGCCAGTGACGTTTATACTTTCTAATGTTTATGTACATTGTAATCGTGATGTAAAGTTTTTTAACTATTCTTGTAAAATATGTGATGTTTTAATAAGTATATGAAACATTAATATCAGTTCTATGAGGCCTTGTTAATACAAATGAGGTATATTCTTATACTTATATTAATTATGGTACAGGTGATCACGTTAAAATCAACTTATTATTATTGTTTAAGCAGTGTTGGCCCAACGTGTGACTGTAAACTCTGGGGTCGTAAGTTTGATCCCCGGCAGTGCACTAATATCTGAATTTAACACCCGATCAAACAGTTAAGAAATACATCGTGAGAAAACCGACCAAAAGTGTTTCAGACACAGAAGGTTCATTACCTACCTATTCGAACAGATGAACAGGCAGACAAAGTTGTAGCGCCATTAGTATATATATTATTGTTTAATAGTTTTGCACCACGCCAGCCTAATATATCAAAGTATGTAATACTCTCAAGCATACACGTGGAGATAAAATCACGCACGTATCACGTAGGCGCAATACGTGCGTATTTGATTATAAAATATCTATCGCTTAATATAAATTGTACTACATATCTTCGAAGTATCGAATAGTACCAATAAACGCGCTTGACTGGAGTGACTTCACCTCGAAAATTGGTTTATTTGAATGAAAAAGTCATGCGACAGCCCTCGTCAATCTATAATTCGTAGATTTGTATCCGGGATTGTAGCAATAGACTATCTCTATTGTATTTAATTAATAAAGAATGTAATGTGAAAAGATTTATTGGAATTTTTTTTTTATTTATTTCTTTTCCTTATTTCCTATTTTTATAGTTAAAGTAAAAACTTAAAACTTAAACCTTTTTATAACTAATTATACATAATGCAATTGTGAATTCAGCCAGTGTGCAACTATATATCCGTCTCACAAAGAATAATATTTAGGGTGCGCAAGACAGGTGTAAACGGTGCTTTGATTAAATTCGTAGGCGCCCAAAACACTGCCAGAAATTGCGACCGCTTACCACGCCGAGTGTTATTTGGCACACGCAGATTCATGCTCTCCAACATTTCCGCATTATACATTTTAACCTCTAAGGACCTTAAAAATTGATGTGATATCCCTCCTGCCGCTAACTCGTTGTCTCCTACCATACCATACAATATATTAATATATATACGACTTCTCCGCTATATTCTCAATGTAACAGTTGACTATTCAAATATGACTTAACATCGACATGTTTGTTTAAAAGTTTCTTCATGAATGGTTGAGAAGCAGCAAGTTCAAACTTTATGCTTTAATTTAACCCAGGATCCTCTGTAAACCATGTTCATTTCTTTTATTTTCACAATACGTTAAAGAAATGTTTGTACAACTTATCATTTAGTTTTTTTTTTTTTTTTTTTTTTTTTTTTTTTTTTTTTTTATTTAGCAAGGCTTCGTATTGATAGTAATATTTGTGTGGAGTGTCGAGAACATATCGGTGACGTATATTTTCTTTCTTGATACCAATATGACTACACCTCCTTTCTGAATTCCTTACAATTACTACATGTTCCGTTTCCGACTAAAATCGGCCTTTTTCTTTATGCTTTATTATATTAAAATGTTGAATTCTTTCATAAACAATAAAAATATTAAGATTTAATGTGTTTATCTATATTTTGTTTTTTACTAGCTTATCCCTTTCCTTTTGATGTCTTTGTTTATTTTTCCTCGCGTGTAGTTTCCCTACCTTTTACTTAACTAGCTTTTAAGTTAATTATTGGTATAAAAAATTGTTTTCTTTATATATTTTTAACCAAGCAAAGGAAAAGCTATATTTATAACTAATTAGAAATATAAATGAATTGAATATCAATAAGACAATGAACAGTAAATTTTTCTTAGCGTATAAAAAAGCTAGTAAAGCAATTTTTAAACCATCTATATAGGGCATTGTCACTTTTACTTAAATATCAAATGTTTGACTTTGTAATTATACATGCTGTTATACGCTTTGTTTGAAAATGCTTCACGAATTCAATAATTTTATAGCCTATTAAAAGCCAACGCTCGTGAAACAGATCCAGTCATTTTGGCCGGGTTCAAATTACGTGCGAAGTATTTTCAAGTGAATTTTGTAATGAAATGCTCGCGTCTTTCTTTATACATAGGGTTATCATTGTATTGTTATTTATTTTAAAACTTTTATCTCTCCGAGTTGGTAATCTGTAAATCCTATTTGCCACCACCGGTTATACATTGGATGATCCGGTGTAATTTGTTTACCTACATATATTTGTCTCATATCTCCATACAACATTTTAAATAGGCCAAATAGATCAAACCTCTACTACGGTTATAAAACACATATTTCTGAAAACATGTAAATTGTGTATGAAATTTTTTACTGGTACAGTATCGTATTCCGTGTTTTGATTTATTTATTATTTATGTATACCATAAACCTTCCGTGAATATTTAAATGGTCCGTTCAGACTTCTACAAATATTTTAAGATCTTTAGCTGAATCGGCCTAGTTATTTGCAACTTCGAGTTCGAGTTAAATATATATAGATATAAGTACCAAGTATTTGCTAGCTGTGTGTGACCGTATGTTCTATTACAGTCATCTATCTATGTGATTAGGCTATAACAGTTGTAAAATAAAAAACCTTTATTTTTTAAATTAAGTTTTATTTAAATGTCAATTAGCAGACGTCTCGTTTGTCGACTTCAAATAAGAACAAGAAAATTACAAGAATTGTCTTCTTAATTTTATAGTATTATAGTATTTTATAAAGGGTGGTTGTCTCAAGAAATGAAGGAAGAATAAATTTTTAAACACTGAAAAATACTGTCTATAACAGAATACGCAAATGTCTTCTAGTCGGGCGCTTTTTTCGAGAGATGATAATTTTTTTAAGGATGACGTACTAACCCGAGCGGTAACGCAAGTACAGCTTAGTACATCGAGAACAAACAACGTATATGGTGAGAACGTGGAAGTTTTTGCTACTGCGGCTAATACATTGGATAGAACCAGTCAGTTATTAGAGACAGACAGACAGCCTAACGTTAACTAACATAAAAAGTTGATAAATTACTTCTATATGCATTTTTCGCGTTCGTAAGCAAGACAACGGTTACATTTATACAAACCACAGCGGTTTTGGTCTTACATATTACTATTTTATATTATTATTCTGTATTTAAAGAAATGTAAGAGTGTAGGTTCATATAATGTAGTAAGTAATTATACACAAGAACGTATTAAATAAATGAGCAAATAAAATACGCCTAATCTTACTTTCGTGTTTTAATATCATTTGCGATAAGGTAAAACGCTATTTCCTGATTTTAAAAGTTTATTATTAAAAAAAATACACATTAAGGGATAATTTCTAGTGTTTACTATTACAGAAAAAAACTAAATCAGCCTAACTCACCTTGTTAACATTAGTATCTGTCAATTTTCATTAAAGTATAATGATGGTTAATGGTGACTGTAGTTACTTACTTTACTTATCAAACTAATTTCTTTATTAATCGTCCTGGAATTTTTTTTGGTCAATGTTCAGAAATTTGGTCTACCTTTTAAGTATATACCAACATGGAACCTTTAACTATGGTACCCCGGAGACTTTTTAGTTTTTCGGAACAATTTTTTTAAGGTTGTTGTGTGCGCTTTATATGGAGAAAATTCTCTCCATATAAAGCGCAAAGCTCAAGTCATAAGTTTTTAATTATCAAATAAAAATAGGGGTGAAATTAAAAAGATTTTATTATGTATTTTTGAATGCTGTATCATAAAAAGGATGAAAATAGATGTTGTACAAAATTTCACGAGCATTAGTTGAGCCATTTCGGACCAGTTTAATTACTAACACCGTGACACCAGAATTTTATACATTTGATTTGACAGTAAGAGACAAAACATTATTTGAATTAAAAGAGAAATATAAACCTGATTTATTTTTAACGAATAATTTCGATAAATTTTTACCAAATAGTTTAAAACAAATCATTTTATATATATCCTATTTTTGCTATAACTTTGTATTAATACAATGAAAAACTTGAAAATATAAAACTTAAACTAAAAACAATTTAAACAAAACAGGAAAACATAAACCCTAAATCTTCAACTATAACTAATTATGAATGATGCAATTGTGCAACTAAATATCGGTCTTATTTCTATTATTCATAATCTATACTCAAAGTATTGTTAAGGGCAAGTTTATGAAATGGTGATTTTCTAGAATGTTCATTGTGAAATTAAAAACCTTATTCTACTAGTATATGATTCCCTTAGCATACAATTTAAGGTGTTGACTCTTAAATTTTATATTTAATTTATACCAACCCTATTTTGACCTTTGTACCGGCGAGTGGCGAGTGTTTCACGTTTAATGCGATTTTTTGCTGTTCATGAATCCAGCAAAATTTAAAATAAACCGTACGTGTTGACAAAAAGTCCATACAGTATGCAATTTCACCTGGATATACTGGATGCGACAATTTTTTTAAATTAAATTTTATGTAATTGTATTTATTTACTGAACACACATGAACCTCTCTTATTATGTAAAAACTTTCGTGTACTTGCAAACCTTCCGTTTAGAGTTGTATGTGTTTTTCTACTGCTTTGTACCAACCTGTAGTTTACTTGACATGTTTCGATTTACAGATGTCACTATTAAATCGCATCGGCGTTATGAAGCTTCAGCGATTATAGGTTAGATAAAATTTACTTAATATATCAAACTACTATCTGCCGAAGTTGAAACGAACGTACGTGAAGTTGAGTACTAAAATATTTGATTGCAAAGATCTATCTGGATGACTTTTTATTTTATGGCAGGCTCCGTAAGTACTGCAAAATGCAGGTTTAAAATTTGTATTAGATGCATTGATATTTTTTCCCGAAACTTGAACCATCTTCGAAATTGGGTATGAATTTTAGAAATTATATATAAAAGATCTATTTAAGGCAACCCTAAAAAGTTTGAAGGGAAATTCGAAAGTTTTTATATTAAGTCCTTATTATTAGGTAGTTGTTAAATTTAAATTCTTGTACAAATAAAACAAATCAATTTTTACAGCAAATACCGCACAACTTGCAGTAAGAACCAAAAATGAATTTTCTCTTAAGATAATGTCTATGTACATTACAGTAAAATAAAACAAAATAAGAATCAAATCAAAATGTATCGTTGTATCTTCTACGTAAATTATATGAAATGCCTTAAAATGAGTTTCTATACTAGTCAAAGCAATTACGGCAGGTTAAATATAGAGATCGTTAATCAAATTGTAATCTAGATATGCATTATGAATATAAATCCAATCATAAATCAGCATTTTTGTATGTCCGCTTAAATCTAGAAATATAAATCCGCGCTATCTCTCCCATACAAGCTGTCGGAAATTTAATTAGATAAACGTAATTATACCTCACGACCGTCGCATTCATTGTGACCACTGTATATGAGTTCAAAAGTACCCTTACTATATGGGGATAAGAGTTAATTTATTATCATTTTTGTAAAAATATAATTATTATTTTGTGTATTATGGGGTATTGCTATGTATTTAAATTTGAAACATTTTTAAAGTTTACCCCATTCGCCAAATCGTCGTAATAATTTGATACAAAAAAAATCAGTGATGAGCCGCAGATTTCTGAATCTATTTCATGATCATATTTAAATCTAATAGGCAAGTAGGTGATCAGTCTTCTGACACACACAACATGTCAGTTTCCTCACGATGTTTTCCTTCACCGTTCGAGCAAATGTTAAATGCGCACATAGAAAGAAAGTTCATTGTTGCACAACCAGGGATCGAGTCTACAAACTCAGGTATGAGAGTCGCAAGTTGAAGCCACTAGGCCAACACTGCTCAACAATAAACTATGATGCAATATCACAAAAATTAAAACGAGTGTTATGCTATAATCACATATATACCTATAACTCTAATACGTAAATATGGTATAGTAAAACGTATTAAAGCCCATTTTTGTCCAAGTCGGCGTAGACAACTTCAAGTGACAACAGCTATAATAAAACTTTTAACGGTCTAAAAATGGAATTATAATGTACTAAACTTGATTGATGACACTTTAAAAACGTAATTTTAGCCTAAATTAAATTATGGGGACATAAATCTCCGCGAGATAAATAAATTTTCATTATAGCGTGACAAATTTTTCACCGAAAATCCGTTGCGCGCATGTCCCAAACATATCCGACTTAAATCCAGTCGGTTCTAATAGGTGCTACGAAGCGCGCGTGGGATCGTACTACGCCGCTACGCTTGCAAAGTTCTACGAAGTTTTGTGCCCGTACTTACGATGTGTAGTTGTTATAAGTGATTCTTTTGTGGATTGTTAGAGGTAAGTAGCAGCTACAATTATATTCGGATATTTAATTAATTTTGGTTTGTTCGTCTTATAAGTAAGATCATAACTAATAGAACAAAGTTGTAGGTGAATAACAATGTTTAATCTAGTGAGGCGAAGGGATAACTAAATAAATAAATTCCAGATCAAATCTTTTCTAAGTTTATTACATAACCAGGCCTTATGTAGCAACGTAAAACCATATAACCTATGCCTTCATTGCAGATTTTTAAGTATCTGTATAAGTATCTATATAATAAATACCAAGTGCCCCAGTATAAAATGTCAATGCATAGCTTACGTACACATACCAATTCAAAAACCATAAAATAAGTGAGTCAAATTGAATAGTAAATACTTTAGATAAAAGCTATGTCATCATGAAGTGAAATATTCTTCAAAAGAGTTTAGATACTGAAGAATATATATTATTAATATTAACTATTTTTCGTATTTACAGTTCTTATTCAAATTATGACTTTAAAATACATATATATATATATTTTCTTTCATAATAATCCTCCGATAATATTGTTAATTAAATATTACTTTAGTAGCAATTTGTATGAATGACGTTAAATTCTGTATTGATGTAAATTCTTATTTCTCCCTTTTTATTTTGTAGATACTAAACGGTAGTTGTTATATTTAGTTTAAACAAACCAAATGGATTATGTAAACTTATTTATACGTGTTTTTTACCCATAACTGATCGAAATATTTTATAGTTAGTTATTAAATAGTTAGTCTTTATATAGCTTTAATAGCAATTGCCAATTATTTTAGTCTCCTGGAAATCATAGGAGTTAGAAGTAAAAGAGAGAGAGAGAGAGAGTATTTCAATTACAATTTTGTATATAGAAACACATTAATATTATCAGTAAAGTGTTTCACATTAGTCATACCCATATATTTAAATCTAAGCCCGCAAAAGTAAATCTTACAACTGGTTTTTATTACTGAATCTAAATTATAAATATATTACTTTTCTCTATTTCTTTTTTACCTGTAATGGCCCTTAGAATAATTTTGAGTAATGAATTATATTACAATAACGTAATTTCTACTATTCTAGAAAATTTAATTTTATCTTTTTGAGCAGCGTTGGCCTAGTAGTTTCTGCGTACGTCTCAGATCCCTTAGGTCGTAAGTTCGATTCCCAGTTGTGCACCATAGACTTTCTTTCTATGTGCGCATTTAATACTTGCTCGTACCGTGAAAGAAAACATCGTGAGGAATGCGTCTTAGACCCAACATGTCGACGGCGTGTGTCAACACAGGAGGCAAGTAGGTGTGTGACACCTACTTATGCCGATTTATATTGATTTATTTAAGCTAAGATATAATTGATAATATTCCAATTGGGTTTAACCAATTAATTTCTTCTTCTTCAAGTGCCTCTCCATTACTGGAGGTTGGCCGTCAGTTTCCTGAAACGCGTCTCGTTTAACTGATTACATATAAGTAATAAACTACCTAATGCAATAACATTCTCACAATCTCTCAGCAGTATAAGTGAAGTTATGTTTGAAGAAGTATTAGGTTACTTATAGATCAAACATCAGCTTGGCTGTTCTCATAAAAATTTGGATACGTTCGCTTTGATAGTTTGCCAATCATATAACAAGCGAGCCAAAAGCAAAAACTCTAAAGGCTTTGGAGCGTAACTGCTTGATCAATGCATCATTAAATTATATTCAGAGAATTCTTTTGTTGATGAAAGTCATGGTAAATATAAACTTTTTCATTTAGTAACAATTTTGTTCGCTTACCCTCAAAATGCATTAGGGTTTTCCACGTAGGAAGATATCGTCTAATAATTCATGTTACATTAAGCTACGTGCCTGCCTATATCTTAAATTTTCATACAATATTCGCTTCCTGTTCATATTTGCATGTGACTTTAAACTGAAGTAGTCTTGTGGTAAAATTTAACACAAATATTTGAAATATAATATTTTATATTGAATTGTAAGACGTTTGATATTAATTTAAAATATGGGATTTGAATTTCGAAGATGTTTCACTATATGGAAAAAGGGAAACCTTGGAAGTAAGATTGTTTGTACACTTTTGTTTTGACGAGTAGAATGGAAACTATTTCTAATATTATATTATTTTTATATTCTCTATCTATCTATCTTTTTGTATTCTTTTCTTTATGACATTTTATGAGTAAACGGTTATATAGTTTTGTTATAGCTTATTATAATGCAGGGATGATAGTGTTTGTTAAAGATATTTCATGCTTTGAAGCTTTCATTTATTAGTTTAGCGTCCGGCTTTAGAAGTGTCCGTCATTTATACAATGGAATTAGATCGTATATTGTATAATTATTAATATAGACTATTTGGCTTGAATGAATTATCTAATATTTTGTTTTTATTTTTAATTAACTTGTGTTTTCTTGTAATGTACGTACTTGTATACTACTTTAAGAAGTTAAGAACCAAGTAATATCTCGAAGCACCCAATTTCATTTGCATTTTTAGATGACTAGATGTTGTCTGGACTAAGGATAAATTAAATAAAATAACATATGCACATGAATACAAATTCTGTATAGGAACGATGTGTTTTTGTCTTTGATTCCTCTGCTAAAACGTGTTCATATAAAATCTATATTGCTATTTCTTATATATTTAGACAAGAACAAGGATATGGTACAACAATAAAATGTCTGTGTACGAAGTTAACGAACAAAGGCGGTATGACAGCGTATACTAGCTAGGTTGCTTTTTTTCACTTCAACAATACACTTTATACATACAAATAGCAACCTATTGTCTAACATATTTAATACATGCATAACGCCATCAGTTAATGAGATAATAATAAAATCGATATGAACAATCTAGAAACGTTTCTCTCATATGAAAACTACCTAATAAAAACAACATTATACTTTGCTGGGAAATGAGATAGTTTTTGTCAGTCAGTGTATTTAAGTTTTTTTCTGAGAATGACTCCATATTATTGTAGTTAAAGATATCGTTTTATATTTTAGAACACACCTAGTACTTAAATTTATTATATCGTTACCGTCTGGTTTTTTTAATGGCATTATTGTGTTATATAAAATATGAGAAAATTCGAAAAACATATTCTATATTCACTACAGCTGAGTGATTTGCTAATTAAAATCCAAATCACATAGAACACACCATACTTTAAAAATAAGTAAATACTTCATTCAATTATAAAGGTACCAGATAAAAAAACAAATATTGTTTGAAAGAGAATTTAAGTGAGGGCCGGCGGTGAATACTAAAAAATGTATTTAAATACTCTTATTAAATTTTTACAATAATTAAGAACTTAACTAAACAATTGAGTCGGCCCGATAATTATCTATATTATACACTTAATACTACTTGAGATTTGACTGGTCCGATGTTAGGTATTCAGTCAAAAGCTCCTTATTTTAAATATAGAATTGACCGGTCAGATGAGAGTTATCCGATCAAAGCTGCTGGTATCTGTTGTCCGTCTGTATGCTGGTGTTGCGTTAGAAGGGTACGGGTATTGGTTATGGGTGGAAAAGGGAGTGCAATGGATATGTAACAGAGTAAATCATTATTATAAAGAAGCAAACAGAGCTCGTGAACACAACAAACTGCGAGTATTACTTGAAAAATGCGAGAAATCCTTCAAAAACTCACCATTATCTAAACACTTCGGATTGGAGAAACTCCGGGAAGATTTAGTTATTTTTCAAGTAGTAAATTTGGCGGAATAGACGTTCCCGTCTTACAATGAACGTTTATCAGAGATTACGCGCCTCGCGATCGTTGCACCGGAAAATGGAGCAGCCTTTTTGAAAGTGGAAATAGGAATTGTGTAGCCGAATAGGATTAATTAGATAATATAGCTCGTAGCGTTTCTGTTGAGCGCTTTGTTCCCTATTTGAACAGTGAAATAAACATATTTGGTATATGTGCCGAAACAGTTATGAATATTTTACAGTTGACGTAATACGTTTTGTATTGTTGCAATATAGAAATGCAAATGTAACATAATTTTATATGCTGAATATTGAGTGAGAAAGATCAAGGAGCTGAAATGCAAGTATAGACAATATTTATTTTATATTTACCAATAAGGAAAAAATACAAAATATATGCAAGTAGTCTGATGTGTCTTAAATTATTTCACACATAAGATTTCTCTGTAAAAGTATGAACACAACTAGAAAATATAAAATAAATCATTAATAGACTCGAGAATTTTAACACCGCAATTTATATTTTATTAAATTACTTTTTTTACGGATTATTTGATATCGTGGACTATCTCGTCTCGCAAAAGGCAAAGGATCGATGCCTTTGAGATGTTGTGCTGGCATCATTATATCAATCCTGAACCTACTCCGCATACGGACTCGCATGTCCATACCATATACCTACAGAAAATTGTATCTTATTTTTGCCACTCAATGCGCAGAGCCGATAAAACTTGGAGAAGATACTCATCGTCCTCAAAACTACAGACTGTTATACAAGGTTTCACCATTAATGGTTGCCTTGTGTACTCTATATATTACTTGTTAACCGCTTCTCTTTCATCTGTTCAACATAATTAAAGATAATAGAAAAAAATTAACTATATTCGATACGCGTGTCTAAGAGCAATAAATTGGTCTACCTAAAACGGGCGTGTAGCACTTCAGAATCGAGGTGTTACCTAATTTATATTGAGAGTAATTATCATAAGTGCTATTTTTATATACTTAATACATAGAAAATAATGTAAAATCCTAATAATATTCGTATAGTATTTTAGTGAAACAAGTGGCAAAGGTATTTTAATCAAGTGCTAACTGTCAATCATGGGAAAGGAGAAGTTCTTGATTAATACAGAGTACATTTCGTATAATTCTATTCTTGTTGCGTTGAGTGACAAGTGTAGACACGGCAACTAAATACACAATTAGTATTAGAAACATAAATTTATTACTAAGAAAATTGGACTGTAAGTACTAGAGATATAATTTTTGTACGTGTTAAGTGTATGTGTATTTGTGTTGTATGACGTACACCAAGCTTTTATTCTTAATAATTACGAATTTTGCCCGCATATTTGGAACAAAATGGACCTCAAAAAGGTTTAGAGCCACGTCGTTTCATTTCCGTTTTAGTATTAATCATTTAACAGATACCAAATATATAGTCTCGTCTGCCAATAATTAATTTGAATATATAAAATGCTTATTCAAAAAGCTAAAGCCTGTAAATACAGGGGTCTAGGCTCTGAATATGATTTTGTCCCATTCGGTGTCGAGACCCTTGGTCCGTGGGGTCCTAGCGCGTTAAGGCTTTTTAGGTAATTATCAAAAAGATTAGTCGACATCACAGGAGAACGAAGAGCTTGCAGCTACCTCGCACAAAGAATTAGTCTAGCTATTCAAAGGAACGCTGCGAGTATCTTCGGAACCTTGCCTAAAGGGACTCCTTTTAATAATATTTTTTTAATAAATTTTAAATTTTAAGGTTAGTTATTAGGTTTATTAGGTATATTTTTATGTATTATGTTATTTGTTTTGAATAAATTAAATTATATTTTATTGTATTACATTACATATTTAAAGAGTGGTTTTATGTATATTCATTATATATTAAATATTTAATTATAACAAATGCTTATTTGTCTAGAATATTTAGATACAGCTTATAAAGTTTCCATTAACGCATAATTTAAAACATATTAACTAAATTGACGTAAAACATTTTTCTACGGGCCTTTGTAGTCTACTCTTCAGATATTACATATGAAAATAGTAAAAGATCTGAACATGGCTATGTCAAACAGAAAATCTGACATTATCAAATTAGAGCCGCCCGCTACAAGTGTAATTGACGTGGAATCCCAATTGATCTCAAGAGTGAACTGTAATTTACTTACCTTTTTGGAACAAAGAAACTAGTACTTTATAATATGAGTGTACGCTATAATTTGCTACAGCCATTAAATTCTTTGTAAGCTTTATCATAAAAGAATGAAAGCCAGAATATGAAATTTCAATAAGTTTTTTAAGTAATAACTAATTAATTCCTCGACTGCTGGATTTCACCCGTAAACTAGCATTATTCGCAATAAAAAATAAACATATGTTGACTTTAGGTATAGGACTCCTAATAATGAATATTTATTATCATAAATTAAATGGATATTGAAAGTTTGAAAAAGTATAACCAATCCATATTTAAACTATTAAATTTCGAAAACATTTCAGAAGTCATCAATATAATGTTTTAAAGGGGCCTTTGTCGATTTTGCATAGAAAATGTACAATATTTTAGCGTAGCAAAATATTCAAAAGCTATCCACTTCGCTACAAAATATGTATGAATTTACAAGTTTAAACTGAAGCTTTTTATTTATAAAACTATGAGTGATGACCCTTGCAGCTTTAACAAAAACATCGTGAATACAGCATTCAACAATCATATGTCCAAGATTGCCTTTTTTGACTGCGTGAGGGACCGCTGAGCCGGCGTACTAGCATAACGTCTAAAGGCCCGTTCACACATGGGAGTCCGTTTTACTGGAACGTTTTCAACGGATACGTCATAAATTTATGCTCTGTTTACACTTATGCACCGTACTTTCAAAGGATCCGTTATTACTGGATAAGTGTGAACAGAAAACTCGCAGTATACCGCCGCTATTCTACAAGGATGGAAGCCTGCCACGCACACAGTTATCTATCCGTTAAAATTCTACGTATCCGTATATAACGGAACGATATTTTTTACTGTATACAGAATACTGTGCCATGTATAAAGCCGTTCATACAACTACATACGCCATCGCAGAAAAAAAACGTAGGTATACGATAAAACGGAACAGTAAAACGGAGATATGTGTGAACCGGCCGTAAGCTAGGTAAAAGCTAGTTTTCTACCAACGCTTTGACAATCTGAACTAAGGATTCATTCGAAGAGGTGATGCCTCCGTGCCGTACTCACATAATTGATGATCAAATCCCACGCCAATGTATTCCTACATTACATGATAATTGCGCTTCAACTAATCACAGCGGGAGTGTAAGCGTTCACTTCCAAGTTAAAAACCGCACAACCACTATCTACTAAGTTGTTCTATTCAAGTCGTATTCTTCATTGCTGAAGTAAGCCGGTCAACTTTAATACCACTCCACTTCGTAGCTGTTATAGGGCTCCCTAAGAGTCGTTACGTGGTCACACCAGCGTCCTTTTGCCACCTAGCCGCCAACAATCATCTTGTACAGGTTAGCGACAGGCGTTATGACTGACATAAGTCATCTATAGGATCATCTATATGATTATTTTATTTATTATTCCGTTATTATTCAAGTTTTTGTCACATAACTTTTTCGCCAGAAGATGTAGATAATGTAAATAACTAACAACAATATATGAAACGCCATATACTAGTTCATAACATTAAGTTTTCATGTTCATAGTTCGTAAATAATTCATGCTTCAGATGTAATCTCCACGTACAAAAGACAAATAGTGGTATTATGAAGGAACTTAGGGCTGCGGGCGGTTTGCAAGTAACAAATGTTAAATCGCTGTAAACCACTTACAAGGTTACATACAATTGTGTTTATAAGTTCCGCCCTTATTTGGCTATATATGCTTGGAGATGGCTTCAATAGGTATGGACCTATTGTGAAAGGTACACGGTCTACACGTCATATAATTATCCCATCAATGTATACAAAATTTTGTAAAAACTTCTTTCAAAAAAGTAACTCTATGTGATTTTATTGCCCTTTTTTCTCTATATAAATTTTTTTTGAATATTGACATTAAAAGTCCCCCTTTTATAACCTCATTGAAAAAAATGATTTGACTTGAAAACTATTTTATGAAGTGTTCTTTAGTTATCATCAAATTTATGTTATTAGATTGTACATAAGTCAGTATATTTCTGTACATTTTGTTGTTGATGTTCATTAATATTTTGCATTAATATATTGTTCGTGTGGTCCCGAAAATACATTTTGTAGGATGGTTAATTTCATCACACATGCTTTTTGAAAGCAGGTATTTCAGAATATTACGGAATAAAATAAATAAATAAGTGGCTCTACAACCTCTTTAGGTCTTGGCCTCAGATTTCTGAATCTGTTTCATGATCATTTTTAAATCTAAATAGGCAAGTATGTCGGTTTCCTCACGATGTTTTCCTTCACCGTTCGAGCAAATGTTAAATGCGCACATAGAAAGAAAGTCTATTGGTGCACAGCCCGGGATCGAACCTACGATCTCAGGTATGAGAGTCGCACGCTGAAGCCACTAGGCCAACACTGCTCTCCAAGGAATAATCTTTTTTAAATAAAATAATTAAGTATTACTTTCGAGATATAAATTTTCCTTTTTAAAGTAACAATTTCAATGATTATAAATGAATCTTAAAGCGTTTGATATCCAAGTATTTTCTAGATTAAAAATGCGCGTTAAATTTGTAAAATTAAATTCTCACACGGAGTAATAGATCTTTCGTGAGGTCAAGAATAAATCTTATCCGCCTACGGTTGCATAAAATTCGTTATATCCCAAACATTAATCTCTTAAGCAATTGTGTTTAAACTCGCCACTTCCTTCCGGTAATAAATCAAGTTAGTATACATTGCTGACAGCTTCTTTGTTTAGGTTAACAATTGTTGAAATTTGAATGTATCACTATAATATTTTATGCGGGATTAGGACAGATAAGACGAGGTTTTGCTGATTATAATAAATTAGGATATTCGTTATTTGAATTATACAGACAGGATGTGAGTCAGATGTGATGTCAGACTTTTAAAATCGGCATGCTCGCAAAAGGCTTTCTCAAAAGAAAGAGAAAAAAGAAGAAAAAGAAAAAAAAATCTTTTTTAGACTTAAGGTCCTTCAAGAAAAGAGCGTACCAGTTCTTAAAATGCAGACAACGCACTTGCGATTAACATCAGTGAGACTTCTACCCATTTGTCTCCCTGTAACATAAAAACTTAATAGAAAGTTATATGATACTTGAATACTTTGCATCTATTAGATTACCTTATCCTTTGGTCCAGATGTACGAATCGTTACACATCAGTGACTTGAACGTGATCTGAACAAGCAACATTCTAATCTGAAGTCGGAAGGCGAGACAAATAACTTTAGTGTCTTTTTAGATACACTAGCGACCTGCTATGAGTGTTACGTGAGTGTGTGTGCTGTGTGTTGTAAAGCAGTTTTTTGGTTATTGTAATATTTGAACCATACCTTGAAAAATTTTGTATATAAAATGTCCCCATGAATCATTTATTTACTGCTCGATTCCGCATAGTGGGTGTTAAGCTTATTGCCAAAGGACGTCGGAAGTGTGATGTCGAGAGCTTGATAATAAATACTTGAATCTCATATTATTATCCGAAAATAGAAACTTTAAAAAAGATTCAACAAAGGAGACTTAGATTTCCTTCTTTATAATTTTACACTACCACGCAAAATCCTACTAATGAGACTAATATTTAAAGCAAAGAAGAATTTAAATTTATACAAATACGTAAGTATAAGTTGTTATAGACTGTTTGATAGAAATGCAGAATTGTCGGCGTTCAGAACATTGTGCATATGATCGGTGCATTAGCGAGCTTTTCCGACCTTTGACCTAAAAGTTCTTGGAATGAGCCATCGACTTTAGTACAATGTTACACTCTGCAACGCGTGTTTCATTACAAGGTACCTTTAAATATGTGGATTAGGTACTTCTCTAGTAAGAATACATGTATTGTTTGAAACTGTTTAATAAATTTTGTTTAACAACTATTAATTTCATAAATATGTCTTCACTAATGAATTATTTTTTACATTTCATTTAATGTCCCGTAAATGTAAAATGAATATAGAATATATTAATAAAAATAATAAATTAATTTTAAAGAACTAATACTCATCTTAATTTAATATAGAATTGAAGTCATAGCATAAGTGATGACAATAATGTGAAAATAAAATAAAAAAATAAAAAAAATAACTTTGTAAGTAATCATTTACGTAAAGCACTTTTTCAAAACGAAATCTTATTAAAAATATTCCCATAAATTCTACACATAGGCTGGACGTGAAGGCATTACGACGTCATATATCATTCATTTCTTATACCGATCCCACACTTTTATTAAAATACTGGCTGTCGGGTATGATAGTTTTCTCTTATGGTTTTTCGTAACAGCCTTAAATAGTGAGATACGTTTCAAATCTGAGGCAGAATACACCTTAATATGAGAGAGTTTTCAAAGACTTATTTTTAAAATCATTTATTATTACTCTACGCAACTAATCGTGGTTCTTAGTAATAGGAAATTTTTATAACCAATAATTGGGAACTGTTTTTGATATTTGAATTGCTATATTATTCTTATCGTCTACACATCTATTCCTTTGGTCATATTTTATTTACAACTTTTGCTATCGCCAATCACTTTGGGTGTTGCAAAGTTGGTACATGTCGTATGAGAGTTTATAGAGGCACTATTTTATAATCTACTAGCTGTCCTGGCAAAGTCGTTTTGCCATGTGTATCATTTATATTAAAAAATAGGGGTTGATAGTAGAGAGTTAAAAAATTAGGGTTGTATGTATTTATAAATGCTTTATCATAAAAAAAATAAAAATTAATTTCTAAAATTGAAAAAAAAAATAGGGGTGGATTACCCTTAACATTTAGGGGGATGAAAGATAGATGCTGTCCGATTCTCAGACCTACCCAATATGCACACAAAATTTCATTAGAATCGGGAAAGCCGTTTCGGCGGAGTTTAACCACAAACACCGCGACACGAGAATTTTATATATAAGATTTCAATGAGAACAAAGTGATCGTCATGACTTATTGTTAATTATTTATGACTTTTCTTCTAATACACCCGGTACTTTAGTACTAATTAATTTATTACAACTTTGAAACAGCCTGAATTCACTACCCTCCCAATTAAAATACGCAAACCAAAAACATTCATAAAATCTTGATCTACTCTCGCACCAGTTAAGGTACAGTTTATGTGACAAATCGTAACATCTGTATATAATGAGATGGCCTTCGTTTTAATTAAGTAATACAATATAATGAAACTCGTAAACAAGGGTGCGACATTACTGTAGTGCTTTGTATGTAAATACAGGACCAAATAAACAGAACGTTGCATCTTTTGGGCGGATATTGTATTCGATGTTACTGGTACGTTAGACAACTTCAATATTGTTAGGTTTATATTGGATTTTATACATCTTGATTTTCAATATACTCGCATTGTTTAATTTGGACAGAACAATATAAAAATATGACAAATGAAGTATATAAAAGTGCATACGATATGACTCTTTTAGAATTACTTCACACATGAAAATCTTTACTAAGTTGATTGTTATAAGCTCCGGTTTAAGTAATACTTTTAGTATAGTGAGTATGGATGCTCACAATACAAACGGCTGACGGAATCAGTTAACATCAATGAGCCTTGCCCATTTGTCGTTCAATAAGTTAAACCGAACTAAAACATTTTAAATTAATTTGCTCAAACCTTCGAATTCCACCTCTTCGGCTTCGGGAATAAACCGATAAAAGCTTTTTATTATAAAGCATTTTATTCTTAGGAGCGTCTGTTATTCGTAGAAAAAGTGTAGTGCATTTGCACAGCGTTTAGAACATGCCATTACTCGTTCAAAGAGCGTCTTACGTTTATGGAAATATAATGATAGACGTAAGTATTTCTTTCATAAATAAATATATTTTTTTAACATCAAGGGAAAATAATATCAAACTTTGCCATAGCGGATATAAATGCAAATTTATTACATTATTTTCATAACACGACGTTTCGAGTGCTTTTCCGCAATCCTGGTCAGCCGATCTGTCACGTCAATTTGACAGACAATTAGCTGTTTCTAATAAAAGAGGTTATATAAATCAGTAGGATTTTATAACTAAACTCTTCGGTTACTCCAGTATCTGCTGTCAGATAGGAATTTAATAAATAAGACCTACTGAAAATGAAGAAAGAACAAACAATATTGCACTGGAAATAGTTCTACTTTATTCATTGAAAAATTACCAAATTTAATGTGTTTAAAAAGTTAGTTCAGCATCTTAAATATAGTTTTTTTTTCTCTATATCATATTGCATCTTAATGAACAAAAAAAATATACTACAGTCATAGTTATTAAATTGTTCTCAATAATATTTTTTTGAGTTAGTGTCCATTAATTTTATTTAAATTGTTTATATCATTATTTATTTTTTTTGAAATGCATTATAAAGTTGGCATGGGCTCAGTGGCGGCGTCCATGCGTCGGGTTGTCTCCCTAAACAATGCCGATATATAGGGCCGATGGCTGGCCATGGGTCATACTCGTGAACGGAAATGATTCCCTTTACCCCTTGGGTCATAGCAGTAAACTGTACATCTATCGGTAAAAATACCGTAAAACATTTAGTGCATCTGTGTGGGACTTATGTATGGTTAAAAAAAATATATTAACAACAAAAAATTGAAGGTGGTACAAGTTGTCAATATCTACGTTATTTTATCTCTCACAAGTTCACTCGCTTACGTGTAGACTACGCTTTTAGGCAGCCTGTGTCAGCTGTTTGAAGATGCATTCACGGAAAAATTTTAAAATGCTTTTAAAGTAGCTGGAAAAATGTTGAAGCTTCCTTTGTACAGGGAAACTGCTTGTTAGCTATGTTGTTCCATATTTTGCGACATACGAGTTGACATCTGTTTGGTTCAAGTGTTGGGCCACTTGGCAACGTGTTGCGGCTTTGAGTCTTGTGCAAATTAGTGTGACCCACTTATTTCTAATTGGTAAAAATATTTGTTACGTCACTTAACGTGGTTTTGGTATCATGTCAAGTTATTAATATTTGTAATACTAAATTAAAGGATTATTGGCCTTTTTGCTCAGTGGATTCTATGTGCGTTTCTCCTAGTGAAGTGAATCTGAACATAGACAATATCTGCCTTGTTTTGGGCATTCTAACTTGTGGAAACTTGTCGGCTTTTAATTGGCCATGACCTGAACCTTCTTTTAAGATTATTAAGGATATTCGTCTATAAGACGTTATTTATAGAACCATTTCAAAACTAGTTGTTTATTATTAGTACATATGAGAAATAATGTAATTTTTATAGTTAAATCAATACATAGTGTTAAGAATATTTTAAGATAAAACGTAGAAAATACGTAATGGCGTTTTCATATAGGAGAATGAAACTAGTATTGCAATATTTTAAATAACTTAAAACCGTGTGTGCAAACAAGATGAGGTAGAACTAGTTGATGAATAGCACCAGAATAGCGTGCAAAGTCGGTGAGATTCAAATAATACCTACGATCAGTATGTAAATATTATCACTAAGTACAGCTGTGTTTAAATCATAACATATTCAAATTAATACGATTGTTTAGTTTATATGTCGTATAATACTTAAATAACTCGACGATAATAATGCCTTGTAGCACACCAACCTATCAAACAAAATTGCTGCAATCGACTTTTGACTTTAAAACTAGTCAAGCCTATTTATAAGTATAATTGATATCAAATAAATTACTGTAATGTGCTTAGTGCGCGTACCTTAGAATCAGAGCTATCGTCTTCATCAAATAACTGCTTTCGTAGCCAACGTAAATAAAGGTAAATTGCTATGGAGATCGTATAACTTTACGATCATTAATAAACAGAGGAGGTAAAATTATTTCTAGTATAAATAAAGCTTTTTTTTGATTACTTAGAAGATTATTTTGCGACTCTCAACCCTCATAAGTTGGTAGGTTCGAACTCCGGCTCATATTTAACATTGAGTTTAAAACGGTTCCAAATGTTTTCCTACATATTTTCATCACTCGGCAATGGTGTACCATGTAATAACGACGTGGTATCGTTTTCTTTTACTCCATAGAAATTAATTAAATCACCATGATCACAAACGCCATTATAAGTAAAAAAAAAACTTTATCTAAATTAGAATTATATTAATAATTCACTGGAATCTGTGACGATATCATTTACATCATGCATGTAATATTATTAGTGATTTACATTTTATGAGTCTTGGTCCATGCACCATTATATTAAGTATTACACGTATATAGGTCACATATAAGTCGTTTTATCAAATTTACCACCATTTCTGTATTATAGCGGGTAGGTGTAAAATAAAACTACTTTAACAAAACTGCACCTGACTCATAGTTAGGAAGAATAATGATCACAGAAAAAGGGGTATTTCAAAATAGATTGAATACGTTCAATTGAACTGACATGCTTAATGAATGAACTATCGGACGGAATAAATTGATGTACAGTTAATTTATATATCGACAACTTGTGTTATCCATTATATACTTGAGAATTAATGGGTATATGACCAAATTATTTACAAACGTAGTTTTTGGTATCGTAATAAATCTTAATATATATAAATTACGTGTCACGGTGTTTGTCCGCGATGGACTCCTAAACTACCGAACCAATATGAATTATATTTGTATACCGTGTGTAGTTTTATCTAACTAAAGAGATAGGATAGCTTACATCTCAATTTATACCCGCGATATTATTTTATTGCAAATATTTGTTTATTATTTAAAACAATTCTAACAGATGACGCTGTGTTAAAAGTACTAACGTTGCACATAAGCTATCTACCTTTCACACAAGTTCTCCTACCGTTTCCCTTGAATAGTTTACTACTATGTTATATGTATAACAAAAACCTTAGCCACGGCAACGCTTGGCCGAGTCTAGTATACGTATAAAACAAGGTTACACAATATTGTTTCAGCTCAGAGATTTATTAATGCTGCCACATATATTCTATACCTACAGATTATTTTTATCTCCACTAAGCAGGGGGTATAAATTGAGATGTTAGCTATCCTATCTTTTAAGTTAGATCAAACTTCACATGGTCCAAATTTTTTTTATAGAACAAGGGGCAAACGGGCAGGAGTCCATTGCGGCCAAAAAAAGTGACACGTGATTTATATATATTAAGATATATAAAGAAATATTCACGTTTATACTTTTATTTATTTATTAAATATGTAGTGTACCGTACCGTATATAGGAAACATACATAGATTTTGAATTTGTGTTAAAGAAGGAGTTCAGCTATTTAAAAAAACCTGCCATAAAATACTACTGTCCCACAAAACAATGATGTGCCTTTGACAACTTGAAACAACGATACTTCGCCCAATTATTAGTGCTGCATAATAATATTGGTGTCGCTAAACCATAAATGACCCCTCAAATAACGAATATCCTAATTAAATTATCTAAAACATATTTTATGTTGGTATAAATTTACAATGGCTTGGCAGCCAACTAAAGTCGTTAAAATACGGTTGATGAAAATCTGGCCCCAAAGCTCGTCACATAATATAAAGCTCAACACATACTAGCTGTGAGATGTGTCAATTCGTTAAACTCTCTTATATAATCTGTAGTTTTATTTTAGAGTTATCTTCAAGCGGACTTGCTTAATTAATCCGAAAATGTAACGTACAGCTAAATCCGACTGAGTAATGAATACACGAACCGCACGGGGCATTGACGAATTGTATTGAACCTGGTTTTTATATAGATCTGTGCTGAAAACATTTTGCTTTTGAATTCCAAAAACGCGAGTCATTTTGTTAGAACTTCTGAACTGAGCGGCTTAGTTTTATATCTTATTACATAAGTTCATTTTGCTATACAATGCCAGATTAATTATATATTGTGGTGTTTTTGTAGCTTGATACAGCCTTGTTTTTATTATATATCATTGTTCAAAATGGAATGCCTTACAAAGCAATTAATGTCATCTGTGGTAATCCCGAACATTACAAGTAATGTATCTAAACTTGTGATTGTAAATATTTTAAAGTTATACAATGTACGAGTGTACAATAAATCACCTTAAAATTATAAAAATGTCAAAATTTTACATTTTTCATTCTAGTGAGGTGACACTTTAACACCGGAAATATACCGATTAGGCCTGCCAACTTATTGGAAATAAAAGACAACATATATAACATGCCAGGGTAAATTCTACAACATTAAATGCAAGCCGCAAATTGTATATAAAAATTTAGAACAAACATTGCTTCATATTCAAACAATCAAATACAAAAACAAACTAAGTAACATAGTATTTACGGAGAACGGTTAAAACAGGGAAAAGTTCAACAGAATATCAATATTAGTATAACTCTGGTATCTGGAAACTTACACTGAATTATCACTTTTTACTGTGCAATTGGATTTTCCCTAATATATTCTATAGGCAGAAGCTGCTCTTAAGTGGCTTAATTAAATTTAGATCTCTATCCAATTCTAATTAAGTTTACTTGATAAAAACTTATTGCAGACTGTAATGATCTGAGTCTGCTTAATTGTAAAAAGTGTTCTGTTAATTTAGTTAATTATTAATTACCTTTTATTGCATTACTTACTATGATTACAAAATGTTCCAAATAATAATTAAATTAATACGATTACTTTGATGTAAATAGATTGTCTTATTCCAAATTTAATAAATGCACTACCAGCTGCACTTCTATTAAAACAAAAAAACAATATAAATACTGTTATAGCACAAAATTATGCTTATTAGAGATCATCTTCATTAAATGCTTGAGAATTCACGTCAAGAATAGGTTTCTTGCATCGGCTATCTATGGTAATCCATACTAATGTATATCACTAGCATTAGTATATAAGTTAATTTTTTAAATCCGTTCGACGTCCTAGTGGACAGAAAAATAATCCAGTTTGTGTTTCTACCACACTAACTTCTTTTCTATTACAGACTATGTATACAATAAATAAATAATTTTAATAATTTTTGAATAATTAAATTAAATAGTTGAACATTATATAAATATTTAACATCATTTCTATTCATATCAGATAAACTTATACTTATTTAACAAATGCTGTTTCTCTATGAAATATTAAAAAGGCTAAGAAGGAGTTAGCCTTCTTTATCTCGGCATCCTTCATGCTTTGCTGAATATAGTTTTGATATGACAACTGCACTAGTTAAAGTATTACAAATATACGGTATTGAAGAGGAAAGGTACAACACAAAATAAATGTTTATTTACTGAGTACACGAGACAAAACAATATACTATTATAGTAATAGTAACATTTAGTATTGTCTTTTATTAACATAACTTTTACACATTTAAAGAAAACACATTAACGGATTGAAGCTATATAAACTTATAATTATTTTGCATATTTTTTTTCCCGATGTTTCGCGTGCATTACATCGTGCATGGTCACGGTGACTGAAGACAAAAGGTGTTGAATGTCAGAATGTATCACAGCTGTAATGGTATGTTATTAACGTCTACATTTTTCATATTGAACTAATGAAATTGCAGTGAAAAGACTAATATTAATACGGCTTCATTAATATTGAAAAAGATACGAGTAGTTGCTTCTTTAATGTATTAGAAATAACAATTCGCGCTGAATCATAACGACTACATGTATCAAACCCGCGAAACCAGTTGTACCAAAACTCAAAGGCAAGTTTTTGATCCAATCGATTTGTTGCGATTTCCGGACGATGGTTTCTTCGCCGTGTAAGGTAATTAATCAATTCCTCGCAGCAGCGCACAGCTAAGATTCAAAGGCAGGACGCGGGGTCAAAGTCTAGATCATAACCAATACCATCGTTTTATATACACAAGTACAAGACATTGTTATAATCTGGCAAATATTAGTTTAATAGATGGTTAATATATTGTAATAATGTGGCGAAGTTAAACCAATACGAGTTCTCAACATAACATTTATATATTTCAATATTCCCGTCTCCGTATTACGTCGCTACGAATCTAGAACGTGTAGTCTACGAATGTACAGCTTGGTAAATACTTGAAAATAATTATCAAACCACATCCAGTCGAAACGTGTACATCATGTGCTTATAAATGAATATTGTATCGTTTAAGTTTCAACCGAAATATTGGCTTCGATTTTCGTCTAATAAACCTGCCTAGGCACGCTTTATGGTTCTTATATGCGGGTCAGTTTTTCTACGTTTCGTATTATGTATATATTTATTTGGACTTCCTATGTGCAAAGGAGTCGGTACGGAATAAGTTTAAGGAATTAAATATTATGACACTATCTGGCAGTATTGAGTATACAAAAAAATATAGATGATTTTAAAACAAATTGTGACTATCACCAGTTTAATACTTGAAACAGAACTAATTGAAGCGTACGACCAACTAGGCTCCAGATGATACACCACGTCTTATATAGAAATTGTATTAGTTTTACAACACACTTCCAAGCGTATTATCACTAAGTAAATTCAATGCTCCAGTCAAACGTATCAATATATATTTTTTTATTTTATCCTAATCCTTGGATTGATTCAAACAATTTGTATGACTCAAAACTTAGCGATTAAAAAGAGTGGCTGAAGGTTTTATGCCATTTCTTCTTGCCCGCTCTACGCCCTTGACTGAGAACTGGTAGTAAATGTAAATTTAGAATTAATTGAATTTATTTTCTGACGTTCAAAATTTTTTTACTTATTTACCTATATGAATAAAGTTATTTTGATTTTGGCTTGACTTCTAATTCGCTCGAACGTTGAAAGACCACATCAAGAAGAAATCTAAGGTTGAAGCTTGGGTTAGTCTCAAAAGAACGATGTTGTGTCTCGGTCACAGCAGGCTAATCATCTACTTGCCTATTAGATTGACAAATGATTATGTAACAGATACACAAATGTGAAGCCCAGACCTAAAAAGATTGTAACCCCACTGATGTAAAGCTCGAGATGTGCGCTGTTAATATATTTTTTTATTTTAAATACATTTGTTTAAGACCTACATACAATACAAGTTTGTAAACTAGACAATACACTTATATTTTATAGAGGCACTATCAATACACTTGTAGCAAACGCTAAAAGCTTGCAGTAGGAGCAGTTGTTTGAACAAACATTACTCTACAGTATTCCTGCACAAATGTCGATCCAACTTTAGTAAGATAAAACATGTGCTCTGCACTTTGTTGACTATTATTATTAAGTTGCTATTGCTATATTTGCAAGAAGGTTTTTAAAAAAACTTACAAATCTTGTAATCATCATGTTTTTTTGATGATTGTTGTGGTCAGGTCGTGTGGAAGAGGATGAAAATTTTGACATTTAGACATATAAGCTAATTAAATTATAGTTTCAAACCCCCGAATTCCGGGTTTGATTCGTCTGTTTCGTTTGTAATTTATAAAGGAAAGCTTGAACTCAAAAATCAAGTATCCCTTTTCCTAACCCACTAAGCTAAATCAATTATAACGTACTTGTATAATAATAATAATCAAATAGAAAAAAAAATACCAAAGATGTAACTTATTTCGATATTTCACGTGTGTGATGTGTGTGTGTGTTAAAGTTGTCACTGGGTTTGACTCAAAATTATACTCTAGTTTTTAGAAAGCGATAAGTGCTATTGAACCTTTACAGCCTATTTTACCGTAAGCCTGTCTCATACGCCATCTGTTTTTATTAGACGTGAGAATCATTTGTTGGGCACGATTTTTGGCTTAAGGCGTTAGATAAGACAAGGTAATTACATAATATATGACTTCATAGTACGAGTAAAAAGACATTTTTAACACATTTAATAAAGCCGTGACTAGATTTATATCAACGTAAAGTTTCAATTGAAAAATTTAGTCACGTACGTGGCATTTATCTTTTATACTTGCTGTAAAATATAGCACTGAGTACGCTATGATTGAGAATACCTACTTTATATGTCAGAGTAACTTTTTGAAAGGGAACTGAATATAAATAATAAAACAGAAATTTGTCTGTAATCTCTTAAAGGCTTGGTATAAATAAGAAAGGGCACAGATAACATTTTAAGATAAACAGATACAGATTACAACTTGTAATCTAAAACCAAAAATTTAATTATAATTTCATACAACAGTGATCGTATTTTCTAAATTTAAATTATAGGCGGATACACAATGATATTTACACATAATGTAACCAATTATATTTGTATATAATAAATGAGAAGTGTATAAAGCAGATAAATAAACAAAACACTACTTTCAACGAAGGAATTCCATTTTATATAATTTATAATGTGACTGGAAGATATTACATAAACTATTTCTGTTCGTTCACATATGCACTACCACTTACTAGCTTAAACTTACACTTTCACTTACTCGCTTACACTTGTACTTCCACTTACTCAGTTACACTTAAACTTCCACTTATACTTATTCGCTTATACTTACATTTACACGTTTACTCTTACTTAAAATACCATCATTTCTATAACTAGAAAAACAGCGTTTATCAAAACGCTAGAATCTATTACTTGGTATCGTCAAGATAACGATCCAGCTAGTCTCGAAGGCCCCAGTTAAGCAGGTTCTCCAGACTAAACTCTCAAACTTCGCTATCATAAATCAAATACTGATGTTTAACTACACCTCCAAGTTTTCATCCTGTTAATGCACTGTTGGGCTACTTTTCAAAGGATTCGTCTTAGTTTTGTTTTGTTTAGGTTCTTAAATTATTTGTTACGATAACTGTAAGTAATTTCTGAAATATAAAGAATTTCGATTAGAATCACATTAAGGGCCTGTTTCACAATGTCCGGATAAGTTCCAAATAAGCTGTTTATTACTTATTTGTAGGATAAACAGTATTTTTGCGTTTCACGACTGTCATATAGCGCTATTTGTCATGAAATTCGATTTTTTATCTTTCGATTAATTTATGTGTTGCATAGCTATTTGGCACTTTATCCATACATTGTGAAACAGGCCCTAATCATACTTAATTGAAGCAACTATTGTAAATGTCAGTGAAGAGAATGGATTGTATCATTCATAACTTAAAAAAAATGTGTTACGATAGATATCACCCAATTTTTAGTTTTTTACACCCGAATCCCAGGTTTTGATTCGTCTGTTTCGTTTGTCAGGAAATTTTGAACTCAAAAATCAAACATATATATAGCTATAGCTTATATAGCTATAGCTATAGCTATAGCAGCTTAGTGGATTAGGCAACTTCTGGCATTAAGAGTGTCCATGGGCGGCGGTATCACTTAACACAGGTGAGCCTCCTGTTCCTCCGGTTTGTCCCATGTTCAATAAAAAAAAGGAAGAGAGTTCCTAATCCACTAAGCTGTATCGATTATAACGTACTTATAGAAATATAATATTATCTATAATAATATATTATATAAAGTATTTCTGTCGTCAATAAACTTTTTCTAAAGTCACCCTTAAGCTTTTATGTCGCACGCTTCGGTCAACCGATCAGTGCAGTCTTCATATAAAAAGTTCTTTATAAAGATACTAGCTGACCCGGCAAACGTTGTTTCGCCATGTTTTTGTGCCAAAAAATTAAAGTTTATAATTAACAAAAAAAACATAAGGGATGATTGTAGAGGGGTGAAAATTTGGGGAGGGTTGCATGTATTTTTGTATGGTGTATCGTAAAAAAATAAAAACGAAAAATTTTGTCTAAAAAATAAATAAAAAAATTTAGGGGTGGACCACCACCCCTAAATTTAGGGAGATGAAAAATAGATGTTGTACGATTCTCAGACCTACCCAATACGCACACAAAATTTCATGAGAATCGGTCGAGCCGTTTCGGAGGAGTTCGGTTACTAACCCACACACAAGACACAAGAATTTTATATATAAGAAAAGCCAGTAAATATTTGACGCTGAAGCTATTATCACGCACCGCGTGCTGCTAATCGAACGTGCCCTTTTGCCCGATAACTCATAAAGGTCAATAGCTTTTATGGGATCCTATTATATCGATATACCCAGTCATGCGGAAATTAAAACCAATATATGGAACCAGCTGCCCATTTAAGTATTTCCAAACAACCTGACCGATTCTTAAACACACTTGCTAGCGTTTGAATCGTGCGAGTATTGGTTGTTAGTAACTGATTTGCCCTCTTTAATTTTCTAATCTCCACGTCGCTTGTGATGAGAGTCCTTATAAACTAAAATGTATTTGAATTTTTTATAAAAATCTTACTGGAACTGATAAGAGATTAAGATGAATTCCGCAACTTAATTATTTAGATGGTTTATAATTCATGTTAATAGAAGTATAAGCTAAAATAATGTTAGCTTTTTATATTTGAATTGTTCTATATAAGATAAATTTTAGCCTAACTAATTAGTTATACTTTATATAATTGAAACGCTGCTAATATAACGACAATATGTTTTATTCATTACGTAAAATTACTCTTAATACATTAATTATTAGGAACATTCGTTAGTCATACATTAAGTAATATAAGATTACAACATAGTGAGTACTGTATTAAACAAAATATGTAAATTTCCATCCTAAAAATATACTCCACGATATATGTAAAAATATTCACACATTCAATGAAAAATCTCCAATATTTTCTTTGTTTAAAGGATATGAAGACTGTGAGAATGAAGCCATGTGTTTGCTGTGCATCGAGTATTTTAACATCCTGAAAAAATACGATTCAATTTAAATAATTATACGTCGACATTTAAAAGGTGTTAATTTCCTTTAAATGGCGTACTATATCGATGAAAAACAACATCGTCAATCCTTATATAGTATATAGCTTCGATAAATAATAGACCCGAAACCAAAATAGCTTATATCATCATAAAGAAAATGAAGATTATGTTAAAATACAGTGGGCAATTTATGACTTAGGTGTTAAAATAGTTGTGACCGTTACTACCAAAAACTTCAAGGTCAAGTCGTTTTACCACTTAACAAACCATTCAAGTAATAGGAAAGAAGATTTACTGGACTTTACCCCCCCCCCCCCCCCCCCCCCCTACTCGTGTCAGCAAAGATCTCAAATATAATATAATACAATTTTTTGTAAGTGGAGTTTTTCAGGACAATGTCTGGGTAGTATGTATATCAAATAAGTAAATAATTATGTTGTTGACGTAATCACTAAATAAGAAAATCAAAGTAATATAGTGAAAAGGTAATATTTAAGCGCCCCCTAATGCAATTTTATTTTTTTACTTATTCAACTTTGAATTTATTTATCTAATCAGCTATAAGCAGAGACTATCTGTCTAGCTTGCCCAGAAATGTCCAATACAAATTATTATACAATTAGAAACATTCACTAGCGCAAATAATCAAACGTGCAAACCCTTTGTCTTTATAAAATAATTTAAGATATAGATTTTGACTGATTCCTATATTTTAACAATGTAGGTTTAAGTTACTCCTATTTGACTCCCAGCGGACTTAGAATAGACTATTTGGGTAACGAAATTTACGTAGTTACTGCAGACTAATTGTTTCTGGCTCGCTATTCGACCGCCAAATGGTTAATATCTTAAAATTGGAGTTTGTATTAAAATAGTGACGCAATAGAACCTTAAGCTGAAATAATTTACAATAATTTTGTTAAGACATCATACATCTCTTTTTATTACAGCGTTAATACAATTTGACAGAAAGAGACGTGATTGTACAAGTAAAATTGTCAGCAGGTTAGTAATCTAATAAACAATCATAATATCGAAAAGCATACTTTTATCGGAAAACTCAGGCTGGCCACAAATACTTTTACATAAAAACTTTTCTATTTTTCAACTTTTTAATTATTTTGAATTTAGAACACGTTTATATTAAAAAATTCTTTAATATTGCGCCATTTCCCATATTGTTTCGTGTTAATTATCAAATTACACTATGGAATGGGGAGTAAAAGAAAATAGAATTGCACCGATTGCCTTGCACAAAGTGGATGGATAGATTCCAGACACTTCAAAAGCTAGAACAATACAGAGGTTCTGGCTGGACTAGGTACAATAGTATAGTATAGTCATTATGCTATACAATTGTATAACACAGTTCCCGCGTGAAATCAATGTGATCGTTGCATCACATCACGGGATACAGAAATTTTTAATTTATAGAGATGTTATATTATTGTTTGCCATTTCTTTTATAGCGCAAATCAATGAATTTAATACGTAGATTTATTTTAGTATGAAAATATGAGAGATAAGTTTAAAGTGCAAATAATTTTAATTCGTAAATAATTTCAATTAAACAAAATAATTGCTTCGATAAATAAGCTTTTAAAAGCCTGGTTAAAGTACTGATGAATAATACAGTGACCGATGTAGTTATTTATTAATGACATTTATGTTATTGTATACAGAGGTCTTATTTCCTTTTAATATCAATAATTTAATATGTTCGGACTCCATACGGCATTGCATTTTGCATTCAACGGCTGGTTACTCTTGTGTAAAATTTAATAAGTTATGTATTCACATACTCCAATTAGTCTAAGGTATTATTAAATACGTGATATGGAAAAACTTTTTGCGACTTGTTTTGCCTAAAAAACGTGTGTGATATACTTCTATGGTGTAAGAAGAAAACAATCTTGTCAGAAATTGTATTCTATGTTACGAACAACAAGGTAAAGTTCTAAACAATGATGGATGATTTGAAACAATATATATTTATGTATATTTTATTCGGACTGATACAAAATACGAGTGGTAGGTTCAGAAACAGTTGAAATAAATAAATATCGTGAATACAGTTGTAAGTTCGCACGGAAAAATTCGTATATATCCTTACTTTGTTGGGTTTTCATTTACTTTCATCATTTCAACAATTTAACACTAATTCCATGGAAATGAGGAAAACCGACCTTTATAGATAACCGATTTATTAAATATTATAACGGAAATCGGTTGTGGCATTACTAACAGCCAAATATTTTTATAAAATCACAGTATCATTAAAACATTTGATTATGATATTTTTATATGAAAGACGAAATAATATGCGAGTAAATACAAGTTTTTTAATTTATGTATTCAATATGCTACGGTCCAAATCACAAAGGTATTTTAAAGGAAAAATGTTTCATTTTACAAGGAAAAATATTTACATGACCTATGGCTCTATCTACAAAGTTCTACATGATGCTGACGTCGTATAATATTCGAGCGGTCCGCGAGTAATGAATTCCAAGAGATGGTTCTCTATTTAAATATATATCTCATATTTATTTAATTTTTGACACGTCATGTCTTACGCATTTAATCATAAAAATAACAGTCTCTTTTTAATAAAAACTAATTATGCAGTGAAACCTCCTTAGTACGATAGCAATTTTATTCTTAATTTAAAAAATTAAGAGTTTTAGAAAGTTTTTTCACAGACTATACAAGTGTTCTTATTCTTTACAAGGAGTTCACAATGTTTGGAATACGACGAATAATATAAATAAACGCACCAATTTTTATTAACTGTAATAATATCTGAGAACAACGACTATTAATGTATTATTGACCTGTGTGTCATTTTAATACATACAAACAATAAAAAATATGAAAATTTAGTGCAAACCATCGCGTACTAAACGAATAAACAAAAAGGACAATTAAAGATGATGATTTTTATCTTCGCTTTATTTAAGGTTGTTATTAAAAACTATACGTTATGAAACTAACGTCAAATCACATTTGTGGGCTACACGACTTCATTGAGCAAGTTAATTGATTGATTTTTGACAATTTCTTCCAATTAGTGACAAATTTGAAAGTCTTTCTCCCATACAATTAATAAACCGGGATTTAGCATGAAAATTCCGATAACCAATATTGAAGGCAAATTTTTAAAGAACAAAGGCAGTAATTAAAAAAGGATTATTTTATAGACATTTTGTAGCTCTTCATTAAAGTGTCGGTTTTTGTCTGGAATGTTTCATATTTTTTACGAGGATTGAGTTATTTTAAATTTCGAACAGAATTTTTCAATTTAAATAAAAACTTATAATTAAGCATTTCTCTAGGTATAAAGACGTAATCTGTGAAATTAACTCCATAGCCAGATTCTACTTAGAATAATATTGAACCATAGAGGTTGTTGTTGAAGCTGTTGACTGATTACGCTGGTGAAATAACCTCTGTAACAGGTTCACAGGAACAACAGCACCTTGAATTAATAACTCGGAGTTTGAGGATTAAAGATAACAAAATGTGGCGCAATCGAATGGCTAGCCAATTAGACTTTCTTGGGAACTCCTAAATATGATCATATTTATAAATCTGATGCATTCATTCGTAATTGCTCCAACTTATGAAGCTGCAATTCAGTTAAATTTGGAGAGCACACATCAACGTAATCGAAAATAGAAAGATCGGAGCAAGAGAAATTTTGGTCAGCAGCTCAGAAAACGTCTGATGAATGAAGAAATTTAGTATGTATATAGGAATTTAATTCTAAAAATATTACTATATATTCAAAATCATTTTCCGAGTGAAACAAGTCTGAAAACATAAATGGACGAATGTTGAGAAATGCTTAAACGCAACACAAGAAATATTGCTTTGCTTTTTAATGGCTCGGAGCTCGCTTTGTCGGAAATAAATCTTCTAAGAAAGTCCTTTCTGCCGAGAAGCTTTCGTTATTTTTAGTACTAAAGATAATTGGCATTTTGCTATTTTTTTAAACTTTATCGCATTTTTCAATGAAGTTGTTCAAACGGTTAGTATCTTGTATATTACGCGTAAATATAAACTATAAATAACTGAATTTGATTTGCAATTTTACAAAATATTTAAAATGGGTAGGAATGATGAACCTGGTATAAAGTTATTCCGCTGCCCATAGACACTCAATACCGCGAGCGCGTTACCGGCCTTTTTTAAATTCGTAGGCTCTTGAAGGTCAGCTGGCTCCGTTTAGAGGTGGTGTGCAGCAAAAATCATTATAATAATATCCAATCAAAGTCCAACAAAAATCTTAATTCAAACACATGAATGATATTGTATCTTTTATCTTTATATTTAATAAAAACTTATTTGATAGAGATAATGAAGAAAGACACACTCTAAGATGTGACCTACAGTTCTACCTGTAAACCAATTTTATCTCGCCTAAAAAGCGAATGTTATTATATGTTACTTCTTCGAAATCTCAAAAAAAATCATATTTTCAGGTCTAACTAACTCTGCGCTGTCATTTTTCTAAATGTGGGATTTGATAACTAGTCATGTTATTCAATAGATCAAATAAATAAAATATAAGATGACATTTGCATGCCTATTCATATGTGGCGGATTTTTGTAATTTATGTAACTAATTGTAAGACTATTCTAGCAAATAAACGATTTGGATTTGGATATAAATTTTTTTCCATCTTCTTTGCTTATTAAGAACGATAGGGCCTGGTTTCTTGTGCCGTCAACTACTATTACGAGTTTGCCAAGATGGAAAATGGCGAAAGGCTTTGTGAAATATAGTGACTGATTACACAAAACTGGAGTTGGGTCTACTTATATGGAAATTGTGTTCGTTTTTACAACAAACTCCCAAGCGAAATTAGAGAATTATCACTAAATAAATTAAAAGCCCTCGTTAAAAGTAAATTAATTAATATTTTTTTTTATAAATGTGACGAATACTTAAATGATCCTAATCCTTGGGATTGATTTGCTCCAGTTTGAACAATTTGTATTAAAAACTTGGCGATTGGAAAGAGTGGCGGAAAGTTTCTTGCCAGTTCTTCTTGTCCGCTCTACGCCCTTGACTTGCGAACTGGTAGTAAATGTGAATTTTTTAATTAATTAATTTTTTTGACGTTCATTAGTGTGCTTGTTTACCTATTTGAATAAATATATTTTGTTTGTTTGTTTGTTTCATACCATATATATATATATATATATATATTCAATATATACCAGATGAGTTTTTAATCGGTTCCGTTGACCGCTTGAGTTTTTAACTACTTTTTCTAAGTATACCACGAAAGTTTAAGAAGACTAATTTAGTATTTATATCTAAAACAGGCCGTAAATCCTAGTCGATTATTCATTGCATTGTTACGTATTGTATAGCTGTAACCTTAATATCGGTAATGACCATGCACTTGAAGCAATCAAACTGTGGACGATTGCTGAATAAAACCAAGCAATACGGGATACACTGGGAGCAACGGGCTGGTGAGAGCTACGGGTTTTACACCATGAACGCTTTAAGACAAGCTCAAGAAAAGCGTATGGAGCCGGTGGGGCCGCCTCAGCTACCGACTCTTACAGATACTGTCCGACATGGCTGTTTCAGCAGCTATTCACATGAGGTAGTCGGGCTTGAAGAGACAGCAAACCAGACGCCGTGTGACGCCGGCGATATTGATGACACGCTCCGAAAGAAAAGTTAATATGTACTTTAAAAAACAAGCATATAGCTTTAAGCGTCATCGTAAACACTAATGAACATTTTTCTCGGTAAAAAATTTAGTTTTAACAATGCAAATCCTACTGAACTTTTAATCCGGTCGTGAACTTCCAACTTTTATGAAATCCGTAAAGCCGACAGTGACATATCGTATTTTGTCACGAAATATACAACAAATATGCGAATATTTCATAAAACGTCTTATTAACACAGTTTTTCTTCTTTCTATGTTTGTGTGAAATTAAAACTTCCTCGTCAGACAATGTGAGGAAACTGAAACGCCTTGGAATTGAGATGGAAGGCATTCTTAACGACCATAATATTAAATGATCCTGACTTTTGTTACGGTAGTAATTTTTTTTGGTTGTAACCTTATGACATAAGGTTACAACCAAGGAGGTAAAGGAGAGATAAAGGTAATGGATGTAAGAGAATGAATATTGTTTACAACTAATGTTTCGATCGAAGTTGTTATATTGATAAAATGCATATAAAACAATTAATTTATGATTTCTGACGAAAAATTAAATTAAGTGGATGGTTTGATTTTGTGGTTTATGTTTGGTTTGATTTGGATAGACAAACACTTATTTGTCCAAACCAAGTAGGTGGTAAAGAAGAATAACTTAGTACAACGTCTGTCAGGTCCACTAGTTTATTATATTTTCTATTCACGTGCCGTAAATTATAGCGTTTAGTCTGTAAATACGTATACATTTTGAGTATATTAAGCTAACAGGGTACTAATTAACAAATAGCAAAATCATTTTCATCGGCAATGCGTCTTAATGAATATTAATGAGTCTCATAAATTATTACATACGACCTTAACTAATATCTAATTATATTTCGCACCTGTGACCGTCGCAATACGTTGGTACACGCAACATTATTTATTAAAGAAAATCCAAACGGAAATTAATATGGAAAATATATATGTTTTGGTTATGTAGTTCTATAACTTAACATGACATGAATAATTTACTTACTGAGATTTATTTATATGAGAATGATTTTTCTTTCGTCTCTTTCTGTTTCATTGTGTATACGAAGTGACGGCCACACGAAGAACGGTTCGGTGGCCGTCAATACACAATTCATACTAAAATAATAAGTCCTGAGTACATACCTCTTTATGATATGATGACAGGCACACTATATTGTCAGCCGTAAGGATTTTGATTTTGTTTAGAAACAAGAGAAGTTAGACTGATGCTGATTGATACCTTGCCTCACAATAGTTCTGAAACACGCACTACACACTCACTATAAAATTCTAAATAGTGGACGTAACTATTGACAAATATAATTAACAAAAAGTATATATAAAGTGCATGTAACATAATCCGAGTAATCAATAATGACTATAAAAAAAATGTGAGGATCGGCCGAGTAAGAATATTTTATCAAATTATGTTATATTAAAATTATATATTTCGAACAATAGTATTAATGATACAAATAAAGTGCTTAGCGAGCGTGTCTTTATATAAACAATATAAATTTTGGATACTTGAATTAACAACGACTATTGAATCTATTGTTAGCGATATCGAAGTGCCAATTAATGGCTACCATTCTGTCACTTCTAAGAGCCTTGGTTGCGTATTTCTAATTTCGATGTTCGTATATAACAAATTAATTCTAAAGAGTTAATTTGTTATATAAATACTGTTACATCCCGATTTTATTACCTCCTTTGTGTTATGCTATGTTGAAAGGGGCTATTCAAGTATTACGTCATCAGTATAAGTAGTCAGTTAGTAGTATAGTCAGTAATTGTATAAGCAAAATGTATTATTTTATTTTGTAGGAATCCTCGAAAATGCATTTCGTTTTCAAGCATATGCAATGTGTGGGTAAAATATATAAAAAGTAAATAATTACCGTTGACGTGATAACCAAATATGATAATCAAGGCCCCTTTAATGCGTGATACTTAAAGGCACCCAAAGGTTCGCTTCATCACCCAACCATATTCAAAAATATTTTCAATAAAGAACGGTAAATACCTTCACAATATTAAAAGCAAACATAATTTTTATTACTTATGATAAACTGCATTACGGCTTCAAACACACGACCCTCGGTTCATGAATAGGTTACTACTACTATAAGGTATCATAATTACGTTTTTTCTGTTTATAAAAAGGTATAAGTATTCACCCTTGTATTATTTCAAGTTTTCCCTAAAGTCACTTATACTTATGAGAGCATAATTTTTGCCAAGGAAATGGCAGCACTTATTCTTGGTCTTATTCAATATTATAAGTACAAGGAAACGTTTTACATATTTTGTTGTTATATGTGTAATAAGGATTTCGTGTTGTTCGTTTTGCTACTTAACAATATATTTATCCTTTATTACCTTATACAAAAACATACACATAACTAAAAAATAAAAAACAGGTTACAAAAGTTATAAGGCAACGGGCGGCCTCATGTTTCAGTCAATTTACAACTAGCTATAATGAATCGTAACTACATTATCTATTTTTGAAAAGTGTAAAACTGTTTAGTAACATATTTTGTTTTAATGGCGTTTATATAGACTTTTTTTTTATAAAACACGGTAGTAAAAGGGCTCACCTGATGTTAAGTGATACCGCCGCCCTTGGACATTCTCAATGCCAGAGGGCTTGTTTGCGTTGCTGGCTTTTTAAGAATTGGTACGCTTTGAAAGACCCTAAGTCGAATTAGTTCGGAAATACTTCAGTGGGCAGCTGGTTCTATAAACTAGTGGTGCGTGGAAAATACTACCTTGAAAAACGTTCAGTTTTGAAACTGCGGACGTCGAGGTAATACGGGTAGAATTTGTGTTCGGTTTTGACGTCCGATTATGAAACTCAGCTGCAGTTATTAATCCGAACAACTCCTCGGAACACTCTCCATGGTAACCTGGCATTCAACTTAATTCTATAATATATATAATATATCTATCTATTTATAATAATTTTAAATATCTTAAAATCTATATCTTGACTGATTCACAAGACAATAAAGGTTTAGATTAATATGACTAATAAACGAATCTATCAAATTCAATACTTAAGTTACTTTTATTTCGCGTATATTAATCGCACTATTTCAAAAGGCTTTTTCGATATAATCATATTTATTTGTTTCAGATACAAGAATATAATGGAGCAAATAGCGAAGTACATAATCATCATAGCCTCACTTTTAACAGTGACCCCGTTAGTCACAGAGAGCAAAAACGACACGAAACCTAAAATAGACAGACGTTATTACCAAATGCCAATCTTCATTAACGTGTGCGATATTAGCGACCGTCGCTCAAAAGTGCATTGCTACTGTGACAGTAATAAACCAAAATTGGCGACTAGAGCCGACTGCTGGATATTTAGCGGCGGACTCACTGAAGACGATCCGATTTGGCTTAGTTTTTCCTCTCAGTCAGAGATAGAGCATCTCATTTTCAATGTACGCATCGATGACGCATTGACGTTCATCCCAGCGAAGGCCATAGTTAGATTAGACAAATTAAAGTTTCTCTCTATTCAATTTGGAACTATTAAACGACTCCCGCCCTACGCATTCACGAACTCATCGACAGTTCGACAGATAGTATTGAAGTCAAATAAAATATCGAAATTAGATAAACACTCGTTCTCCCAACTCATGATGCTTTCGAATCTAAGTTTAGAAGACAATCTCATATCGGAACTTAAGAGGGATGTATTCTTTAACCTACCCAACTTACATGTATTGCACTTGACGAACAATAACCTAAGTTTGTTGCACGAAGGTTGTTTCAAACACTTGAACAACTTGATAGAATTAAGATTGGATATGAATTATATATCGGTCGTGACAAAAGAAATGTTGGAAGGGCTGGAGAATCTATCCAGATTGAATTTGAAGAACAATAAATTGACAATGATCGGGAACCTGGCTTTCAGCGAACTATGGGGATTAAAAGAATTGATGTTGGATAATAATGCGATTGAGTACATATCGGAGCGCGCGTTCGGTGGACTGATTCAGTTAAGAAAGTTGACGCTATCGGGTAACAAGTTGACATCGTTTTACGACGATATACTGGAGGATATAGGCAGTCTCATCGTGCTGGATTTGAGGGATAATCTGCTGACGACGATTTCGTACGAAACTGTCAGGCCTGTTGTGGAAAACGATAAGGCTCTTTCGTCAGTTGTTTATTTAGATGGTAAGTGATTTTCAAGTTCTTTTCTAATTACTAAGCACGACGCCGCAGTTTCCTGGTTACTTATGACTAGATAGTTGATTAAGTTTCTGACTATTAATTAAAGAATATAATCTATCATATTATGTCAATCCATGAATAGTTTTATTAAAGTAAAGTTAAATTAATATGAAATATATACCCTATTCAATAATTATAGTTAGTATAGACTCGGCCAAGCGTTGCTGTGTCTAAGGTTTTTGTTGTATTACATAGATATTAGAAGGGAAACGGTAGGAGAACTTTTGTGAAAGGAAGATAGCTTATGTGAAACGTTGGTACTGTTAACACAGCGCCATCTGTTGGAATTGCATGAAATAAAAAACAAATATTTGCAATAAAATAAAATTGCTACTACAATTAAAGATCTAAGCTATCCTGTCTCTTATGTTGGACCAGACTGTTCACGGTAAAATCGGTTAAGTAGTTTAGGAGTCCATCACGAACAAACATCGTGACAGGTGATTTATATATATTAAGATATATAAACACGACACAAAAGCGTAAAAAATAATAATACAATATTTCATGTAAAAAAAGCAATTATAAACGTCTTCTCTTGTAAATTAAACCTGTATAAATTTTAGTAATCTCACCTGAAAGTGCATGCAAAGTGGTTGTAATAATCTGAGCAAAGTTTAGTTAGGAAATTAGTTTACAGGCAAACCCTGTCGTGGGTTTCTGAAAATGAACTTCAAAGTTTCATGTTAACATTTTTATGATAAGCTTTTTAACAAGGTACAGATAATAGCATTAATAACTAAGGGTATATATATTTATATATATATATATATATATATATATATAGATAAAGGATATTTGCAATAACCTTTTTACGTTAGTATTGTTCATTGTTGTTTAAATCACTACTGCCTACGCCGTTACAAGTTCTCATGTCAATTTCACACGTGTATATTCTATTTATAAATATATTTTCATAACTATTTTATTATCTAATTTAATTAAATTATTAAGAAAAACAGTTTAGATGTAAAAGGAAGAGACTGGCTGCCCACAACACAGGGAATCCTAGTGTGGGGGCCAGTGCACTCTACTTTATAGAAACATTCATGTATTTTGTGTCTAATAAAGTTCTTTCTTTCTTTCTTTATGTCTTCATTGTAACATGTGTGATGTTTGATAGCCATAATATAAAATAAAAATGTTATAAATTTAACAAAAATATGAAAGGGAATACTAATCAAGTAGTAATCTCTAAACATACAGTATAAGCACTATATGTTTCAATCTACATTTTAAAAGTTATTATGACACAGTGCTCAAATGATATTTACGAATGACGATAAACTAGGTAAATAAAATAACTAATTCTTAAAACATGAAAGAAAGAAGGATAAATTTTTCTATATATTTCAAAGTAGTGATGCATCGTTGTAGGCATAGCGCCATTGTTATTATAAATGTTTTGATCACAAAAACACAAATTTGAAATCGTTTTTATGAATCCATTCCCATAGAGTTTTATTTGTAAGTTGTACATACAATCAAAAGTTCACATATTGGTACACACAACAGCGTACTTTGTCCTAAAAAATAAATTTTGTATAGAAATTACAATTACAATTATGAGTCATATTATCACTATATATTTGAGCAATTTTAAAATTTATTATAACCTTATCAAATTAATATTAATTATAATGTTACCAAAAAAATTTAATGTATCTTATATTCTTGACTCCACTTGAACACATAATATGATACATAATTTCATCAAAATCTGTCCAGCCGTTAAATTAAGAACATGCACAAATGTTTACATATATACCAGGTGTTTATTTGGCGTATAAATAAATAACCTAGATACCGACTACAGCGCCATCTGACGAGCTGATTTCAGAATTTAAATTCTAAAACATCCAGGGAGCCACCCAAACGTGTACAAAAAAAATCATTCTAATTGGCCCAGCCGTTTAAGAGCAGTTCAGTAGCATACACACGAACAGTAGAATTAAATATGTAAGGTTACTCTTAAATATATAAGTTATTATTATTATACTATCACGTAGAAATATAACCGTAATAAAACGTATGCCTAATAAAACAGGCTAAACAGAATACTTTTCTCAAAACCCGAATAAAAGATCTAATAAACAGTGAGAGCCAATAAAAGTAAAAAGAAACATAAATGTGACGCATCTGCCGATAACCGGTTGTTTTAATCAGAATGATCGAAGAGCTTCGCACTTGCCAATATAGAGATGAACGTAGATAAATTGGAAAAGAAGGGACATTTTTTACACTATATACGAAAATGAGGTCAAAGTCTATCTTTGTGATAACCATTTAGATTCATAGTTCTAAGTTTTGTAAAGAATACGAATTAAAAGTGTCTTAAGTATTTCCGAACCAATTTGACTTAGGGTCCTTCAAGAAAAGAGCGTACCAATTTTTAAATGGCCGGCAACAGCCGAGAGTGTCCAAGGGCCATGGGCGGCGGTATCACTTAAAATCAGGTGAGCCTCCTGCCCGTTTGCCCCCTGTTCTATAAAAAAAACGTTATGTCTATAAGTAGCTACTTAGGTTTGGTTATTATAGTTATCTTATACTTTTTTCTATTTGTAATTGTAATGTCAAGTTTTTAGTAACTTTGACAGCTACAAAAATCTCATCAATTTTATTCAACCACAAACTTTGAGCAGAAATCTCACAACTCTTTTTTTTAAATAGGCTGACATATCTACATCTAAATATATAAAATTCTCGTGTCACAAGATTGGTTTCCATACACCTAAACGGCTCGACAGATTCCTTTAATTTTTTATGCATATTCAGTAAGTGTGAGAATCGGCTTCAAACCTCAAGTCATAAGGGTGGTCCACCCCTAAACTTTTATTTTTTCGACAATTTTTTAGTTTTCATGATACATCATACAAAAATACATACAACTCCTAATTTCATCTAATTTTGTAAGCTGCAACTTCCCTTACGATTAAAGCCTATTTTTATTTGTTAATTAAAAACTTACGACACGAACTCTGAGGTTTATAGAGAAAACTCACAACAACCTAAAAAGTTTTCATTCCGGAAAACCGTCTCTGGGGTTGGTATATACTAAACAGGTAGGCTAACATTAAGGAGAAACGAAGTTTCGCGGGGCAGTCTATAATATTTTTTGGCATTCTGACTCGTGTTATTTAGAAATAATATTTGTTATATGTTTAGTAAATAAACTCAAAAACTAATTTCAATTCCAATTCACCATCTTAAGAAAGTTACAATATCCGTTAACTAAAAAGGTCACACTTAACTCCAATATTAAATAAAATGGCCAACATTACGAAGCTAGGTATATGCGTATAAGACTCTGCTGTTAGCGCATCACGCCTAAGGCGATCGCTGGTGGCTTCTGTAATATCAACATATATAAGATGCAAGATGTACAAGAAATAATAAATGAAAGGGTAATAGTTAAAAGTATATCTGTATCTACCTTTTCACGTTGTATCTACGTAAATCAGTCTTGAATTGTACCTATCGCAAGGGCAGCGATAAATTTCACCCATTTCCATCGAGGAATGCCATTTTATTTACAAACATTCCCGCTTGTTTATTAGCTGCTTTATAACGCCATTCTGTAAGCGTATAGACTTTTATATTATTCACGAGTGGGATTTCGTATTTGAGCATTGAAAATAAAAAAGTTGTTTATATTTTGGGCTTTTTAGTACGTCGTGAATAATACAACGGAGTTGGAAAGATGGAATAATAATGTAATTTAAAAATGTTTCCTTTTGCACATTAAGTACGTTAGTAGGCTCTTTTAACATTATATTCTTGAAAAACTTGGTGTCGTAGAAACCAAAAATTACTCACTTTTTATATAAATCCTACTATAAATCCTCTACGCATATATAAATCCAAAAACTAAATATACTATAACAATAATAATAATAGCCTTTATTCAGATACATTTTACATTATATATTATAAACATTGAAACAAATTTCCATTTTAATCGAATTCTGGTGCATCTGTGTGGCTTTTTTGGCAAAGGCCCCCTCCAAATCCCGCCATTCCATTCATTCCTCAGTTATGCAGTTTTTTGCTCCTTTTTTCTGTACCTCTTGTGATGTGTCCCAACCATTTCCACTTTAGTTTCTTGATTGTTATTGTAACATCTGTTACCTTAGTTTTTTTCCTTAATGCTGTATTCTTTATTTTGTCTCTTCTTCAATAATCATACATCGTTCCATCGCTCTTTGACACACCTGTAGCTTTGTATACTGCGCTTTAGTAATATAATAATAATACTAACTAATAAATAAATATACTATACATAACATAAATATACAAAAATAATAAACTATAATGTAATACGCATATATTCAAAGTTTTGAATACTTCAAATCATTTATACAAATGCTGTACATATACCGTGTACAATAAATCTTACTTTCACGCTAAATGACCCCGGGTATATAAACCTGATATACCGGTGTAGTGCCTAATTGAGTCGTTAATCATCAGAATTATTATCAAATTCGATCAAATGGCTGCAGCATTAACACTCTTATTAATGATTTGCTATTTACTTTTTCATCACGCAATGTACATACAGAAGATGACGATACTTGAAGCACTTTATTTAATTATAAGTAATCTAACAGCTTATACTTATACATATTATAATACAAAACACTAAAACAATACAGAAAGCCAAAACAAAAAGTCTCCTATTAATATTATTACAACAATACAAAAGTATTGCATAATAATTAACTGTAGAATCTGAGCGATCCCCAACCCAAGTTATTGAACGTTGTTTCCGTAAGTAATTTAGTTAAGTGCTCTTTGACTATCCGCAATATAAATTAAAAGGAGAGTGCATTGTATGGAACTAATTGTAATTAGGACAAATGTAAGGAATATATAAGAGTATTGCAACATATTACATTTTTTAATAAACGCGTATGTGTACACGTTTTCCCTGTCTCACCTCCCTAGAAGAAGCAAAAAGGCGGGGGCGGTAGCAGAGCAAGCGGAAATTAATATGAGACTTTCCTCCAACTTCTGTTATTTTCCCTTTGGAGTAGAATCTTGGGACGTCGGGTTCAAGTGCACAGGTGCTAATTTAAGTGTGCGCCTGGTAGGTAGAACCGGTGACCCCAGTTCTGGTCCTTTCCTCGACGAATAATTATCGTAATACACCGAGGAAATCCTGCGATACAGGTGACTGCCACAAGGACTAAACTTTTTAAATATATTTTAATTTTCTTTTTATTTAGAAAATTGTAAATACTTTATATTTGATCGTTATGAACTTATAAATCTTATAATTAATTAAAAAATCTAGCTAACTAATAGTAATTCCTATATAAATAATATACCGTACTTTTACGTCTAAATTAATCCAACTGAATGTTTCTGGTTTTGAGACTGACACAAAGACTGTGCGGATACAATTTTAAAAATATACGCTAGGCGGATTAATTCAGTTACTATACGTTTTGTTAAAAAAATTGTCAAGAGTAATAGTTTAGATCTTCTGTTGTAATTTTGCATTTTTTTTTGGGACATAATAATGTCTAAGTAAGATAATAATTAAAACTTATTTTTGCCAAAAGCAAAATCTTTCGTCTTTGTTACATTTTTAACACATTGAATGCTTAAACAATTGATACAAAGTAACAGCCGGAAATCAAAATTTTTATGGCGAATTTTGATTAAGTAAATATGAATTTTTGAAAATATGTATATTATTATTTAAAGACGGACAATAACTCTTAAATAGGCTGAACTTCAAAAATTATGAAACAGACTCAAAAATGTGTCTACCGCTTGTCCATAGGTCTCGAATAAAACAGGAACTGAATGTAACCCATTCTGTAGAACTAACAAATACTGTTAAAGGAACATTTTTGCAAAATTGTGAAATATCTGCAACCGTTGAATTATTTATTCCTGCCTGGGGAGATAGCAGCTCCAGAATATTTCAGTATTCAAAGCAACTTAGTGAAATACAGGTTAAATTACTGGTCATTTGAGACTCTGATGCGATGTCTCAAAGTTACCGAAGAAGTATTATGCAGTATTGCATGAGTTTAAGCATCGTTCGATAGAATGTAGTATCTGTATATTTTCCCTATTTAAATAGACATTTGTTCGCTCTACAATATTAACGACAACTATCATTTTATGTTGTATATATCACTGGTCTTAGTATAAAAGTTTTAAATCTGGTTGACGGCAAAACTGTGTTGTAGTTACCACACTGTTGTAAACTTCTTTTTTTCTGAATATATATACATTTAAAAAATAAACAAATAAAAAAACTTTTAATATATTTAAAAAGTTGTTTCAAATATGTATAATGTTTATTGTTTTTTTTACTTTAAATAACTATTTACAAATACAAAGTGTAACAAATATTCTATCAAAAATTTCATTTTTGGCTTTGTCTATTACCTAAGTGTTTTATAATATGTATATGTGTTAGCTGAAAGATTACTAATAAATAAATAAATATTTGTGGAGTAGTTTTTGAATATAATTTATATTAATTTCCCGATTTATAAAAACGACTTTATTACACTATTTTAACTAAAATGTATATTCGGTTTCCGTTCTTTTGTTTACGATGTATTCTTTTAATTTTTAATGCACTGTGACAGTGTTTTTTATACAAGGACGGTGGGATATTTAATAAATAAATAGGTTTAAAATATATACGGGTTTGGTTATGGTTTATTTTTTAAGTATAAAAGAAACATATAAAAGACAAAACAAAAAAAAAAATATATATATTCAGATTGTTATTTGTTACGTTAATACAATCTACTATGGTTTTACTCACTGTTGTTCTTTGAACTAAAAAACCTAAAATCATATTTATTTCCAAAATGAGCAATTAATGTTTTAAACTATTTCAAATAATAAGACTTATTAAAACGGAACGAGAATAGTGCTTCGTGAATGCAAGCCAAATACCGTAGCACTAAATTAACCGTTGTCGGAAATCACGAACATACTTCAAATATTTGAAGCCACCATTAAACTAACATTTAAGCTCAGTACTCCTAGGGTAAACTCTTGCTCCTTAGTGAATGCGTTTTTTTATATACACGCAAAATTCTAATTTAATTTAATTAAAATACCACTATAGTGATAATTAAAATGATTTATTAAAATATAAAAATAGGTGAAAGTGTGTTACTGCTAGTAAGAGCGATGATTATATGGAGCAGATCGAGATAAGAGAGCAGCAACAGAAAAATTGCTATCGTAAAAAAAGTCAGGATTACTTATTATAGTGCTTAAGTATTCTTTAATTTTCTTATTTTGCGCGCAATTCGTTAATTTTTCATTCATAAGAATCTTCTCCTGACAATAGCAAACACAACAAAAACAGAATTGGCGAAATCGGTCGAGTCGTTTACGCGTCATGCCATGACCAATTGAAATAGGAATTTATTTTTATATATATTTCTTTATTTATTAGAAATAATATACAGGAATGTTTCGATAAAGTAGAGTGCACTGGCCCCCACACTAGGATTCCCTATGTTGTGGGCAGCCAGTCTCTTCCTTTTCACATCTAAACAGCTTGATTCATTCTACATAACACATTTATATCTGTACTATTTTTGTACAGTAAGAATGTTTTCTGTATCAGTATAGGACAGCTTAACAAGATATTGTTTGAGTTTTTTAGTAAAAGTATGTAATATAGTTGTAGGATAAGAATTAGACTTATGGTCAGGACTGTTTATTAATTTCTACGCTTTTTATGTTACCTAACAGCATAAAGACTCTTGTAAGAGCACTCTCCGGATCGTAATAATTCCATTTACGATATGCAATATTTCAACGTCAGTTCAATTCAACGTTCTGTTACATCCGAACGAATATTGTACGTGAGAACTCGAATCCATTTTTCTTAACCGACTGTGGCGCGGAATCGCATCTATCTTGATCACAACGGTTTAGGCCTAGCATACATGCTACACTTGTCACTTGCCTGTTCATATTTTACTATACACAAACAAGACTAGTAGTTCTGTTGAAACAAATTGTTAATGTATGCCCGCGAGTGAAATTCAATTCGCACTGTTTTAAAGTACATTTATCTTATCTCAGTAAAACAAATTTGATAGAGCGATGCTTGAATTTTCTAGTAATATTTTATTGACTGATATATTGTTATTTATTGACGGAAAATAAACACATTTCTAAAGCGTGAGTGACTATCACAATTTAAACCCAAGAAGTGGGAATAGACTTGCTTTCCAGCTTTCAGACTTCATAAGACCCTCACTCATTAATGGGAAAAAGTATACAGAATACAGATATATAAGAAAATTCCAGATCATGTAACCAACCTTCCGTTGCATAAGTTTAAACTTTATATCAAGGAAACTCCTAATAAAAAAGCATATTACAAAGTTCAAGAATACATAGATGATAACAATACACTAATACCGCTATAAGATAGATGATGATGGATGGCGTAATTTTGACGAGCATTGTACAAATTGTACCTAAATGATTTTGATTTTTGATTCGAAATTATTGAAGATAGCTCTGAATTATCTTAACACAACTATTTAGAAGGCTCATTAATGAATTACTTCATTTCTGAAGGCTGTATTATTGGCGTCACACAACTTTCTCAGATCTCCTGTCTTCCAGCCTCAGTGCCTGGCTGAGGGTAAGGCTTGTAAAGGCCTTTGCTTGATTGGCTCCTGGAGCGGTCTCGAGGTCTGGTGCCCACTATAAGTTTTTCTAAAATTTCTGAATCTCCGTTACACGTCCAAATGTATATGATTTTGTACCTGTTACCTTAGGATGGATTTAGAAAAAAATTGTTTCTACAATTGTACTACATTCTACTGTATTAGAATTTATTTATTCATCATAACAAATAACTGTTTACGTAACGTAATCGATTGCTGGCCTTGTTCACATCTTGTATCTGTCTAACACAAAACGTATTGGAAACTGAATAAATTGTGCCATGTACACAAGTCCAGGCGAGATTTATTGTCACACGGAACACTCTGTCTTGCTAAGCTTTCTTTGGTCCGAGAACATGCGATAAACACAACTGTATACCGATATTCTGTTTGCAATTCAAATCCTTCTAAACACAGTTGGAAAACCTTTTATTACGTAAAACGTGACAAATTAATAGGGTTTCAGACATGAATCTATGGTTTTTTAAAGAGAGTTGGTTTATATGTATTAATGTTGGTTTATATGTATTAATGTCGGTTTAAATGTATAAAAGAAAATCTGTGTAAAAAGGCTTACTATAAAGTTATTGATTATCTAGTTGATAAAAGGGCCTGGGACTAGTGCTGGACAGGCTACCTCTAATAATTTGATATATTTGTTTTAAATATTGTTTGATGATTTGCTTGTTAAAAGAGTACCGAGAGTTTTTTACGCCGGCTTTTTCTCTCGGCCTACACCCTCTGTCTTTGTCTTTGCCGATGAGTAGGGATGTCTACAGGTTCGAATTGATTGACGTGGAATAAGTGATACCTAGATGATCTTATGTTCCAAAATAAACGTATTTTATTTATTTATTTATATATTGAAGCACTATTCATAAACATATTTAGCAGTATATAGCAGTGTTTGCATAGCTTAAGCAATTACACACTTAAGTTTCATGAGGTCGTATGTTTGAATCCCGGCTGTGCACCCAATGTATTCTATGTACGCACTTAGCACTCACTCGTACGGTTTCTCGGAAACTTCGTGACGAAACCGAGAGCCTTTGAAAAATAGATGACATGGGTCAGGCATAGAAGACAGATAATTTGCTTTGTTTATTTTTGAAGTTTAAAGAACTTTATTCCTAATGTTTACTTGCGAAAATTAATATATACGAACGAGATACACGTCGCCATCATCCGTCCTAATTTTAGTCTACTAGGCTCATTCTGATATATCTTTAATGACCTTTTGAATTGGTTAAACGTGCTAATATTATGAATTTTAGACGGTAATTGGTTAATAATTATATATAAATATAATATCGTTGTTTAACCGTCGTAATTTTGGTTTTTTGATAATAAACAGTTTAACACAAACGTAGACGCCATGAAATATAAAATATAAATTTGATTTTTTTTTCAATTTATCCCTAATGGGAAAGGCAAAGGACTTTAGTCCATACAGCCAAAATAAAATTTGATTCTGATTTGACAAGCAAAAGTGTCGTGTCGCGTTTTGACAATTAACCATCAACCGTAACCGGACTTTTGACATTCACGACCCGATTTATTAATAACAATATGTTTTAACATTATAATTATTCTAAGCGTTAAACTAAGCCATTCGTTAGTGGTAACGACGTAGATACTGGCTTTAATTCTAAACGCGTCCAGAAGTAATTATCTGGTCGGGAATAAAGCCAAAACTAATGTTAGGAGTTAAATATTATAACGTTATTATGAAATCAGTTTAAAAAAATATATATATACCACATGTTTACACGTGTTTTTATTGAATCTTACATATGTCTGATTGTGTCAATGATAAGCAGCGACGTAATTTTAAGAGATTATAAAAATAAACTGTATTGACAATATACTTGAAATAGATTTGTTATTAATAGAAAATTAAAATAAATTTAAAAAGTTCGGTCCCTGTGACATTGACTGCGATACGATGCTCAATCGTTGAGCAAGGGAATTACCAGCTGTGGGGTCAAATATAGTATGTCTTATTTATTCTTATTAAGAAAATATTTAAATAAAAATTCAAATATTACTTCGAATTTTTTGCAGCTTTCAAATAAAATTCACGAGATGCAAATCACGTAAAAAATGTGCGTTGAAGTCATTATCATATAGTTTAATATTGCGATATCGAGTTACATCTATAGACAGACGCTTTGTTTCAAAGGTTGTATATATTTATATTTTCGGACTAAATAAGGTAGAACTTTCACTTAAAGACAAGTCTAATATCAGAATTATGTACGAATCATCATTTTTTGTGTGGAAAGTGCTAAGTGCGATTTTAAAAAAACGTGGGCACATAACCAGAATGGTCAAGAACTGTTGAAATACTATTAAGACAACACTGCTTTTTAATCTCTAAAATGAAATAACGGACTTTTTATATAAAAGGGGGCAAAAAGGAGGTTCTCCTGATTTTAAATGATATGGACACTCTCAATACCAAAAGGCTCGCGTATGCGTTGCCGGCCTTTTAACACTACCTTACAATCAAAATTCAATTTCAATTTTCAATCAAATTTCAATTTTCAACCGTGGTGGAAGGTAGTCCATAGCCGTGTTAAAAGTATTATTGGCCGTGTTATAAGTGTTATTATTCAATTTTTAACAATAGTGTTAGCTTTTATAAGTCAAATTTGAAGTAATACAGAATACGTAAAATCAGTGAAGTGAATAATAGTGAATCTAATCAAGCTATGAAGTGCCATGGCTGTAATAACGTATTAAATGTCGATCATTTTTTAAAGTGTAATAATTGCAAACGCAAGTTTTGTTATGAATGCCTTGATGTTGCTGCCGGGTCGACTAAGCAGCTCAGTGCTGAGCAATTGGCATCACTTAATTGTCCTCTGTGTCAGAATGTAACTCGGCGTAAAAACAATGACGATAATACTCCTGTCCGGCGGGGTCGCAATAACCAATCACCAAGCGCCTCCTCATATATAACGACGTGTAAAGAGCCGGAGTGTGATTTTGCTATGAAAACTTCTGCAGGCGCTGACTTTTCTAAGCAGCCGGTTACGTTGGACAGTATTAGCAAACTTATAGACTTGAAACTGTCCCCTGACTCATCGTTTATGCTAAATCTACGGTCCGCGCTTAGAAAGGACTTGAAGGACATGGTGACCGACGAGGTTAGCCGAGCTGTTGAGTTGGTAAAGGCTGACTTCACGACGACAACGGATTTTATCATCTTAGAACAAAATGATTTGAAGTCAAATATTGCAGACAAAGACAATCGAATCAGGGTACTCGAGACTGAACTTACGAAATCTCAAAACACGTTATCAAAACTCCAGAGTCGCTTATTTACAGTTGAAAAGATTTCACGTGACTTAAACCTCGAGATTCACGAGGTACCCGAAAGCAAGACTGAGAATCTGATGGAGTTATTCAAAAAACTCTGTGAGTGTTTAAATGTTGTGGTATCTGAGAGTGATGTTAAAGCATGTCGTCGTGTAGCTAAGATGGACTCAAACTCCAAAAGGCCGCGAAACATACTAGTTACCCTCTCAACGCAGCGTCAGCGTGATACACTCTTGTCTGCGTTGACTCGCTTCAATAAGTCCCACCCTGACACCAAACTATCTACTACCGATATTGGTATTGGCGGCTCGTCGTCGAGCAGGATATACTTGTCTGAACATTTGTCTCCTGAAGCTAAAGAGTTACACCGTGCGGCACGTAAATTTTCTACTGACAAGAACTACAGGTTTGTTTGGGTGCGATATGGCCAAATTTATGTTCGTAAGGATGAATCAAGCCCGGCCATTCTAATTAAAAGTCATGATTCCTTCACTAAATTGTCTTAATTGTTATTACTACTACTAATTTGTTTGTTTATCATTGCTTAGTAAGTTACTTGATCAATTTTTGTTTTTATATACTGAATCACACGTTATTTCCACAATGATTAATATATTTTATCAAAATGTAAACAGAATTCGTAGCAAGTTAACTCAATTTTCTTTAAATCTGTTAAATTCTAACTTCGATATTATATGCTTGACGGAAACGAACTTAAATATGAGTGTTTTCGATGGCGAAGTTGTTGACGCCCGTTACAATCTCTTCAGACGAGATCGTGCGGATTCCTCCTGTGCTAAAACCGAGGGAGGTGGAGTTTTACTCGCCGTCCATAAAAAATACCAGGTCATCCGTCAAGCATCGTGGGATAGTGATATGGAGGATGTCTGGGTTACTCTTATTCCTGAAGCACGTGACACTTCTCGCATAAATTTATGTGTTTGCTATTTGCCTCCTGATATTAGAATTAACAAGCTTGAACTCTTTTATAGCCATTGCCAAAATTTACTTATTAATCGTTTCCCTTTGGATAATTTCTTATTAATTGGTGATTTTAACACACCTGATTACTCTGATTCGATTAATCCCTCTCTGTCAATTTCCCCTAACCCGAGTAAGAAGCTCCTTCTACTAAATGAATTAATGTCACTGTGTAATCTAAAACAGCATAACTTTATCACAAATGCAAACGCTCGCTTGTTGGATTTGGTGCTTTCTAATATAGATTGTATAAGTGTCAATGAAACACTTGCATTAAGTTTGTTAGATAAAAATCATCCCGCAATTTTGATTACTCTTTCTCCGATTCAGATTTCTAAAGGGCTTCAACGCGCTAACATTAAACGGCTTAATTTTGCTAAATGTAATTTTGAAAACATTAAATCTGAACTCCAGTCTGTGAACTGGTCCGAAATCTTATCGTCCCCTTGTATTGATGAGTGCACCGAAGCTTTTTATGAGCTTTTATTTGAAATAATATCAAGAAATACACCAAGTTGTTGTAGCAAATTCTCATCTTATCCAGTCTGGTACAGCAAATCCTTAATTAAATGTAATAAAGAAAAAAACTTATATCATAAACGGTTTAAGAGGTTTGGGAATCCCCGCGATTACGACGTTTTCTCTTTGCTGAGGGAGAGATGCAAATTTCTTACCAAGATTTGTTACGACAAGTATATCGCATCCATCGAGGACTCGTTGGCCAAGGACATAAAATCATTTTGGAGATTTGTGAATAATCGTAAAGGCCATATTTCAGTGCCTCACACCATGACACTTGAAAATACTTCTGAGACAGACGGTCAGGGGATATGTGACCTTTTTTCGCGATACTTTGGTTCAGTTTTTGACGATAAAACTAATAAAACTATATACACTGACCAATCTGGTGCTGTAAATAACACGTATTTTAATATATTATCTGGCTTTTCTATTACGGTAACAGATATCAAACGTAAAATAGATAGTTTGGATATTAACAAAGGGGCGGGTCCTGACCTTCTGCCTCCTATTTTCATAAAAAGTTGCGGAAAGGAGTTGTCCATTCCATTATGTGTTCTCTTTAATAAATCGTTAACTAGTGGTGTGTTTCCTAAGCGCTGGAAAACTGCCCACATAATACCTATTTATAAAAGTGGTGATAAGTCCAATTGTAAAAACTATAGACCGATAAGTATTTTATCTTGCGCTGCTAAATTATTTGAGTCAGTGATGTATACTCATCTGTTCAGTCATTTTAAGCCTGTTCTTTCAGACAAGCAACATGGTTTTGTTAGAAACAGGTCTACGGTCACTAACCTTCTGGAATACAAAAACTATCTCTGTCAAGTGTTTGCCACAGGTGGCCAAGTTGACTCTGTTTACACTGACTTCTCTAAGGCTTTTGACAAAGTAAATCACCATCTGCTCTGTCATAAGTTAGCGTCACATGGTATCCACGGCAGTTTATATAGATGGATCTGCTCATACCTAGACTCTAGAACTCAGTTGGTTGCGTTAAAGGGCTTCATCTCTGCACCTATCGCAGTTACATCGGGAGTACCTCAGGGTTCCCACTTAGGGCCATTATTCTTCGTAGTTTTTATTAATGACCTTATTCAACAACTGTCCTGCAATTGTCTCTTATATGCAGATGACTTAAAAATATTTACTTCTATTACTAATTTAGATGACTGCTTAACATTACAGCGTGATATCAATACCGTATCACTATGGTGCAAGACGAACTACATGTATTTAAATATAGACAAGTGTTTTGTCATATCGTTTACTAATAAACGAAACAAAATCGTATGGAACTACGTCATAGATGGTCAATTAGTTAACAGATCAGATGTTGCAAAAGACCTAGGTATCCTGTTCGATGACAAGCTTTCATTCCGTGCCCACTATAGTCACATCACGTCTAAAGCAAACCATCTACTGGGTTTTATTCTTAGATCCACAAAAGGTTTTAAAAATCCTCGTAGCACCTTGTACTTATACTTCAGCCTCGTAAGAAGTATATTAGAATACGGTAGTCCAATATGGTCGCCGAATTATAAGGTGCACATTGACGATATTGAACGAATTCAGAGGAAATTTCTCAGAATTTTATGTTATCGTATAAAACCTGGCCGGTCTAACTTAAATTATTGCGATAGACTCCTGAAATTTAAAGTTCAACCATTAGAATCCAGACGCATAGTCTTCGACTTAGTTTACCTTTACAAAATCACCCACTCCATTATAGACTCTCCCGAACTACTAGCTCACATTAGCCTTAACATTAGATTTAGTGCCCGTAGAGCTAACGAAGTCAATTTATTTTCCCTTCAAACTTACAAGAATAACATCTCTTTTTACAACCCTTTGACCAGGATGGCTCGTCAATATAACGAGATGGCAAAGAGCAACCACTTACTTGTGGACATATTCTGTCGCAACATCAATAAATTCATTAGTGTCGTTAAAGACATCCTCCATCGTAGGTTAAGTGCTGACCCTTGTGGTCCTGGTTAACGTTACGTTAAATTGGTGTCGAGGAACTTATTATTATTATTATTATTGTTTTTTTTTACTATGTTACCTTTGTTAGTTATGAGCCTTTTATTGATGTAACATTAATTTTGCAGTGTGCACATGGTTTTACATTAGAATCCTGTTCATAACTATTAGTTTTAAGTTTATTTTTGTAAAGATTATAATGTGTTTTGTGCACCAAATAAATAAATAAATAAATAAATAAATCAATTGTATAATGTTAATCACCCTAAACATTATAAATTATGTAAAATTGTGTAGATAATTAATTAACAAAGCTCGTAAGTGGCCTACATGTCAAAGTGCTTCAACAACTGTTCAAATACCCCTATTGCATAAGTGACCTAATTCTAGTAATACTATTAAGCTCTATAACAGCGAACCGGAATTCGATTAATATATTCAAAATGCATGAGTTTATTTAAAGATCTGCTCTAAAGTTAGGTTAAAGAACAATAAGTAATAATAAGAGAAAGAAGAGAAAGGAAGAGTTAATAGTAAGAGGGTAGCAAAGGACTTTAAAACGATAATATTTGTTTATAATAATAAAAGCCTTCATTGCTGTATTTATATATTAGCTACATAAAAGTGTAGGACACTAATTAAAACTAAAAATTTAAAATAAGTACTTATTTTTGATTTCATATATTTTAACTTTGTCTTTTTCTAAAAATAAATACTGTTTAAAAATAAACACACATTAGATGATGCCGGTACATTTAATTCTAACAAAATATGTTTATTATTTTTCTATATGGTTAATTAATTTTGAAAATGTTTGTTAAAAAGCTTCTTGCATCTTAGAAGTGTTTGATTCGTGGAATATTTTTGCATACATTATTTATAAAACCATTATGATTTATGAAACTAAACAATACTTGTCTGTCTGACAGAAATCGCCGATAGGATCACATATAAATTGATGATGAACATTCATTGTTTATTTTTCTTATCCAGTACTCAAAGCGTTTCTCTTTGCAGGTAATCCTCTGAGTTGCAATTGCCGTCTGTCCTGGATTTATACCCTGCGCAATGAAACGAAAGACAACACACTCAGACAGGCTTTGGACAAAGTTACATGTGTTGCTGAAAACAATGAGATTGATAGAAGTTTAAACGATCAAATTGATGAACAAGTAGAAAATCCTGTTTCAACTATAGAAAATTACGATTATTACGACAAAAATGATGAAAAAGAAGAGAAGGTCACAGAAACGAGAGGTAAAGCTATTAAACTATTAGATTTACCGTTAGAAGAACTACCGTGCCCAAAAGAACTGATGCGGTCTATTGAAGAGTCATATGGTCACCCAATTCAGAATGAAATAAGGTTGAAGGCATACTCAAAAGACGATAGAAACTTACCACACATAATCCTTATCGTAATGATGATGCTTATCTAAGATGTTAATAACGAATCAATACTATTTGTGATATTAGATGTTAAAATTTTAACTGTAGTCTGGATTTTCAAAATATGTAAAATTTTACAAACTTCTGTTGTTTGAAGGTAGATTTGGAAAAGTTAAATTAATCTTTGAGACTCAACATTGGCTTATGTTATAACTTTGTTTAGAAAAATTGTAAGATGTCTGTTGAACTGAAACCTACGCATTTATAAATTAAATGTATATAATGTTATACATTATATTATAGTTAATTACTAAATATAAGGTTATAACGTTAAGATATTTCTAAGGAAGCTTTTTTCATTTAACTTATTTCATCTGCAAATAAATCAACAAGTTTGCTTTGAACAAAGCTTTTTCTGCGAGAACTTGGTCGTCATTTTTGTAGAGCAAGTTTATAAAGCACAATATAACTTGAGACCAGAGTTAAATATTAAATGAATTCCACAAACTTTTGTCACGGCCTTGTTAAGTGAAACGCTAATATTTTAAAAGCATATTGGCGTTGTTTCGCCATGAAGTAGGTTACTTTATAGGTTCTAAGGCTGGTTTTAATATTATGCATTTATGACTGTCTTAGAAAGTGCATATCGCTGACAGCAGCGCTCTGCTGCAACAATACGCGTATTATATAACGATCTTGATGATACTAAATTCAGGATTCCAATGGGAATCCTGAAAGTCTCATGAGACAAGGTTTTATTGAAGACGCCCATCATTTACATAACTAAACAGTGTATGCAATATGAACTTAAAGGCACCAATACATACAATCGTTAAAGATGTAATAATAAATGTTTGTATGGAAATTTCATTTTATATGAATCAAATAGAATGAAACGTTAATACTAGTATGAATATATAGCCAACAAAAACATCACTGAGTATGTAGCTATATCCAATGTCTTTCTTGTAATAATTCACATAATATGGGTAGCGTTAACTAAGCTTATTGAGTACTTTATACTTAATGGCTGCCGATATTTAAAGTTCAGCCTCGCCTAGCAATGGCACCAGTAAACTTATAATGACATTTTTCATACGAAACTTAAAACTATCGCGTTGGCGTGACAAAACTACCCAGATATAGAAGTAGGATATCCATGGGAATAAAGAGTATTTTATTATAAGACCTTTTTTTTTCAAGTAGTAGTTAAAAGATTTAGATTAAATTTTACACTGACTTTGCTGAGAACCTGCTCTTTCTTAGGGGTCGTACCGACAACTTTGGAGTGTAAAAACAAATAATATAGTATTTTCTTAAAATATTGTTTCATTTCTGCAAGTTTTCAAATATACGAAAGGTGACATCTACAAACTTCGTCTACAATCACGACGTTTACGTCATACACTGACTTACGCTAGCAAATTTTAAAGTCGCTAATGTATATAACTTAACCTAAGTTCAGGCCAGTCAGGGATTAGTTTGGCCATGGCAACCTTTAGATCAAAGGAATGGCATCTTTCCACTGGTTGCTTAAGTTTCTATACAAACATATATAGTTACCCTTAAATTAAAATGTTTGAGTATTCCTATTGTTAATACTCTTCTCAAATATATGGATTTTGGTTAGTCTTTTATAATATTTTATAATTTGCAATAGCGGATTTATATCATAAGCATAAGGTTCGTTTATAAGTGTTCATTTTTAAGACAATATTCAAATGAGTTAATTTAAAAATAATTTATAGATGCTTTCTACTATTAATAAAGGCATTTGTTTCAATTTAAAGTAATATAATAATTTAACGATAATGACCCGGCTTTATAAACCATCTGGCCACTTTTGAACCTAGTTTCTGTTCATTCTAGAAACGCAATGCATCCATAGGTTTGATTGAATTAGCGATTTTGATTGAACTGTGCTCCGATATATTTAATTTAAATCAATAGATCATAAAGCGTTATATATATGGTATGGTATATACCAAATTAAGCGCAGTTGCTTGGAAGGCTAATTAGATTCTTATACTCAGATATTAATAATTATACAATTCCAGTGAATAGAATCCTTTTATTAATTAGGTAACGCATCTATAACTTTGTTTGAATTAGCGATTTTGATTGAACTGTGCTCCCATTTATTTAATTTAAACCAATAGATCATAAAGCATTATATACATTAATACAATTGCAGTGAATAGAATCCTTTTTTTAATCAGGTAAAACTGTCCTAATGTGTTGCATATTTAGTATTTTAATATAATTATTGATAGAACACTGTAATTTTTAATTTTATGATTAAATATTTACCATGTTTTAATATACTGAACAAGTCTAATTTATTTATTATATCGGAAATAGCAGCATATGGTAGCAAATTTATTATTTAAATCGATTTACTGTACATAGATGTAAATAGAAGTAATTTTATTTATAACATATTACAAAATTATAAATACATTTGATTCTGTTGTAATAAATATTTCTACTCGTGATTTGTGTTTTAATTGATATTCTTAGCTTGGAAAAGACAAACAAATCAAATGAAAGACAAGAAAAAGGAATCCTGAAACTTAATTATCTAGAAACAAACAAAAATATATTGCAGACCCTTTAAGAGGCAAACACACTATACCTTCTTTGACTAACTAAATACTTAAAACCTAAAACTATATAATAATAAAGTGAATGAGCAACATATAGATGATACCTAAGGCTTACTCACAGAGTTTTGAAGATAGCTCTGCAGAACTGTAAGTAAGAGTTCAGAAAGGTCAATTAAGGGGGAAAATTTATTGCCTAACTTGTACATGCTAGGAAAAGCAGAGCTAGATTACATAAGACGGGTAATTTTTATTTTGTATTGGACACATCTTTACGATTTCCAATACCAAAACACATAAAGAAAATCTGTGAAATCTCGATCTAAGATTGCTTAATTGTAGCTTTATACATTTATCAATATTGTTACAAATTTGGTTTAATATGGAACAATATTTTGGTATATATATAATGATCCAAAGAAGCGATTTCTTCTAGGCAAACCTTGTAAGGAAAAATTAATAGCATGCCTAAAATGTTTAATATTTTTTTTTAAACTATACATAATGTGGACTTAAACAAATACAAAGCCTATAAAAATAAGAGGTGTTTATGCAGAAGACCTTTAAAGAGAGAGAGAGAGGAAGATGGCATTCCATAGCTTTATGGCGGAGATCTAAAAGAGTTTCTTTCAAAGGATAAGTATGAGCGATTTAGAGAGCTTTCTACGCAATTCCATACCTATTAGTACGAGAGCTAGCAATGTCAGGAAAACAAGAATTTCAGGTAGGCCAGTTTTTAGATATCCTATCTCCTAAAACCCTACCTACCTATAATTCACTCTCAAAAACATTGCTAGCTCTTAGATTAAATGTATTTCGTAATAACAATTAAGTATGAAACAGACAACAAATACACAACTACACGCATTACTAGTCGAGTATGAGTTTACAATTATTTAATGAATAACGATCTAAAAAGATGCATGTTAGAGTGAACATGGTGAACTAAAATTGGGACGGCTGATGGTGACGTTTATCTTGCTCATATATACATATTAAGTTTCTCAAGTTAATAAAATGAATTTGTTGAAGTGATTTATTATTTAAACATTTTGATAGATTTATAAGTTAATATTCTATAACATAAATTGGATCACACAAAACAGTATCTTAAAAGCTCAAAGAGATTAACGTTTTCTTAAACATTTAATATTATTCAATTCGAGTACACGTTCCTTCCAAGTAAAAATAAATGGGTCGGTAGCACATTATCGATTCGGCCCGAGAATTGGACTAGACAAAATTTGAATTTGAATGAAATTTATGTTGACAAGACGGTTAAGGAATGAAAAGAAGAGTTGTTTTGGGAGAACAAAACGCGGTAATATTAACATTGCGTTATGTTAAATCATATTAGTTATGTTTTCATGTTTAGTCTCATTTTGCGGGTGAGATATTTCTATAATGCACGTCATAATACTACAATATTTCCATAATTAGGGCTCGGCCACAAATTGCATTTCTCATCAGTTTTATTTTTTAGATAAGAGTGCAAATATGCCTAAAATGTTATTCTTTTTTCGATAAAACATATTCATATTCTTCACCGAACTAAGACGTTTACTGTACTGCCGGGATTTAAAACACAACCGTAGAGATATGCACGCAAAATATATTATATTTTTGCCACAAAGTCACCAACATAAAATCTTATTAATATGAATACCTTTGAAGCAGAATACATAAGCTTTGATATCAATGATATTAAACGAGCTTTTAGAATTTATATTGTGTAAATTATCGAGAAAAGCTTAGAATGTTACTACTATAATGAGCTTACTGAGAATTTACAGTGTCTAGGTTGCTATTATACTGAAGACTACGTAGATATTTGAACAATATATTTTTTCGTCTTAGACCAATCTCACCCTGTTAACAATATTACCTATGATACAAAAGTAATGTTGCACTTTTATAACATTAGCTCGAACGCTGACGCCAACATCGTGAGGAAACCGGATTTGACCCAAAAAGTCGACGGCGTGTGTCAGGCACAGGAGGCCGATCACCTACTTGCCTATTAAATAGACAAATGATTATGAAACAGATACAGAATCAGCCCAGATCTAAAAATGTTGCAGCGTTTCTGTTTTGTTTTTTTTAATGCCGTGTTGTACTTATATAAAATAATATTAAAAATTGCTTCAGTTCCTGTATATTTTGGCATGACTCTCGGTTTCCAAAAACTCAGTTAGTATTAATTTTTATCAAGCCCTTATTGTTGACACCCAGTATAATACAATAAACACTTGTTTAAGTTACGTAACCTAACTTAATCTTATACATAAGATGTTTCAGTTTTGGTGATTAAAGGCCTCTTCAAGCTACTTTCATTCTGCCTCCTATTTTCTTTATATGGTCTACCCATGTAGAATAATTTTGAATTGATTCACTATTTCTATTCTAACTAATTATCCTAATACAAATTGAACTTTCAAAGTCACGATGGCAGTGATGAATCCTTTAAATTGTCATTACATAACTGAGATTGATTACACGAAGACTACGAGTTATGTGTTTAATGCAAATAGGAGAATATGCTCTAGAGATGGGTTTAATTGACTAATTAATAATACATACTCCGCTAAGTACCATCTGGTTAAGTGTTGGGGTGCGTACATATACCAATAATGAGCTTCGAAGTAAATAAAACCTCTAAATGCACACAACTTTGAATTATAATGAATGACTAATTGAATGGAGATTTAATAATGTGTACATTTTCTCTTGATACAATTTTAATTACGGTATATATATATATATATATATATATATAGTTCATTTATTTAATCATATTTTCATAGGGCTCTTTGTCTTTGTTTTTTGTTTGTAGTTAGTTTGTCCTTAATATTATGTTCATGAAATTAAAGTTCTCTGCTCCTTGCACCTTGAGAAGTCTCAATCTCAATTTAAGTCATCCTAAGAAAGTGCGGCCGGGCCATCAAAGACTAACTGCCAGTCTTGGGTTTATTATCGGTGATTATTCTCATTCAAGCAAATTACATATTAAGTTGCCTTTTCATTATATTAGTTACGTATTTGTGTGTTGTTCCCTCGAGAATGTAAGTGCATGCTCCTATTTCACCATGCCTCATGACAAATCTTTGTTTTAAATTTATTTTATTATTATTTCTTACTTAAGATGTCATGTAGAACATGGTGTAATGGTTGCAGCACCTTACAAACGTTATGTAAAACAATTTGCCTTCTTTGCGCCTGGATTTGACAACTGGCAGTAAATGTAAAAATAGCTATAATTAATGAAATAAATAAATAAAAAAAATAATAATAATAAATAGGGTTTCATAATTTTCTGTTTTTGACATTCATAAGTGTTTTGTTACCTATATGAATAAATGATTTTGACTTTGAAAATGTGAAAAATTATTTATGAAATTTAATAGTTGACTTAATTACTCAATGACAGCAGCTATACAAAGTCGGCGAACATGTATCTATTTTAAATTACGTCATATTTTTAAAAGCCTTACATCCTCCCAGCGAAGACCACCTGGGGTCGATTCTACAGTCCGCTAGTTCGCAAACAAAAGATGAAGATGTGATGAAATGAAAGATGTTAATTTTGAGTGAATACGGTTTCTACAATGTTGAAACGAAGCCCGATCAAACCAAACTACTCCTACACTTTGTAGGATAGAGACGCAACATCTGCGTAGAGCGAATCAAGCCGATTACATTGATGCTAATTAAATTCAGAAACTTATACATTATCGTGGACATTACGTTCGCTAACACTGCGCACTATATTTTGTATAGCAAAGAAATTTAAAACGTTGGCAAACATACATTCGATCAAATGCTCAATCGTGTTAATTATAAAAAAATGGATACTACATAAAGTACTAGCTGCATCACAGGTAAAGAATATAATGATGTTATTCATATTTAACAAGAAATGCCCAGATAATGCAACTCGGTACTCACACTAAACATACTGGCACTACACGGTTTTTCATTAGCATAATTAAGGCTTTATACTAAAGTAGTTTGTATCCAAGGGAATTAAATGTTATTTAAGCGTTGTGTGGATGTGGGGCAAACCCGTAGTCCACTTGTATTTAAATTCCAGTCTAAATTTGTTGATTACACTTAAAATAGCGTATCAGGTCATTTGACTCTTGAACTAGCTTTTAGTATTCACATAAACACAACAATAATATGTTATTCAATCGATATGATTTAGAAATTACCAGATTTTTTTTATTATTTACTCTACTGCCCATCATGTCCAGGGACTTTTTCTATCTCACAATTTTTTTCCAAACCACTTTTTTATACATTTCATTCCTGAACTTACCAAATTAGTATGTGTGTGTGTGATTAGTGTCAGAGAAACATATTATGTACTAAATCAGTGCCACATTTAAATCGAAATATACTAGACGCACATTCTGTTCGTACTATGTTAAGCCCTGGCTAACTTAGCCAGCCTAGCTTCTCTCAGAATCTGAGAAGTTTCCTAGTCGGCTTCACGAAGCGACCTCACGAGATTTTCTGGTAGTTGGAAAGCCACACTTACGCATTTCAGGCCTGCCTGACTGATTCGTCTGCGTTGAAACAACCCTGCACAAGGCAGACTAAGGTATGTTTATTTAGGAGACAGCGGCCCGTAATTTTCCCTATTATGTTAAATAAACACTGCATATGTGTGGTACAATTGTGCATTTATTTATTTTTATTTCTAAAAATTCTGATTGTTTTACAGCAGACATTATTCAGTTGTAATGTAAACATATTCCGGTAAAACTGACGGTGACAGTGTGACTGTCAGATTTTCCATTACAATCTTCATTTCAGTCGATCAGTGCTCAATAGTTCTGAAACCAGACCAACAAGGTCCTTACTGAACTGACAATCTGGCGCCAAGAAACAATCCAGTAGACCGAGGGTGTGTTGGTGGAAAGGAGTTGACAAGGACCTCGAAACAATAGGGGTTTGAAGATGGCGAAATATACTTCAGAATGCTAAAGCCAACAAGAGGCTGTATAGCCATTGGGGATGACGATAATCTTAATCCCAGCTGGCTTTCTATTATTAAATTAATAATTTACAGTACACACAAAATTTCAGTTCATTACATGTATATCTAATACATGTAAAAAGCATCTAATCGCATCCAAGTATGGAAAACTGCCTTATCTGGATTTGTTCCAATTTGGCAACATTACAGCAATCTGCTATGATAGTAACATTTTTAGGTGAATCACGAGATTAGTATCGCATGAGATTTATTACTACAAAATTATAATATCAGTGTAATTGTAACATTTTATCGATTCTGAATATAACATTTTTGTTGTGATTTGTCACCTAACCCCTTATAATTACGCCGACATAGGACTGTAATTAGACACGTTTTCATTATGTACCTCGAAATAATATTTGTTTTCCACTCCGACCGTGGACTTTGACCTTTAAGATCGTCTTCAAATGCTTCACACGTAAGTCTCAGAGTACTTCTTAAGACTGCGGTCCACCTCAACCGAATTTCAGACAGAATAAAAACTTAATGAAAGGTGTCAAGGGACACCCGGATGGAACGAAGTTCCTTTCCATTAATTAGTGAAGGAATTGTTATGACTAAATAATCTGTTTAAATACAATAAAACATAACTATAATCCGTAAAAAAGTGTTTTCTTTAAATATGTATTTGCGTATTTTTCTTTTATTAATATGTTTTAATATCACACTAACACACGTTCCAGCCATTTTGGAGCCACCAGGCGTTCGGATAGGATGTCCTTGATCCCTTGGAAGACGAGACGAGCTTTGGTACTGGATGCTACTACTAAAAAATATGCTGTAAATAAATAAATCAATAATAAACTATACATGAACACTTATTATTATAAATATTCATCAAAATGGTAATTAATACTAAATATAAAAATCTTCATGAAGAATCACAGTAGAGTTGTAAAAAAAATATTTTTTAAGTTATTTTTCTTTTATTGACTGTTGCGAACAACAATATTTTCTTTCATATTTATAGCTGAAAATTTCGAAGCCTTTAGAAAAATCTCGAACAGAACGTGTTGGATTAGCGCAACCAATTTTTGGCTCACACATGCCCAAACGAAGTAAATAAGCTTCACAAGTTTGTGAGATTTTTTTCTATTTTCAGCACACTAAGTTAACGCTCCATGTTGGCAGAGCGCCCAGATTCAATCCAAGGCAGTATTCTAAGCCCGGTTACTTTACATGGAGTTTTTCAGCGGGTAATGACGCTTGAATGAGAAGCCGTAATAAATTCTTAGTAAGAGAGCTTAAGATGCGGTATTCATTGTTAAGAATAGAGGCAATATTTAAATTACTTTATTATTTAAAATTATTTTATAATATTTTGAACAGGTAATAAGTAATAAAATAAATAATAAGTAAGTAAAAAAAATAAAATAATAATAATAAAAATAAGATCGAAGGAAAGAACCAGCGGTGATTGCTGTTAGTAAATTTTTTTCTGTTTTATACATTTTTTGAAATTTTGTTTATTTCTGTAATATTAGAAGGCCTCAATTTGGTTGTATCTCAAATAGGGTGTACTACTACAAATAATTCAATTATTTGGTGAAAATCTTCACTTTCACAGTTCCCTGTATTTATTAACATATAAATTATAATAATGAACACCCCACATTAGACATCCTAAAAATAAGAAACGGTTACAAACAGCCATTTTGTATCAGTCTAGCTGAATATTGCAAATACTTAATATACTTAATATTACTTGTCATAATTTATTATGCAATAGCTAAATAAACGTCACAGTCTCATACTAATCACGATTGTTCAAAAGTATTCACGACTAGTGATGAAAAACATCGCGTTTACATCATTTGAAGACTTGTTATTTAAAAGTACACTTTCAAAATCGCAAACATTGTAACACTTTTCCTCCAACACAATCACACTGGGAAAACATACCAAATTACCCACAAATTGAGGTTCAAAATATGTAGTATATTCAATTTCGTGAAAATTCATTTTCCACGTATTTTCCGAAACATTCAAGGGCGGACATAATTATCTTTCCATTAAGCACAATATTTTCCTTGAAAATAATTTTCTCTTCGAATTCGTTTTAAACGTAAATGCACTCCTAATGGACACTCTTTTTTTAATAAAATGTTTAGCTTTTCGCTATAAATGAAGATTTAAATTTTTTAATTACTTCTTGTTTATTTGAATTTTAATCACGTAAATTTTCTTACTTTGGTCACTATGCTGTGCTATTGAAAACATTGCTTGTTAATAAAGCTTGTTTATAAGTCGTTATTACAATCAAGATATTTAATTACTCACAGCCCATTTAGTTGCAATGTTGTCTTAAACATTTGAATTAGTAATGTTGGTTGAATTTACGATGAGTTCAAAAATTACAATTACAATTAAATATATTCTAGAAGTAGTCGTTGTCGTTGGCAAGTTGGCGGGCAAAAGGACGCGGGGCTAATATATATAAACATATAAATTGCAAAAATAGAAATTAAAAAAAAATACAATCAAACACATATACAAGATAAGACAAATACACAATAAAATAAAATTACCATGAGTTTTGGTACTTAAAGCAGAGAAAAAAAAAGAAAAATCATCAGCAAAACAGCGAATTAGGTTCGAGAAAGTTCGAGAAACAATGCTTTCTCTAAAACCGATGCAATGAAGAATATTATTGAAAAGAAGAGAGTAGACACCCTTCTATCGTGTATAATGTAACAACATTGTCACTCTACATCTACCGGCATGATGCTGAGGGTAAGGAAAGTTCGAGAAACAATGCTTTCTCTAAAACCGATGCAATGAAGAATATTATTGAAAAGAAGAGAGTAGACACTCTTCTATCGTGTATAATGTAACAACATTGTCACTCTACATCTACCGGCATGATGCTGAGGGTAAGGAAAGTTCGAGAAACAATGCTTTCTCTAAAACCGATGCAATGAAGAATATTATTGAAAAGAAGAGAGTAGACACCCTTCTATCGTGTATAATGTAACAACATTGTCACCCTACATCTACCGGCATGATGCTGAGGGATTAAACAAAAGTTTCAAGCTTTTTAACGCTACGATCGTATTGCTGAAGCTTAGTGTATATAGGGTATAAAGAGAGTAATAAATATTTTTTTACCTAATAGCAGACCATATGTTGTACATATTTTAAGACCTCAGTAGCTACAAGCTGATAAATTAACCGCAAAGTACAAAATACCGCGATCTTGTTCTACTTCTTATATCGACGAAAGAAGAAAATAAGTTTATAAAAACCATTTTTCTTGTTTTTATTTTTATCTTACAATGAGGCTTTGTCTTATTTTGATGTATTAATGTAATTTAGTAAATCTATTGCAATATTAAAGTGTATTCCTAGTAATTGACTGGCTTTTAAGTATATTTTCATTCACGGTAGATGTTCAGATTTCACTTGAACATTGAGCAACTGTTGACACGTGTCATGCGGTTGTTCCAAACTTTAAGAGGTGAAGGTGCGCGATACACCGACAGCACACACGCATAATATTATGTATGTGTGTATAGCTGTAAGTAGTATTAAAGATATTGCTTTAACAAATCCGATTTTAATATCATCTTATTTAACACTCGTTTCCTCTTAAAGTGGCGAAGACTCTTTCAAGCCCTTAATAATCGTGGTGAAGCCTTTGAGATAATCCCACCACGTTGAAACACGCAGGGCTCTATCCTTAGGTTTCTTGGTGCAGACATCCGATACTTATTTATATTTTAACGATTAATGCTACATGTATGTAGCTTAGCAATCTATAGGATTGTTAGGTTTTTAGTAATCACCCTCTCATATATTTATTTATCTAGTGCAGTTTTTTTTTAATACATACAAATATGCCTGGCATTTATTACATGTAAATTTAAATACACATTTCATAGTCATTTGGTGGTTTTATAATATATATATTTTTAATGTCTATGTTTGAGTATTATTGGGATGTTATATACTATTTGTATGATGATCTTTGTAGTTTCCAAGCCGAAGTAACATAACCTATTGCTAATAAATGTAAAATTAAATTGGTTACATTAAAAGTTGTTTTTAGAATTTATGAACTAATTATTTATTAGATTCTTGTTTAAGTAACCAAGCTCAATCGATTCAAATGTATAGAATATTAATTCAATGAGATAAAAACTCTGAGATATTTTTACAGTTACATTTTTACAAGAAAATATTTTTCGTACAAGTATTATTTAGAGCTTTCTACGCGATGTGAATGTAATAAGTAATATTCTTTGGTAAATTACGAGGGATTGTATTAAAACTTTTACGTAACATATTTTGTGAATACAAGAAAAAGCTATCGCTATCGCTAAGCTATAAAATAAATATTCTAAGATATATAATAAAATACCGATAAAATAAATCGACAGCGCCATGCAATCAGTTATTTTCACTGCACTTCAAGTAAGATAAAAATTAATATTAAAAATAACATTGATCAATCTAAAAAGCTTTGTTTCTAAAAATTAAAATAATGTGAATCAACTGTGTCAGTAAATTTTTTTAATTGAGGATTAAATTTCATTTCATCATTTGAATTTTAAAATAAGAATACTGATTTTCCAAATTATTTTCATCAACAATGTAAATATCGTAACTTGATTATAATTGTCCAATCACAGGCAAAACGAACCAGTAGTCACAAATTAAACAATATTTAGGTTCAGTCAGTCAAGATATAAGGCTAAAGATTAAGGCTATAAGGCTTTTAAAGAACTAGTGACAAACAATTTGGTCTTGCTTTCGTATTTTTTAAGTGAGGTAGAGAAAATCGTCCTTTATTATTTATACAGTACTTTATTCTGGAATTTTAGATTAGGGAATCTCTCAGAGATAAATTCAAGGAAATTAATATACTTACCTTTCCCTCGCAATATATTTATGAAAATATTATGTTTGTATACAAAAATAGTGATAAATATACTAGATTAGAACATACGCACAATGTCAATACTCGGAACAAACGCAGGCTGCAATTTCCCCGTACTAGACTGTGTAAAGTTAGTAATTCTTTTTTGGGGAAAGGGATACTCTTCTTTAATAAAATCCCAGAGGCTCTTTTATCTCTGCCTTTTAATAAATTTAAGAAATGTATTAAAGAAAAGCTGTGTAAAAAGGCTTACTATAAAGTTATTGATTATCTAGTTGATAAAAGGGCCTGGGACTAGTGCTGGGCAGGCTGCCTCTAATTAATTTGATATATTTGTTTTAAATATTGTTTGATGATTTGCTTTTTTAAAAGAGTACCGAGAGTTTTTTACGCCGGCTTTTTCTCTCGGCCTACACCCTCTGTCTTTGCCGATGAGTAGGGATGCCTACAAGTTTGAATTGATTGACGTGGAATAAGTGATACCTAGAAGATCTTATGTTCCAAAATAAACGTATTTTATTTTTTATTTTATTTTTTATTATTTTATTCACATAATAATATATCCGTACAGAAAGAATTTAAATATAAAATATCACCTGGGGCAACGTTTTCATATATAATTTTCGAGTCTTGTTTATGAAATTCATAACTTAATGCATGTTTTAGCAATACATTCCAGTTTTTATATTTAATTTATACACGGTATGTTGTTGTATGGGTCACTTTGATGCTTAAACTGATAGATGATGGAATAACTTAATAGTTTCTTATCGTCACATAAAAATAGCACTTCTTAAAAAATAAATTAATCCTATTACACTTATTTAACTATACTAAGTATCCGCGTCTCCTTTTTATCACCGCATATCTATTAGTAAGAAAGTTAATAATATTTATTTATTTTTGTTAAATATATTAGGTTACAATATGTAGGAGGCAATTAGCAGCCTAATCGCAAACTAGAAATTAATTTAATTCCAAGTAAGAATAAGATTGATGTTTATTTTATTTTTTGACTGAAGCTTTTTGGAGACTAATTTAGCCTTTCCCTCCAAATCTCTGCAAAACTAAAAATCGTTCGATATGCCAATGCAATTATTCCGATGCTGGCTGTCATGTATCTCATAACTAAAATATACTTGATAAAACAAAAGATAAACGTAAAGGAAATAACATAAAGCCTACGAGAAAACCCACTCTTAGTAAAAACTAGTCAATATTAATCAACGGACAACAAAGCCACAATAGGTCGAACAATGTCTCAAGATTGCGCTCATTCTCGTTTATTCCTTGGTCATTTGTTCGTAACATTTTACATGACCGGTATTGTGTCTTATTGTTACCGTTGTTCTATAATTTCTAGAAGTTTCTGAAGATCAAACTTGAGTAAGTAACTCTTCATTATCTTTTATAGCATTAAAAACGTGAAATTCTCATCCATCCATGGCTAAACAACGTACAAAAACCTTCGGAACAGTGAGGTCGCTCCGTGCAGACTGTGAAGTGCCTAGGAGCCTTCTAGAAGGAGTTAGGCTGGCTTAGTTAGCCAGGACTGTACGCACAACTGACCAAAATATATGAGTCTAAGTGCGGAAAATGAGTCCACAAACCATACCATACCATTCTCATCCATAAGAGGTGAATACCCTTCACAACAATTAATAATAATAAACCTATTATTAAGTTATCTCGATCAGGCTGACAACCACGGACTTGCAAGCCCTACTAGCTAAGCTCACGAATTCGTAATATATCATTAGCCGATGGAATTACTTCTTTAGCGCAGCTCAGGATATATCTTCATCGCTGATTAGCAGTAGATTGTAGGTACCGAAAGTACATACGTTATATATATACTGGCATATCGTCAGCTGGCTTATATAAACCGCATAATTTAACAAATTACCTACAAAATACAACGGTGTTTTAACGTCAAACTTTCTTCGTAAAACTTTTCTTATACGCGAGCTTTATTAAAAAATATGAAAGTATGATTTTAATTTTTACGGTAAAACGTAGGTGGCATAAAAAGCTTTATGAAAATAACATAACGCTCATAAATTACTTACCTCCATGAAAGAGGTTTCCTATAGAAATATCCAATGAGTTTGGTACCATGTAATTTCAAGTTTGTTACAATGTTACGTATATTGGAAGAGCCGTGGAACTTATATTTCGTTAATGACATTAATGTTAGATATAAAATTTCTGTGTGAGAAGTTCTTATATTTGAATTAAAGAAATTAAAGTATATGGACTGGGATAGCTCAAAATCAACCTTGACAATATGTTATAAGAGTACCTTTAAAGACAATAATAATTGAAATTAGAAGTGAATACGTTTATAAAGTAAATCTAAATCACTGCTGGGAGTAAAACCCCAAAATATTAAAAAAAAACAAAAAAAAACGCAATACCTAGAAGCTATAAAAAATCCTTAACTAAGTGCTCAGGGGAAAAGTCAATGCTCGCTATATTCGCAATGACGACCTCCATCGGGAACTTAATGTAGAGGACGTCACCACAATATACCAAAAGATTGCTGGATCCACGTACAAAGACCGCACCAACACTAACCAATTTCATGAAACCTGCCTAGAGACGCCTAAAAAGGACAAAACTATTTGAATTAGTGAATTCGTTTAACTGGACGTCAGTCTTAAGTGTCAAACAGTGGTAAGTGGAAATAAATAGCACACGAGAACAAAGAGTCCCTCTTTATAACGACTGTAAGGTGTTATTAGACATGTTCGTATGTAAACTGTCGTATAGTTAATGAAGTCGCTATTAAATTACTTATTAATCTTCTGTTATGCAAGATAGTAATGTTTTCTTTTTTAGAACAGGGGGCAATCGGGCAGGAGGCTCACCTGATGTTAAGTGATACCGCCACCCATGGACACTCTCGATGCTAGAGGGCTCGCGAGTACGTTGCCGGCCTTTTAAGAATATGTACGCTCTTTTCTTGAAGGACCCTAAGTAGAATTGGTTCGGAAACACTTCGGTGGGCAGCTGATTCCACAAAGTGGTGGTGCGCGGCAAAAACTGCCTTGAAAAGCCAGTTGTGGAACGGCGAACGTCGACGTGAAACAAAGCCTTTGTGGAGAGCCAATTTATAAAAAAAACTATTATTAAAAGAGGCCTTTTGCCCTGTATGTATATAACGATGATCTATTTGTAAGTATTATGTCTGTCAATAATATACTGACGATACAATGTAGTCTTTAATTGGGAGTGATATCTCTTAGTAAGAAATTTGTAAACATTAGATGCTAAGCAGACGCAAGCAAAACTCGTTATCTGTTTACTTCTCTGAAATAACCCTCCCGCATACAATTTTGTGGCTTAAAAAACTAATTAAAGTTTTATCTGGACGCGAGCGGCAAAGCCAATGTCATTGGTAGGGCTCTGTGGAGGGCTTAGCTCAACTTCGTACATTATATTTTAGACTTGCTGGGTTAAATGTACAAGTATTAACTGTTAAATATTGCGTATAAAACCTATCATATATTCTCATGGGTAAATTGTAAGAAAATTATTAATATTTTTATCTATAATATATTCCCTTCATATTTAGTTTCAGGTTTGAACCTTTGTCAGGCAAAAACTAAAAAATAGCAGTATTGAACAAAGAAAATATTCATGATAGTCCTAAGTAGGTGCTGTTTGGAGCGTATCCTGTGTAAGTAGGATATCCACTTGTACTTGAATTAAAATCATCACATGAAAATGTAACCAGTCTCGGTACTATTATTTAAGAACCTCGAAATTCGTTTGGATAAGTTCGCTATATATTGCAAAATTAGGTCGCATAAAACCATTTCGTAGCGTTTAAAACTTACATAGTACCGCAAAAGACTGCTGAGAAGACTTTACAGCGAAAGTTCAAGACTAAGGGTGAAATAAAAAATTTATATATAGAATAACTTTTTTATAATATGGGGTCATAGAGTAAATAAGTAGGGTAGCGCGAACTAGGAGTTTCATATGTCAATAAATTACATAAGTTTTTGACGTATATACGACACTGACTGTATCTCCCGTATGTCAAATGGCTACTGTGTTATACATATATAGCTATAGTGAATCGCCTGTTATTTTATCAAATCTATATATATAAAAGAAAGTCGTGTTAGTTACACCACTTATAACTCAAGAACGAAAGAACAGATTTGAGTGAAAATTGGTATGGAGGTAGCTTAGAGCCAGGAGACGGACATAGGATACTTTTTATCCCGTTCGACAGCGTTCCCGTGGGACTTGACATGAAACGTCAGTCACTATAAAAAGTGGTATAACAAATAAGAATCAGACTTGGAATAATAAAACGCAAATGATAGCTATGTAATTGACGTATAATGACAGCTGTGTAATGACGTATATATGACAATTTGATATTTGTAAGAAATCAATATTCAAAATATTTCTATTAAATAAATACGTTTAATTATTTTTACAATTTACAATTTAATTATAATGATAGTGCTATTGCCCATTCGTATAAACAGTGAAGAGAACTATAAAACTCGGTATTGTCGTATGTATACAGTTCATCCAAAGAATGATGAATGTTTCTATTTGTTGTTGTTGTCGAATGACGCATTTAATCGAGTATTGGAACGGGAACGTGAATATGATCACCAGGAATTAGATTTAGTAGTTCAAACGAATGTACCCCTGTTGAAATACCAACAAAAGGAAGTTTATGATACTTTAATGAAGGCAAACGATGATGAAAATGGTGGTTTATATTTCCTAGATGCCCTTGGTGGAACTGGCAAGACATTCCTCATGTCATTAGTTTTAGCAACTGTTCGGGCGAGATCCAACATAGCGGTTGCAGTTGCTTCTTCTGAAATAGCAGCCACATTGTTAGAAGGATGCCGTACGGCTCATTCAGAATTAAAATTACCGTTAAATCTTCAAACTATTGGAGAACCAACGTGTAATATTGCAAAACACTCAGCAATGGCCAAAGTTTTAGCGGCATCGAAAATCATCATCTGGGACGAATGCACAATGGCGCATAAACGTGCATTGGAAGCACTTAACCGAACATTAAAAGATTTACGCAATGAATCGAGATGTTTTGGAGGAGCAATGATTTTACTGTCTGGCGATTTCCGCCAAATACTGCCAGTAATTCCAAGATCTACGGCTGTCGACGAAATAAACGCTTGCCTCAAATCGTCAAATCTATGGCGCTATGTGACGAAACTGCAGCTGACAACAAACATGAGAGTTACATTGCTTACTGATAAAAAAGAAGAAAAAGAATAAAGATGTAGATGACCTGAACTACATAATGGTATGCGTTTGGTGGTTAGAAAATTGAAGAACAATGTAATTTACGCTACGATAATGATAGGAAAATTCAAAGGTGAGGAAGTTCTTATTCCGAGGATCCCGATGATCCCAACCGATATGCCGTTTGAATTTAAAAGACTTCAATTTCCGATACGTCTTGCATTTGCCATGACCATCAACAAATCACAAGGCCAATCCTTAAAAGTTTGTGGTTTAAATCTAGAACATTCATGTTTTTCCCATGGTCAATTATACGTGGCATGTTCACGGGTCGGAAGACCATCAGCGTTGTTTGTTTTTGCGCCTGATAATAAAACAAAAAATGAAAAAATGTGTATCACAAGGTACTTAAGGGAAGAGCAACCTATGTACTAAAATACAGAAATAATAATGAATGATTAATGTAGGTATTTAATTTTTTTGTATTTTTTCCAATAAAAAAACCCAAACTGCTTATTTATTGCCATTAAGGCTGAACAAAGTTCGCCAGGTCAGCTAGTAATTTATATAGCTAAGTATAACCAATCGCATCGAGCAAAAGCTAGTTCATTCAATATTTTGCGAGCTATATGTCGGAGTAAAACCCATTACGCATATGCAACCTACAGCCTGCAGACATACTTTAAAATTACCAATGTTTATTATGCAAATGTAATAATATTTTGTTCATTGCAGCGGCGACGGCGCCCGTAATTTATTTTTATCAACTCACGCTGTTATTTCAGTAAACAACTGCGTTTTGTGTTTTCACACAGTACCTGAGAGCGTATATTTTTTTTATGTGACGAAGTAAAGTTATACTATATGTTACAGATATAGAAAGATTTTTAATTGTTCTTTTTATTTTTTATCTTTTTAATTGTTTCGTTTCATTATCCCTAAGTAATCTATACTAATATTATAAAGAGGAAAGGTTTGATATTTTGTTTGTTTGTTTGTATGAATTGAATAGGCTCCGAAACTACTTGGCAGATTTGAAAAATTCTTTCACTGTTGGAAAGCTACATCATTCCTGAGTGACATAGGCTATATTTCATTTTCAAAAAAATAGGCATCCTTACTAAAATTACGATAACATTAACATTTGTTTATTATTTGATACAATTCTAACAGATGGCGCTGAGTTAAAGGTAGTAGTTTTATAAATTACTAGCTGACCTGGCAAGACGACGTTTGCCAGGTCAGCTAGTTGTATATATTAAGGCAAGAAGTGCTAAACTGCATTTGCAATTCTTGCCTTCACCTTATTCAAGTTATTTTTTTCCTTACATTGGTTGCCTGGAAGAGATCGCTCGAAGCGTATAAGCCGCCGGTCGGCCTCCTGTTAATTGTACTATATTTTTTGCAACGTTATCCATATAAATAAATAATAATGAAAAAACGACTTTTCAAATTGAACCATAACAGTGAGACACCAGAAAAGACTTCCTAAAACTTGATAAAATATTAACAAACTCATTACTGAAAGTTAAGATATTAAATTAAAACCAACGGGCCATTTTCAAGATAAAAATTCTTTCTCAATAAGAGCCCTGTAATTAGCGTCTGTTAGCGCCAAAATAGAAAAACGTTGGAAAACTTCGATGCCACAGATTACATTGTTGATTTTAAATAATTTTGACAAGTACCGTTGTTTAAAACACAATTCGAATACGTGATATCCAAATATCCACTCTTAATCACAGAAGGCTAATTATCAAACTTGTGTATAAAAAGATTTAAGATCTCTGTGGCGAAGAGAAAAACACTAAAAGTGCCTTTTAATAAGGATGCCTACAGGTTCAAATTTAATGACGTAGAAGAAGTGATACTTTTTTTTTATTTTAATGTATTAATTATAGAAAAATATATTAAACAAAAAATACTATGAACGCAAGCCTTATATATTTAGTTGTTAGCTCAGGCAGATGAGGGTTTTGAGAGATTATGTTTGCATCAGCGCTGACCATCGCTTATCATTGTAGATGCTATTTTGACTAATATAATACACGTATGATAGTATACATAACATTGTATTTGTCGATTTGAATTGAATAAAATTCGCAGTCTTCGTAATAAATAAAGTTCTTTAAATAATCATATTAGCACTTTCATTCGTATCGCTGATCGGCCAACGGCCTACCCTTCGTGCCAAAATGAAAATATATTCTGCATCCGAATGCAATTCGCATACACAGACCATTACCGCATTTCATATTAAATAAATGTTACACTAACATTTCACTGAATTCAAAGCCTATACAGATTATAAATTCTAATAATTATTATAATTTATTAAGTTTAAACATAAGCGATACTTATGTTTAACATATCCGAATGCATAATTCTAATTTAAATATGTAAATACTTAAGGAGCATGCACGATACCGCACTGTCTCATCTACTTTATTTAATTAAACCGAGACTGAACAATTGTATAACTCTAAACCAAACCAGCGTTTACCGCATTCCGACTAAAAGGCCTCTATTTGTGCTTATGTCTTTACAGTGCGAATAAGTTTGTATTTCGAATTAAAAGTTTGCATTTAATATAATGATAATAATAATAATATAATGTCAGGAAGTACTTGGAGAAGCGGGAAGACTCTGATTTTTTTTAAGTAGTAGTTTTATATTCTTCGTATTATTTGTTGCTTTTAAATGTCAAATTTCAGTTTTTTAATTTTATTCTTTTGTTTTTTTTAATGTATCTTGTTTTTTATGCGCTTGCTTGTTTTCTGTTTTTTATACATAAATTGGTTATCTATGTAATCTGTTTTGGCTTTCTGTATTGTCTTAGTATTTTGTATTATATATAATATGTATAAGTATAAGCTGTTAGATTACTTATAATTAAATAAATAAAAATAAATAAATAATAAAAAGCCTTTATTCATTTTTTCATTTTAAGTAGGTACATTTTCTTTCCTAGGTGTAAGATTTGGAAAACCTTTTAAGTAAAAAATACCTGTGTCAGGGTTCCCAGCTCTTCCATAAACAAACTTAATTCTTAATTACTTAAAATAACTACATTATTGAACCTTATTTTATTTATCTTTTTTCAGCCGTTATCAACACGCCTGAGTGCATGAGTAAGTGTGTGGGTGTAATTGTGCGAGTGAGTGAGTGAGTTGATGAGTAAAGTGTATTTACATAGTGGGGTCTCAAAAGCAGCTCTAACACTGCATAGGGCATGTTCATAAGCCAGTCCGTTATTCGGGTCTTTAGATAGTAGACGGTGAGCGGGTAGATAAGCAGTCTATTTAATTTATTATAGATATAGTCTGCTTGCATATTGCGTCTAGCGAAGTCATTCCTTAATATAGCAGTGTAATAATAATAATAGCCTTTATTTCTCCGATACTTTTACACATTTATTTTACGTTTTAGGTGTTACCCAAGACTAAGCACGAAATTCCTGCGTACACTGTCTGCCATGTACCAACTAATGTTTCTTTAATTTAGTCTATCCTACTAAATTTTCTTTCTATACAATAAAACTTGATTTAAGAACATATTGTTTTTTTGAGCTTTAATTTAGTTCCTGAGTACCTAATCTTAATTATATCTAATTATCCTAATTTTACAGTATATAATTAGTATAAATATATTATATGTGTAGCGTTATTGCTACGCAAATAAATAAATTCAATAACGAACATAGTAACTATGTATTATTGTATATTTCAATAACTAATAATATCAAATGTTTTGACTAACAGGTTTTTAAATGCACTAAAAATACATATTTTCAACAATAGAGACGCCAAAGTTAAATTTCAGTAAAATAACCTTGGAGAAATCGAATGGCATACTATACTTAACTTAAACATAAATACTTAACAATGGATACATTGTAATAATTGTAGCAAAAAAAATCCCTCTTTCTTTTAAAAGTACAAAGGGAAAAAATCCCGATCAACAATCAAGTGATGAACGCTATCCATTTTCGGACATACTACGTTTGTTACGCGTTTAACCTTTGACTAATAAATAGGGGTTAGGTGGAACTGTCTTATATTCGTAATTAATTCTAAGTGAATCTAGCGGGCAGTAGTGACGTGACGCCTGCAAGCAACGATAAAATAGCTTGCTTAATTTTGGCTCCATTCCATCTGTGCGGCGTTTCAGGCAAATAGTTTATTGCATCAGAGGATTAAGTCAAATTAAACATTATTTCGCTGTGACTTGTTGTATGAATTTTAAATTGAAAAACAGTTGGAGTATGACGTGTTAATCCTTTATGTATCAAAAGTTATTTAGGTATAAATAGGTATTATTAAATAGAACAGAACTTGGCATACTAATCCAACGAACCCGCGCGATTTATATCTTTAACAAATATTTAAATAGCTCAATCAAGGCCGCTGCAAATGTATTAATGTTTAATGAAATTCCGATTATTGATTTAAATGTGATCGTAATAATCCCGACAATACAAAACTCACAATCGTGTCAAGTATGTGTAAATATTTCTTTTGACTTGCCGATTGTGCGCTATGTTTGTTTGGCGTCCGATCGAACTGTCAGCTGTCAAGCGTGGCCGGCCGAGGTTGAGTCAACATTTTGAACGCACCCTTGTCAGTTATATACTCTATCGAATATTTTTTATATCTTTGATGAATGGTTTACGGATGATTTTTCTTAATAGGATATGTCTTTTTAGTAGATTGACCTAAATGTAATCTTTTTTTTAAACTCGGTACAGACTAGTACACAACAAAGACTAAAACTCTAATAGGTTTATGTAGTAAAAGTATATTTAGCTAATAGATTTAAACAAATACAACAAATTGATTATAAACAAAAAAGTTAAAGAATTCTGAAGTGTAGTGCATATGGCACTACACTTCAGAAAACATGGAAAATATTTTAACGTCGACAGAAATTACTGTATTAATAATGCCTATGCGAGATATAAAAGATAGTCGGAGAGACTTAATTGTTTTGTACGTAATTGAAAACTTCAAACCAATTTTGATTAAGATAAAATAAAATAGTAAAGTTACTTTACTTTAATTACTTTAGTAAATTCACCGGATGTTTATGTTTTTAATAGCGGAAATGCTTCAGGTGAAACGGATGTATTATTGTTTTCCTTTGATCAAAGTAAGAGGCTTTGATATATTCTCATTATCCTTAATCCAAGGCAAACAATAGATCTTTTAAATGGGGCAGGCGGTGGTCAGTTCCATTATATTGCAGGCTATTATTATAAAATATAACATAGAAATGCTTTTGAATTATTTATGGTTTAAACACCCACATTCTGGTATGAATTTATATGACGTCTCAGAATTACCCCCTTCATTGTAAAAAAACGATAATTAATGTATTAAAGTACATATTCGTCTTTTGTACAGAAAGTTTTTTCACTACTAGAACAAAATAATATTATGACCATGTTAAAAGATTATTTAAACAATAGCTGCGCCTGTGCAATGTTTTGCTATGCCGCCTTAGATATATATACTTTTAATAAATTTCCAATATTTTTCTCCTTAAAAGCCTTCTTCAGAGTTCAAGGAATAAACAAAAATACTCGTATTGGTTGCCTTCGTTTTGCGCTTAGCAACATATTTCGCGATTCATTTCTATTTGTATGGATTAATTACAATTTGTTTTTCAATAAAGCCTCGTGTAACCTGTGCGGAGGAGCACCGTTTTTTGTGAGATTTGACTTAGCTAAATTACCTTTTTTGTTTTTGACAACACTGTCACATAATGTTCCACGTTTAGATATGATATTTAATACGAAGAATGACAAACATATAATATTTGTATTTGTAAGTATAATATTTGGGTAAAATTCGTATTTCGGAAAACTGCCGGTGTCTTCTTCCATAACACAGGAATATCCCAGCGTCGGCAAAACAGTGTAATAAAATATAATTAATTAAGTTTTTGGAAAATCCGTATTACTGATAAAATCTTTTACATTTAAAAATTTCAGGTTTTTTAACCTACTTCAAACAATCATATGTTTAGGCTCTCGAAAAGTCTTATATATAATATATCCTTTCACTTTCAACTTCAAGTTCGATGTGTGCAATGAACGCTTGCTTTTATGGTGAAGGAAAATATCCTGAGAAAACCGGCATGTCACAAATTCGAAAACCGACGACATGTGTCAGACAAAAAGCTCATCGCCTACTTGAGTCTGAATTCAATGTCAACTGTATTATTTTAAGAAAGCTTATAATATGCCTCTTAGAGCCCCTCGATTACTATAAAGGGCTGCTTAATAAATGCTTATTAATCTGGAGTTTAAACACTTTCCTGCAAGCTGTTTATCAAACCTTCTAATACGCTGTGAGTATGCAATATACATTGTGACATTATAATGTATATATAATTGCGAAACTCAGTCTGCGGGTTCCAAGCAAGAACACCCAGGTAACATCTGTTGATGGTTCTCTACGCCAACTAGTTTAGCCATGCACTAGTTAGATTCATAAATTTATACGTTTATATAAAATATGATTATGTTAAAAATATAATTAGCGAGGATTGTGGCATAAATATCACTTTGTCCACAATAATGACAATAAAATTAAGGCTGTCTTACACCTGCTAATGACATAGAAATATCCATTGTTAAATATTAAGGGACATTAATTGTAACCTTACGGTTGTAAGGCCCTTGGATGTACCAGTCAGTTTTGCCTATAGTTCAGGACCCCGTGGGTACAATGGGTGCCAAATACCAACTGAAAACAATAGGCGATACAGACATACCTAAGACCAATCAATCCGTTTGCGATGCACGTCTATCGGAATAGGAAATTCCCTGTGGCTTGCTTTCCATCGGTGTGTGTTTTTGCGTGTCCGTCTACTATGGGGTAGTAGACGGACACGCAAAAACATACACCTCCATAATAGCCCAGAGCCTCACAAATTTACGATCCACCCATGCAGCAGTTTTAATAACTATTTCATAGACAAGTAGGTACCTAAACATCCTTCTATGTGAGACATATGCCATAGACTTTTGGATTTTTTCGATGTTTTTCAAAAGAATCGAACACAGTAGTTATTTGAACTCAGAACCTCGCTCAAAAAATAGTTTAAAACCAATATACTCGTGATATTAATTAATATTACGCGCTACTGAATATATCTTGTGTTAACTGAACGATAAATTCTTGTATGAGAATTTCTAGATGTGACTTTAGCAATAATTATTCAAGAAGTGATATGTGTGAAGTGATGTCTGCTGGAAAATTTCACGTTTCGCGTTCTCGTAAACAATCTGAACAAGGTAATTTTATTAATAGTTAGAGAAGAGTTAAGGTAGGTATATTATGGCACGTGGAAAGAACCAGTAATCACTACATAGTCTAAAACAAAGTCGCTTTCTCTGTCCCTATGTCCCTTTGTATGCTTAAATCATAGAAACTACGCAACGGATTTTGATGCGGTTTTTTTTAATAGAGTGATTCAAGAGGAAGGTTTATATGAATAATTACATCCATTAAATAGTAGAGAAGTACTGTTATTTTTGAGGTTTCTAATGTGATGTCGTAAATAATTACATTTTTTCCGCTTACATTGCAAACACAGGCTGAACCCTACGAGTTTTATCAAAATAATATACTACGTATTGTACACATTGAAAAGGTCTACAGAAAAGTCCGTGATGGTATATGTCTATCTCTTATGGATAACCCACAATCACTTTTTACGACAAATAATGGCTAATTTTCGAAGCGATTTTAACCAATACAGCATTAATCCTTAACCAATTAAATACCTTGAATACATTGTTCATTTAATATAGATCTATACAGCCCATTACAGCTTATTTAGCAGCGATCGAACGCGTATATTATCGGAGCTCTCCAGCGAGGGAAATAACAATACATAATAAAAACCTGCTTTTTATCAGCATTGCACCCGTGCGAAGCTGGGGCGGGTCACTAGTTAACCAATAAAAATAACCTTATATACTTATTACTTTATAAGAAAGATTTTGCTTATTTTAAAATGAAATTAATTACTCTCTAATATTTATGATTTTTTATATATGTTCAATATATTGTGTATGTATAATTTTTACAGATTATAACGGTCGATCATATGGCGTCATACCAGAGTATAACTAATTCAGATATCGAAGTTGCCACTAAGAGGTTTTTTATTTATTGACATATATATATGTGATAAAAAAATTAACAAACATGTAACACAAACTATAACTAAAATAAAGTAAAATCTAAAAAAAATAATATAAAGAAAAATGTTAGGCTATAATATATATAAGTAGCTAAATTACGAGGCAGAAGATAAACGCTCAAAGATGATTTTAAAGAAGAAAGAAGATTTTAAATGAATTTAAAGATTAAGCTCGTCTGATATCATGCGGTAAGAAGTTACAAAGAAATACTTGGCACATTAAAGGATGCGCACATTTGTGTTTTTTTTTATTTAAACCTATACCTTATACTTAATGAGATATCAACGAATAGAGTTGGTAAATACCCCTATCAAAAAGGCAACTTAATATCCGTTGCGAAGATCAACAGTAAATATTGTGATAGAGACTGTTTGTATAAGTAGAAACATCGTAGAACGCTGCCATAATAAAAGATATTATTGCAAACTAACGTTATCTGAGAGTCTATACCTAATTACGAGTCAGACAATTTCAATTCAAACTATCAAGTCAAAAGAACATTTTTCGAAAATATATTCTCAAATATATATTAGCTTTTGCATCAAGTAAGTGAATAGATTTTTCTTTTCGAAAACACAGATCTATTTTAATTAGCAACTACGACTTAAAAGCTAATCGTACCAACAATCAACAAATAAAAATAAATTAAGAATGAAAGCTTACCACACATCGTACCCACACTTTACACCATTACACAACACAATTTAGGCTTAATTAATTAAATTTAATCAGTTAGTTAATTGTATTAAATACTTTGTTTGTTCCCTTTTGTAAATCTTTTTATTATAATGTATCATGTATTCCATCTGTGGCTATGTTCTCGGTGTATTTGTTTGTTATTATATGTATTTTGTGTTAGCTGTAGGAGTACAAAATAAATAAATAAATAAACAGCCTATGCGTAACATGTCTCCCAGAGCTACAATACTTCGACTCTGGACAGTCATTGTAAGGATATCTAAGTTCCTACTGCCTCGCCGGCGACTCGACGTGTCGCCCAATGTCATCAGTATGAGCCTGGACAAACACGGCTGAGCACTGCAAAACTCAGCATCCTAAAAGATTCTAATGTATTCAACATATTTCACACAAAATCTTCCCGGCAATCGGGCTATACGATTCAACTGTGAATAATATGTCTTGCCACAATCCGCGAAATACAAAGCCCTGAAGTAAAATGAAAGTAGCGAGACTTACGCTAAAATCTACGCGTCTGTATGTATATAACGCAAAAGTCTAGACGTCTTGGAACTTCGTATTTATAAGACAAACAAAAGATCACATCTCTTATACAGTGCATAGATTTGCGTTTTAAAATGGTTGTATTGTTACGAGACGAAATTATTCATTTGCAAATTATAAATTGCATGAGCAGTGTTAATGTATTGGCTGTGTGCGACTCACACAGACCACAGACGCAGACATCTTTGGCCCAGAACAGTTGTAAAGCCATAGTTGTCTTGATACAATTATGTTTGTAAATTTGTATCCCGGGATTTAACAAAAAACATTCTTTTTTCAAACTGATTATTAGTAGGTAGGTTTTAAGGCAGCGTTTCCTTATGCAGAGTCCACACCCGACATGGGAGCAGTTTGATTGTCATGGGGGCCCGAAACTTAATAAAATTATTTACGTTAATATTAATAATTTATTTATACAATCAAGAATACAGTTTTTAACAAAAAAATATATTGAAGTTTAGCTTTTCATTTGATTTGAAAATTTACTTACTGTGTTTCATTAACAACTTTCTATTGATTCCTTACTAAAATCTATCATTAAAATTTGGTATGTTACATTAGAATTGTGGAAAGACTAAGGTGGTGCAGAGGTGTATAACATTACTAAACTTGTAAAGCTCTTTTAAATTTGTTATATTGGTGCTTAAAGTAAATAAAATCAACAATGAATGTTATTACAATTGATACTGTCTGTGCAGATTTTATAGGGTTATATTTAAGTTCAAGATCAATACCAGAGAATCTTTCACTGTTAAAAAGGAACAAATTTCGTACAACATTTTGGCAAAGTATCGAAGGGATACAAAAGGCTTTGGAATAACAAAGTTATTCAACTTTGTAAATAGAAACATTTAAGGATAAATTAAGTTTAATTTCTGAATTGAAATCTTAAAATGATTGTATTGTAATATGTAAATTACGTAAAATCAGATCGTTTGCATATTTAAATATTACATTCTATTTTTCGCATCCATTTGTGTACCTTTTCAAATTATTAGTAAAATTTAGTATTCCCGCTGCTATAATCATAGCACTAAAGCACTAAATTGTGTTATTAGTAATTATGAAACAATTCATTACACAAAAAGTGTATTAAGTAAAAAATATAGTAAACCACTATTTTTTTACTATACTGATTTTTATAAAACAGGGGGCAAACGGGCAGTAGGCTCATCTGATGTTAAGGGATAACGCCCATGGACACTCTCAATGCTATAGGGCTCGCAGGTGCGTTGCCGGCATTTTAACTACAATTTTCATTTTATTCCTTGTTCCCACGTGCTAGAATGAAGACTATGAAATATTTATGAGTAAATGTTATAGAATTTTTACTCGTAAAAATTACAAGAGAACTTAAGAAGGCGCAACGCTAACCAATCAACTTCCTCACAATCGAGTAGCCCACAATATAGCAGCACACTATTCACGACGGGAATGTATTGAGAAAGTTGCCACAATCTGCCAAGTATCCCCAAATATACAGTGTAAATAATAACTATGTAGCAGTAAAGAAAATAATTATAATATCAAATAATTAAGACAGATTACTAAAACGACTCGGCGAAAGGTCTTCATAGAGATATTGCAGAAAATGTCTACTGAGCCACTTTTCATCAAGGTTTTATTGTAAAGAAAACATACCGTAGACTAGATAAATATTAGGTTTTAAAACTGTGCATTGTTCTTCTTGTGTCACATTTTTGGTAGTGAACTTTAAATTAATGTTACTTTAATGTGTTACCAATAATGAGAAATAGTTGTCTAAGTAACTTTGAATAGTGATAAATCATAAGGAGTTGTATTTTTAATCTACAACAATGCGTTATCCAATTATATAAAGTATGAAATTTTTAAAGGCAACCGTGCCGCGGAAGGGGATGCGTAACGCATTTCCCCACGAAAAAAAAATGGTATATCCTCTGATAATGCTATCTGATGGCTAAAACAATATTTGATATCAGCAAACTATTGTTTAGTTTGTGATAAATATTGACTTATTACAAAAGTACACAATTAAATGTAAAGAAAGCTTTAAATATTAAATCTTCAAACATTTACGATAAGTAGGTTGTATATAAATTTCAATAAAATGCCGATTAGTATAGTATTAAAATAAATAGTTGCCTTTACGACTAGAAGAGGTTTTTAAATATTAATACGAAAATTAATTTCAGCGATACAATTACATATTTTTGTGCATTAACAAAATAATTGTTTGTGCATTACATATTAAGCAATCAAAAGCCGCGGTCCTCGTATAAAATCTAAATTAACGAATGCCCGAAAGTTTGTTCGTAATATTGAAATGAACGCAATAATGTACAACGGTATTCGTAATAAAGTTCCGAATGGGCAGTAATTTTCGGAACTACAGCCGTAGCGAGGCGATAATTCAATGAATTTGCAGCAATTCGGGAGGTGCTTCAGCAAACAGTATGCAATTGGGAGTTTTTCATTGCCGTATTAGCGGGCCTTCCATTACTTCGGCTTCGGAATACAGAAGGGACGCACTGGGCCGAACTTGTACAAATATATTTTTTTAAATAATTTTTCATTTATAAAATTATAGTTTAGTATATACTTCGCTATTTATAAGATTGTAGTTGAGATCATACATCCTTTTACATTTGCAACCTACACATGGCTAAATTGAGATATAAAACAATTCAGTTTTTAAAACCAATCTCCTTAGAAATTCTGCCTTTATTTTTAGTACATTTGAGTAAGTATAGGATGTTCTATTTTTGAAACTTTATCGCATTTTTCAATATATTAAATCATAAATTACTGATTTTGATTTTTTATAGAAGCTGGCTAACATATACGAGGCTTCTCTGATGTAAAGTGATACAGCCGCTCATGGGCACTCTCAATACTCGCGAGTGCGTTGCCATTCTTAAAAAAACAATTGGTCGAAGATATCCAAGCCTGTAAAAGAGTTCATATAACTTTGGTTTGACAATACTTTAAAAAGAAAGAAAAATACAAAATAATCTTTTTTTTGTATTTTTCTTTTTAATCTTTTTATGCAGAATGTTCTTTAGTAGTATTTTAGGTGTAAAATATATATTTCCTTGGGATACAACCCTGTTAAAGAGTTTTTTGCGCGGCCTAGCCATCTCAATAAATCTTTCTAAGTGGCTCGTTAGTTCGTACTCTTTGATATAACCCTACTTCGCACTATTTCCTTTACTCCAATTATGTCTTAAAATATGTTGCTAAAAACTCAAGGCAGTCAACAAAGTCAAGACTATAAAAATGTAAACAGAAGTAATGATTATATCCAATTACAAGAATTTAAAGCCAATGAAAACTAGCAAAACTATTGAAGAATTAACCAAGAATCATAAGAAAAATTTGGCGATCGCTAGAACTTTCATCAGTATCGAAGACTATTTGCGTCAATCGATTTACTAGATACTAGTGGACCCGATAGACTTTGTTCTGTCAAAAAGATTTGGAATGTAACAGATGTTTGTTTCTACCTATTTTATAGTCGGCACAAAAAATTCTCCTGAACATAACTGTCACCCTGATGATACCTGCGGTGTGTGAGGTTCAGCTCGGGTGATCGAAGTATCTTCGCTTCCACTAACTTTGGCTTCTGTGACCCACTAAAAACCCAGACTGAGAGGCGAACTTAGGGTTCAAACATGATTGGGAAATAATCTAAAGGGACGATGGAAACCTAAAGGTGACAAATATTTAAAAATTGTGTGCGTAAATGACATAACATAGAGATAGACGAGCCTCTTTGAGGTAAGGACCCTTTTAGGCTTAAACATTGATCACCTCGCGATGCGCAATAAACAAATACCAAGAAAATGATCTTATGCTATAGCGGAATCAAATTGAAGTATAAAATTACCGTAATGGCTGTTAATTAGCTGCTCGCGTATTATGTGAGGTAACTTTAATATGAAGGGAGTAATAAGAATCGCTTGGGGGAGTATAAAACATGTTGCGTAATTAATTTGTAACCATTACACTCTGTGAGATAGCATCATTCAAAGTATACTTTGGACCTACAAGTCTGTACCTATACTTAGTGTAATATCACATGTGGGTACATATGTAAAGTAGTTAAATCGGAGAGTTAATTGAATCTCTAGACAGATAAATATAGATCGATATTCAATCAAGTCGCTAGCATTTTGATTTAAATAAAGCAGTGTCGAAACCGTTTCACTATCTGTCTGACCGAAAGCCAGCGTGTTGATTAATAGTTTAAAACAAGCTGGCGGTCACGACAACAGCTTTGAGAATTTTTGTTTCAAATTGTGGTCTTAGGTGAAATTGTAAACATATTGTCGACTCTGCCATGATTATTTCGGTGTGATCGTGAACTGAAGGCTTGGAAATTACGTGTTTTATTTTATTGTTAAGGTAATATGTTGCCTAATGATAAGGTAGTATTATTGCCTGTGAATATTAAAGAATTTGTTGCCAAAAAGATTTTTATATACTAAATTAAGTGCTTCATTAATTCTAATCATGATACTGCACACATAATCTAACTATATACATACATTGTCTGTTGATAATACCTAGCAGTATGTGATTAAGCTGCAGCACAGATAAGTGTAAAATATGACATGAATATACATTATATGAACGGAAAATATTTCATATTAACGATATAATTATGAATAAAGAATTTTATATACACGTAACGCTAACAATACAAAGAATTGAGGAAGTTTAAAACTTATGACATAATAATAATAATGAGCAGTGTTGGTCTAGTGGCTTCAGCGTGCGACTCTCATACCTGAGGTCGTAGGTTACAGCCCCGGCTATGCACCAATGGAATTTCTATGTGCGTATTTAACGTTTGCTCGAACGGTGAAGGAAAACTAAGTGAGGAAACCGACATGTCTTAGACCCAAAAAAGTCGACGACGTTTGTCAGGCACTGGAGGCCGATCACCTACTAGCCTATTAGATTTAAAAATTATTATGAAACAGAATCAGAAATCTGAGGCCAATACCTAAAGAGGTTTTAGCGCTGATTTATTTTATTTTATAATAATAATAATGAATAAATTGAATATTAAAATTATTCAATTTATAAAATTTCCATACACGGTATCAATGTAACCATACAATTAAAATTCCAAACAAATAAATAATAATAACAATCATTACAATTTTCATATTCAATATACATTGTCATATTCAGTCTTACAAAGTCTCTACTGTAACTTAACTCCACGAACACAAAAAGATGTGAATAAAAAAATCGGATTTGATAATCGAAGTAAGGTTTTTTTTCTTAAATTCTATTTTAAGGCTTTGAACTTTATAGTCCAGATACTTTATCTTTTATCGTCAGAGAGCATTGGAGGTGGAGGATGCAAGCAAGCGATGCGCGATACGCCCTTGATTTAAGAACTGGCAGTAAATGTAAAATTAGAACCATTAATATGTATTTCTTATTTAACGTTCATAAGTGTATATTGTGTTACCTACATGAGTAAATGATTTTTGATTTTGATTTGATTTATGACTGTGTCATTTACCTGATTTCAAACCATTTGTTTTCGGTATATAAAAATACTTAGACCAATTGTATTCTTGCCTCCCCCTTTGGGATTTTTTAAATCGGATAAAGGAGCGTCTTAATGTTAGGATTTTATCATATACAACCTAAAACATAGTTATCAAATACATTTAATAAACAAGTTATTTATTTAAAAGTCAGATTCCCGCGACATACAAATAAAATTACTCTAAAGAGAGAAATTCTTTGAACTTATTTTTCAAAACTGCGAAATATATCAAATTATTTTTATTTAAATCAGTGTTAGACTAGTGGACATTTGCTACTCTCACCCTGAGATCGTAGGTTTGACCCCCGGCTGTGCAGCATTTTTACTTTATTTCACATTCGCTCGAACAGTGAAAGAAAACATCGAGAAGAAACCATCTTGCCTTAGACCCAAATAGTCGACGGCGTGTGGCACAGGAGGCTGAAGAATTTAGAAATGTAAGGCCCAATAATTAAAAGGTTATTGCGCCATTTTTTTATTTTTTATTTAAAAATTTTAAACAAATAGTTCAATGATATTTCTTTCTTTGCACCAGTCTAAATGTTATTATTACCTCTAGAATCGTTAACATTGTGTATAGGTGCTTTTTTACGACATATAATTATGACGATTGCATTCACTTTAATGTCAACTAGAAAAAGTTTTCTTCAAAACTAAATTCTTAAACTTAATTCGTTTTCTACCAGATTTAAATTATCTAAAAAATAAATGTTCCTTACTTATTTATGTTTCTACTGTGTTATGCTCTTCTACTCTAAATGCTTACTTAAAATTCTTATTACTCTAAGAGTAATATTCAGTGTCGAGAACTATCGCAAAAGAGTCATTAGCATGGTTATGGTTATAGACTGAAAATTGGTCCATTGTGCGTAAAATTTCATTTAAATATTGGACGTCTCATACGGCAATCAATAAATTTACAAATCTTATTCTCACCCTTATTAAACAAATTATGCTTAATTATAAATAATATTTTCCTTCCAGTGGTAGGTTACGGATAAATAATTCATAATGTAAAATATGCAAATCAGTTATAATTTGGTTTGGTATCGTATTAAACAATAAATATTTAATCCGAACTCATAATAAAATATTTATAATATACCGAGTCACGTACGCAAACTAAAATTTGCAATAAACAATGATAGAACCACATCGTGGTTACATCTAAATTTCAATTCGTAAACAGTATCAACCAGTAATCGTATGCTAATAGAATTCGATAGCTCGAATCATACAAGCTTAATGTGAACGGTGGACATACATCCAAAATGCATGTAGGTTGAATATATTCTCGCCAATATACATATGTAACATGGCCATCTTGAAACTGGGGTATGATTAACACAATCTATTAATATGTCGTGCAACAAGTCGCCAATTAAAACCATAATAAAACACGTATGACTGACATATAAAATCTTGAACGAGGCAGTTCAAGCCGTTAAGTAACTGAGACTGAGATAACGCAGCCAGGCTGCAATAATTTTTCTGTGTGCCACCAAAAACACCAATGGGGCAACTTCTAAGTCTTGGTTCAGAAGTCTAAATCTGTTATCTGCCTTCTGTATCCACGCCGATTGGTTGTATTAAAACTAGCCGAGTCTCACATATTTCAAGAAACAAAGCGCATTTAATAATATTTTTTCTCAGACACACGAACATAGTGTCAAAACATTATAGAACACTATGACTGTTAATTAATATTACTTTAGTTTATATACTAGTAATATAATATTACTTATTAGCCATAATTATTATTTAGGCTAGATTGTAGTTCATGTAAAGGCGCACTTCTTTCACTTAAAAATCGTTAATTAAAACTGTATACAAATCTAGTCAGCTCATAAACAATTAATGTGCAATGCTAAAGGCATGCATAGTAATATTATTAAATATATTTCTTCTACTTCTGGTAAATCGACTTAAAGAATTTTATTTTAAGTGAACTTCGAGGAAACAAATTATAAAACTATTTAAATCTTTAAACACCGGAAAGTAGGAAGAAAATTTTAATTTCTTTGCCTCGGCTTGAGTAAGTCGGATAACTAAAGTTTTGAGAAAATTAAGTAATTTACATTCAAACATTTTCCTGAAGCTAATGACTTTAACTTTTTTTATATTGATTATAGATAACTATTTTATGCTGATTGTAGATAACGACAGGTATTTTAAATTTATTGATTCTAAAGCTGAAAAGAAGTTGTTTAGTACCTATCTCATACCTATTTCGCTGGTGATTTTTTTTGCTTAACAAAACATTTTTAGTACTTTATTTTATCTTGTACATATTTTATTATTATTGTATTTTTTGTAACACATTTTACACAAAAGAGTTTGTAACATATACCATAGATATTTACTATTTATATTGTTTATAGCGGTAAACTTTATTTCTTAAGGTAATTCAAAATATATTAAAATTTGTATTTTCCGTAAATTGACATAAATGTGTAACTTGTTTGATGATTTGTTTTTTTTTTAAAGAGTACCGAGAGTTTTTTTACGGCTTTTTCTCTCGGCCAACACCCTTCGTCTTCTTTGCCGATGAAAGGAAAGAAGACGAAGGGATGCCTACAGGTTCGAATTTAATGACGTGGAATAAGTGATACCTTGATGATATTATGTTATGTTCCAAAATAAACGTATTTATTTTATTTTATTGTTATGTTTCGGTTTAATAAATATTAACAAAAGAGAAAGAACGCATAAATGATTCTACAAAATTTACCTAGAAACACTATTTATTTAAGCAAACCTTGCAACAGACAAAAAACTAAGACGTGTTTCTATTCTGAATCGGGGGCGATGCTATAAAGCTTTGTTGTTTGGATTACACCGATTTTTATTGGTCTACTTCGGCGTCCAAGATTTACAGCTGCTGACTATGAGGTGAGAAGGTTTGGATATCTTAATAGTTATTATTACTGTGGCTGTAATAGAATGTAGTAGTAGTTTTAGTGTGCTGAGACTTTGAGATATTAGAGTAATCGTAACTCTTAGTATATAATACCTAAGAGTATTATATACTAAGATAATAGTAACGTACTTTGGTCAAATTTCTTGGGTTCACAATGAAGTTTTTAATTATATAATATATATTATTATCAATATATTATAAATTGATAGGATAGGTTTAACACTGCTATAGGTATAAAAGTAGCGGAGACGAATAAAAAGGGAATGTTCAACATTAAATTAGGAGGCAACTTTTTGGGCTTTTACAGCCAGGTCAACCAACAGGTCATACAAAAAGTAGGTAAAAGAAATAGGTAGTGTTTTATCATCCTGGTTACCAATACCATTTACGTAAGTTATTTAATACCTCCGACGACTACATAGTCGGGGAATTATCTAGAAAATATTATTAAAAAATATATATATAAATAGGTTTCTCGGAATACTTCAATGTCAGTTTCGATTTTTGTAGCCAATGCCTGATACACTTGATTATTGAGTCGGAGAAATGCCCATTTGCAACACAACTAAAAACTAAAATCACACACTTAAGACTTCATACAAAGTTTAAAGTATTTCCAAAAGTTTTATTCTTAGTTCCATGGTTTATTTCAATCCCAAATCGCCTGTATTTGTGTCTCGTATCTTATCGTAAGTGTGTGTAAACAGCCCTAAACCTTTTCGTGGTTTTTCATTGTCAAGACCCAAATGTATGTTTTTTCGTTCTGTATTTTACAAAAGTAAGAAAGCAATTTCAATAAAATCTTTATACGAATTTGTTTGTTTAAACGTGCAAAACAAACGTTCTTTGAAATGAAAATTGTTCAATACTAATTTATCGAATGCTGCATATGGCGTGAGGCTACGCAAAAAATTACATCAAAAAGAAATAGATACGGTCTATAGGGGCCACAGGTACTAAATAAAAAACTACGTACTTTCCTTTTTCACAGGTTTTTTTTTACTCTATATAAACCACTCGCGTACAACAATACTACTTTGTGGTAGCTGCCGACTGAAGTATTTCCGAACCAATTCGACTTAGGGTCCTTCAACAAAAGAGCGGACCAATTCTTAAAAGGCCGGCAACGCACTCGCGAGCCCAGAGCATTGAGAGTGTCCATGGGCGGCGGTATCACTTAACATCAAGTGAGCCTCCTGCCCGTTTGCTGTTCTATAAAAAAAAATATATAAGCGAAATAATAAAATGTTAATGGTTATGAAAACAATGAATGCAATGTAACATGAAGAGAGCGCCTACGTCTGGCTATATTCTCGGGGCGTTACTCCGAAGATTTTGAAATCGACACGCTTATAAAACTAAGAAAGCTTGAGTGAGCAAAATGCAGCCTTGGCTCGTACATTGAGTGTAAAGTAGACCAATTAAGCAATTGGAAATCGTACTTTTTTGCTCATGAAATAATTATTTACAGTAAAGAATTTTTTCATGAGCGAAATAAAAACTTTTGCAATTATAGGTATCATCCGCGCAAAAATGTTATGTGAAATATAAATGTAAAATTTTTCGAATCAGGAATTCGAGGTTTATTAAGTTCCAGCGGAGCTAAAAAGCGTAAAAACACTATTCAAATTTCGATATTACTTTTTATGTTTAAAGTTTTTTATCCTTCAATTATTTTACACGTGTCTCTAGTGGGATGAGCTTTTAATGAAAGCCTTTTTATTTTACGATAGATTAATCATTAACAGAACGTTTCCGTGGTTCTCATAAAATAATTTTAAAAAGGGTATTTTAAATGATACCTAAAGTATACTACTACTCGTTTATCTCATTTCTTTAATTAATTTTTAATCTCCACGACGCAGGATCTTGTAACTGAACACGCAAGAATAGTGTGTGAAAGTGCATAGAGGCACATCTACAATAATCCAACAGAAATATTTACAGGGAAGGGTTGGTGTCGAAAATTTATGCTTTTGTTAGTAAGTGAAATTTTAATCTATTTTATTAATATCTTCTAAGATTGCATATCTTTATATCGATTAGTCAAATCGTGTTTACTTGAAATTAAATAGTTGAGTGCTTTTTTAAACAAGGTTATTAAACTTCTTTAGTTTTTATGTATCGTTTGCGCTCTTTCTTTATCTCTCTTGTCGTAATGTTAGTGTCATACCACGGAAACTAATTCATATTACTTATCGGTACTAAATTCACACAAACATTTTTTTTCACTAAAGTACTGTTTCTAATTGTTGTTATTTTAAATATATCAAGTCTTACATAAATATTTAATAAGCGACTATCGAACATTCAACTTTGTTATTTATTTTATTTGTGCCTACACGTGCAAAATGCAAGACAAATATATGTCTTAATAACATATATATACATGTGTATTTTATATAAAACAATAAATATTCATAAATTATTGAAAACAATAAAGATTTAAAGGATGAAAGATATACGAACATTCAATATATATTTCGGAAGAGATTATGAAGATTGAGCTGAAAAGCCTCAAAACTTCCGGACAACACTGAACAACTTTTGAAGTTATGACAGGTGTATTTTTTCCTATCTCCTTTTTAAATAAACATCCTTTTAATATTTACAGAAAATTGCGAATCTATTTTTATAAAACTGAGGATTATTAACCAGTGGCGGAATATGTATTGCGAGTACTTTTACCCGGTTTTATGACCGTATACGATGCATAGAAATGTAAAAGTAATAAATAAACTTATAGCAGTGTTTCATTACGAATATTAGTATTAATAATAACAGTACTGATTCATTACATATTACAAGATTTGTCTCTCTTGACCCTTTTGACTTGTTAGACAGGTAAACTTTCTTGTAAATTGAAAACTAAGATCGCTTTCAGGTATTTCTTAGTCTTTTAGTATATTATATTTGTAAACTTATTAATTGTAAGCATTACGATTGTGTTCGCAGTCCCTGTAGCATTAGCAGTAACAGTAGCTGACTGTCGACACATTAGTTATACATTTTATAGGTTGTTTTTATTTCCCTTTTTTTTGATGTGTAGTCCTCCACGCCTAAATATTTTTTTTAAATTTTTAATTACATTTTTATTTTTTTATCAACTGTATCAACAGCATTAAAAAATACATATAACCCTAAATTTTCAACCCTCTGCAATCAACCCCGATTTTTATTATAAATGATATACATGGCAAAACGACGTTTGCCAGGTCAGCTAGTATTATATAGACGCTTAGTTAAAATTCGTTTTTCTATAGAACGTATATGAGTAAAACAAAAGCTTGTTGTCTTCGTTAAGGCTGTACACATTTAATTAGAAGTTGAGTGTACGAACACTTACGCACGCGCCGCCATCATTGTCTCAAGTGTATCCTGAGTTGTAGTCCTTTTGTTACCACTTTTTCAACTCAACAGTACAATCTGCACGTTCTTGGTGTCCTAACTTCATAAAGTAGTCAGTCTTATATTACGACCTTTTCATATACAGTACTCAAAGTTACATTTCAAACATGATCCAAGACAAATCCTTCCGCAGAACCATGTGTTGCAAAACTGTCCTGTCGCATTTGCCAACGGTGAGAATTCAAATCAAAAATCGATGACATTGTACATGACGGAATGAGAGAGGAATGAACAAGCAGCCACATAAAAGGACGAGGAATGGATTAGATATGGAAATAGTAAGAAAGTAAGTCTGAAACTGACAGAGAAACGTATGAATATTGTTGTCTAACGACGGAAGCGCAAGGTCATCGAACGTATAGTTAAAGGTTGAAGGTTAGAATAACTTTATTTCTCATATGAATTATGTACAAAAATTTGCTTACTGAGAAAACATTATAAACCAAGATTAATAATTATTATTAGAACGCACAGATGTTGGTACGTATATAAAATTTACAAAACAAAAACAGCAACAAAATAATAAACTCGATGGTCAACCAAGCAAAACCATACCTGTTCGGAATGGATTTATTACTAGATAGATAAATAAGTAGTAAACGAAATCAATATCTGTGTATACCTATTAGTATAGTTTACTCTCGTAAACCAAGGACAATTGTTTCTGTCCTATGTAAAGCAATAAGGGGGTAATCAACATAATTTTGTCCACCGTTTCTACAGAAAAAACACCTAAAAAATGTTAATGGAAATATAAATTAATTATTCGTATAGAAGTGGAGATAGTAATTCTATGTTACTTATCAAGAGGTACAGTCCAATCAATTAGGTGATACTAGGCTGATACGGATACCGGGTCACCTAGTTTGGACATGAAAGGTCACCTTGTAGTAATTATCGAAACTTAAGCAGAGAGAATCTACTTCGTTCAACGTGACAAATAAAAATAGTTTTAATATGATTTGAAATCATAGCCGATTATTTTCTATGCAATTATCGCATTTTTTCTTGCAATTTAGATATGTTAAATATGTAACAGTGTATTGTTTTTTATTTTTATCCTTTTTTTATATAATAGGGAGGCAAACGAGCCTGAGGGACGTCCAAGAAGGCAGTCATCGCAGCCCATAGACACGCATTTTTAGTGGGTGTGTTGCCGGCCTTTAAGGGAGGAGTACGCTCGAATTTTGAATTGTTGGAGGTCGTATCTCTCAGGGAATTATAATTTAAGTAACTATTTTAAGTGTCTCTTAGACACTTAAAATAAATAATAATATTCGTTGTCATTAATGCTAAACAATAAATGCTAAGCCATAAATCAGTGCCGAATTGTATAGTTTTATTCGAACAATTCATGTTAGTCATATCAAGCTGCGTTTAATGTAAATTGCGGTATAATAAAATAAAACGTGATGCAACGCGGCTAATCCACTTAGCGTTGTTAGCGAGATTAGACTAAAACTAGATATTACTGAAATTTAACGTGCAAAGTTTCGACTATTAAGTTAAGTGTTATGCAACGAAGTGCACTTAACGAATTCTAATTACATTACATTGTATTATTATATACAAATAAAACAATAGTAGTTACTCCATTTCACGTGTTGTTTAACGAGTGCATTTTTAACCCGACAGTTCAAAATTAGATTTTGGGCCATCGATAATACGGATGGAAAGAATGACGAATAGAATGAAATAATTCTGGGATAACATTAAAGGAGTAGGTGCATTGCTATTTTTATTTTTTATTTAAGAGCTCAGATCGAAGCCTCCCTAGTAAGTTAAAGACCTTACAGAGAAGCGTCGCTCTTCCTGAATTAACATGTTTTAATGAATAGCGTTTCATGTAAATACAGTTTTGATTTCAAATATAATTATATATCTCACTTAACATTACTCAGTTACTTAATTAAAATATAAGGATACTATTAGTATTGAAAAGCAATTAAAAATCATTTATTCTATTATTTATTGTAACACAATGTACGCTTATGAACGTCAAAACAAATGTATACGAAATGCTTCTAATTTATTTTTAAACAATCCCTAATGTACCATTAAAAATTTTGGTTTGGTGTTCGTTAAGTATACTATTTAGTCGACTAAATTTTTAATAATTAGAAAAGAAACTCAATTAGTTTAAAAAACGATAGCAGTAACATGATAAATGTTTGATGTGTGATTCCGTGACGAAAAAACCTAAGTGAGCCATTGAGCCTGAATCAGATGGTTGAACGAAAAAAAATTAATAGGGGATTAAATAATGCTTCTGGTTTGTCATAGTTGAGTGTTCCGAGCCAATGTTTTATATGTATATAATTGCTATATATAATAAGCAGTGTTGGCCTAGTGGCTTCAGCGTGCGACTGCGAGCGTGCGAGGTCGTAGGTTCGATCCCGGGCTTTGCACCAATGGACTTTCTTTCTATGTGCGCATTTAACATTTGCACGAAGGCTGAATGAAAACATCGTGAGGAAACCGACATGTCTTAGACCCAAAAAGTCGACGACATGTGTCAGGCACTGGAGGCTGATCACCTACCTGCCTATTAGATTTCGAAATAATTATGAAACAGATTCAGAAATCTGAGGTCAAGACCTAAAGAGGTTGTAGCGCCACTGATTTATTTTTAATTGCTATATGTAACCAAGAAATCTCAAATGAGACCGTTCATGCTTGGTCAATGTCATGAAAGTGGATCAAGCGAGAGCGTTATGTCAGGACCGTAGCAAGTGGTAGGTATTTGTCTACCCTTTTGCGAATTACCGGGAATAATTAATACTTGTACTGACGTGGAAAACAATCGGATAACTACTGATGGACTTAATTAACGACTTCGAGTACGGTATTGTCACTTTGCGAATCTTAAAACATATTCTGATGCTGTGAGTGTTAATTTAATATAATGTTTATTTTAGAATACAAATTCTAATAAATTATTTGATAGCAACCATCATAAATCCACGTCATTAGTAATGAAATAAAATAGTTGTTAGAAATATTTATCTCGCCTCGACTCGTTGGCATATTTGTGAGCATCGACCTAAAACCGAGGGTAGAATGTTCAATATTATATTTTAAGCGGGTATCAGAGATTTTAAGTTTATCTTACTTGTCAAATTTTCTATTTATAATATATGTTCCTATTAACGGCCAACGGATTTTGGCCCCACCATCACCACACCCACCAAAAGAAGAAGTAGAAAGTTGAGGCAGTTTTATAACTTTCAAATCATACAAATATATAATCTTCTTTTTTATTATACTCCTTTTGGTCATAAGTTTATTATTTGATTTCGAAATAAAGTTACTATTCAATTTTTATAAATAAGAGTTTCTTGCTAATGATTTTTACAATTAGGCTTGATTATCACATTTGACTTTAAAATACCCCTAATGAGTACTACGCTTAATGCAGAACATTAACAGAATGGCACCATTCGCGGGAATTTCATTAGTCATTCCTTACAGCGGGCATTCTATCATGGATTCCGCCAGGTTTGCGGAATAAATATAGATCGGTAAACTCTTAGATAAATATTTCTCCCGCCATATTTCTTGAGGTACCTAATTAGCGTCGCTATTATGCAATATTAATAAGCCAAAGTTATAGGAGTTTTGCAATTGTATTTCATGAAATGATACTACGATCTGACATATATATCATATAGGTATAACAACCTAAAAAACAAGTGTTTTAACTAATATTCACGCAGTTTGTTTAATCTTTTTTGTAAAAATTCTTTGAAATATAAATAAAAAATTTCACGGCAAAAGATGGAGTTATTACTCAATAAAGGTTTTATAATGCTATTTTTTATATAATAGGCGGTACAAACGTGCCTGCGGGACGCCCAAAGAGGCAGCCCATTTTTAGTGGGTGCGTTGCCGCCCTTTAGATTATAATTAAAATTAAAATTTATTATAGTTAAAAATATTGTGGTGGTAAAATAAACATAATATAAAATAGTTATATGTTACCCGGCAGTCTTTTGTTTACTATGGACTCGTGGAATTTTATAATTTGCATATAAATCTGTAAAGTCTAAAAAAGTACCAAAAACATTATATTTATACAACAAATAATAAGAGTTATTATTGAACTGAAGAATCCCAAAGTTAGGGGAAGTTTTGCTCCATACACGTAATTTATTGACGTTTATTTTTCCATTTGTGTCTCAAATATTATAATAAATTGAACGTATGATGAAGCGATGGAGTTTTGCGATGGCTAAATTGAATTTAATATATACTTGGTATCGTATGACAGGAATGAAAAATGTAATTGACAAAATCGATAGAAAATGTAATAATTTGTTTAGGCATTTAATGTAGAAAGAGCAGCGTTGGCCTGGTGGCTATTTCTACAATTTCTGAGGTCGTAGGTCCGAATCTCGCTTGTGCACCAAAAAAAATTCTATCTATTCGACAGTCACTCGTAAAAAGGAAAATATAGTGAAGAACGCGGCATATTTTAGACCCCAAAAATTGACACAAGGCTGAAATCTGAAGCTCAAGCATAAAGGCTGCACCATTCAAATATGCATTTAATTATGATTTTATAAATAACTAGCGGATCCGACAGACGTTGTCCTGTCTATACGTCTTTAATTTGAAAATTTCAAACTTTTTTTAATAAGCTAAAACATTCTGGACCATTTTGATGAAAATTATTATTCAAATGTTATGACAATATCTAACGATCCAGCACATGGTCTACAATAACACAATGATAACAAAACTTTTTTTTAATTTGATCGCAGCGCTAACTGTCGGGACAGACTAAAATTAAAATTCGAATATTATTTAAAATTTGACAGTGCGATGGTAGCGCCGTCTGTCGGATCCAATGTAAAACATTCCAAAATCAACAACTACTAATTAATTAAAAAAAACATTGTCCAGCGGACAAAATTGTGAATCTAAACCATTCTCGAATCTCCACGAACACACACAAAAAATTTCATCAAAATTGGTCCAGTCGTTTAGGAGGAGTTCAGTCACATACACACGCACACAAGAAATATATATATTAAGATATTCACGCTTGGCTGCCTCGATGAATCGATCTATTATATACCTAATAAGATCAATGCCTTTCATTCTATCCAACAAATTTATTTTGGCTTTCTCAATTCGTAGTGTTGGTTCTGACATTCGCACATATACCATACAAACATCAACGTAATATATTGCCAGGGCTCATAGAGGGTAGATAGATTGTTAACATGGTTATATTCCATGATTTGCAGCATACGGAAATAGGTACAAGAACCTTATTATTTATGTATGTATCAAAGGCTTCAACCACATTAATGTTTCGGACGACCTTAGTAACTTAGACCGTATTCAAATATAGTGACATTATAGCCAGCTTGTAAATTTATCCAATTGCATCGTTATATAATATTCTTTTTACGCCATTAATAAATCTTTACATATAGCACTTATTCTATGTGGTAGTCTAGTAAGTATTTATTCTATCTATTCACTTTTTCTTTTCTTATTCTTAGCTATAGAGGCGAATAGGTCAATATCGCAAGTTAAACTGTTAAACTTGTTCGCCGCCCTAAGCATAGAGCTGTTCCCTCTGTAATTGTTGTTAACTTTAGGAGTGTACAATAGGTGCATCTTTTTTAAGCGTCCTATTATACACACGCAGTCACTCAGTTCTATTCGTCACTTTCAAAAACATAGACAGAGAGAGAATAGAGTATTAGGGTCAAAGACATATAGAAAACTAGCAGATTCGGCCAAGCGTTGCTGTGGCTAAGGTTTTTGTTATATTACATAGTAGTAAGCTATTGAAGGGAAACTGTAGGAGAACTAATGTTAAAGGTAGATAGCTTATGTGAAACGTTGGTACTTTTAACACAGCGCCATCTGTTAGAATTGTATCAAATAATAAACAAATAATTTGTAATAAAATAAAATTGCGACTATAATTAAAGATCTAAGCTATCCTATCTCTTAAGTTGGACCAGACTGCACACGGTGTGCAAATTTGATTGATATCGGTTCGGTAGTTTAGGAGTCCATCGCGGACAAACATCGTTACAGGAGATTTATATATATTAAGATTAGCTTTCATGAAATAGATTAAAGACACTATCCATAGTATAAGATTACTATATGTTTAATTTATTTTATGTTTCTTACAGTTATTCTTAGTGAACAGATCGCTTGTTATTAGAAATCCTCTAAATTATTATTATCAAATCAGCACATGCAAGAAATACGAAATAATTTTAATTTAAAACAATTGTGCTTTTAAAAGAATAACACAGAGATAATAAAATCGCCTCTGGGACTCTCCCACTCAATTCGATTTTCAAATCGCTCTACAGATAAGTTTTCAGTGCTTTTTACTTTTTAAATCGAGGTACTGCGTTTTATTTATCCCTAATAGAATTTAAATGTCTTTTAGGGACATAATTATTATTACTACATAATTCAAAGTATTCCGTGGTTAATTACATACAACAGTCCTAGATTTCAGTACCGGAAAAATAAACAAACAATACGAAAACTCATTATGTTTCGGGATTTCCAACATATCTAAACAACAATGTTCAATATCTTTGGAAATATCAAAAAGGTAGCTACCTCGGACAAAGAATTAGTCTAGCTATTCAAAGGGGGAACGCTGCCAGTATCTTCGGACAGTTGCCTAAAGGGACTCCTTTTAATAATATATTTTAATTAATTAATTTTAAGGTTAGTTATTAGGTATATTAGAATTAACTACAATTATATTTTTAACTTATTTAATTAAATTTAGTTTTGTTACTAATGTAACGTTAGTTAAAGTATGTAATGTTGATTCTATTATATGATATTTTATCTTTAATATATATTGATAATTTTCCATAAAATTAACTTAGATGCGCATTGTAGGAACAAAACAAAATAATCAGCTTTTTACCAAGAAAGTAATTACTGAGCACTACAAAGGTGTTTTGTAAATGAGTCTGAGAGTTTTGGTAAAAACTAAAATGTAATATTAATAAATGTACATTTTCACATGCGGAAAATAAACTTAACAATGTTTTTGCAACATTTTGTTTTCTTGAGAAGAATACAGGTTTCAGATTCAAAAAAGCTGTATTCGTTTGTTTTGAATTTAAAATATAAGACTGCGGTCCAGCAAGCTATTATTGTAAAATCTATAAAAAACAGGTTCAAAAAGCGGTCCAAAGCGTCGACGAATCCCTTTCCGAGCGGCTTGATCCTTTTACGTTGCGTAGAGATGTGATTTCTACATCTTCTACCGCACTTACATTGGAGAATGTTTAGTTTCTTCATCAGACATCGTAGCAGAACCTACCACCTCCACGTCCACAACCGAGCATTTCTTAAGACGAGAGTTTTGTCCGCGCACCACCACTATTAGGAACCAGCCGTCTACTGAAGTATTTCTGAACCAATTCGAGATGGAGTCCTTCAAGAAAAGTACCAATTTTTTAAAGGCCGGCAGCGCGAGTTGCCTTCTGGCAGTGCGTGACCTTCGGTGGTGGTACCTCTTAACATCTGGTAAACCTCATGTTCCATAAAAAAAATTGCGTGCGCACAAAGTACACATGTCAAAGGGAACTTCTTTGTAAATTATTGCCAAGGGAAAATCCCCAATAGATGATCATTTACCAGTATATGATCACTCCATGTATTTGAATATCTATATTCACACTGTAATATACGTGCTAAGGATAACATAAATAAATAAAAAATCTGCGTTTACTGCACGAGACGTTATGTGACAAAATTTCCATCTAAAGTTCTAATGTGTAACTATTAAGTAGTTACAAGTATTATAAGTAGTTACGAATACATCAACCAATCGCGAGTAATTTTTCTCGATCTCCCTTTCTCACTCTCTATCAATCGGTTCCTCTTCTCTCTACCTTTTCATCGACAAAAACCTATACATCTTCGTGACGTTTAGTTATTCTCTCATGCGCCTAAAGAAGTTTCACTTTAAAAATTTGAGAGTCTCCATGCATCACCTATCAGATCAGCCTCCTCCCGGCTTGCCTGATCTATAATAATAAAAGGTACAGACATCTTAGCCTAAAACTAGGTTATAGCATTGGTTATTAAAAAATGTAATCATATTTTGAAATTAATCTGATATTGATATATACAGAAATATAATAGTATAACATCTTTCAAATCACGGGGATTGAATAAATTATATTCAATGATGATTGGAGATAAATTGTTTTGCCACAGGGTAACAATATAGAAAATTATTAAAGAATTTAATCTGGATTATATGAAATTAATCTAGAAACGAAGCTGATAGCATTTTGTTCGGAAAAATATAATTTGTACGCCAGCGGCGAGGAAAAACAAGTTATTCTCAATTATTTGCTTAACATTTTAAAAAGCGCTTGCTTATTTATTTATAGTAATCACACCAATGTTTTTTTTTTATTTTCACTTCGTTACAGTTCAAAAAAAACATAATGCATAAAAATTATGAGGCAACGGGCGGACTTATCGCTATGAAGCGTTCTCTTCCAGGCAACCTTAATAAGGAAAAAACTAAAGATACCATATGAATATAATAAATCAATAAGTGATGTAGTGAAGTAATATAAATTATTACTTCACCGCATCACCGTAAATTAAATATAAACTCCAACGCCGTTTAAATGACATTTAAATGCTATCATAGCAGGTCAAACTATACATTAACTATGTAACTATGTGATTTTATGTGGTGTCTTCTTACATTAAATACTTTGTACAATACGGTACTATAGAGCCCGCCTTAGACGTTAATGATGTACTGTGGGGTAGAAATTGGACTTGTAAACAAAAGACGGTTGAACTGCCTATTTATCGAATTTGTTTATAAAGGATAAATAGCTGTAAATTATATTCTTAGATATATGTATATATGTGAGTAGAGTTGGCTAATAAATAATAGTTCAGCTTGTGAGTTTCATCCCTAAAGTCGTGGGTTCGATCCGGCGTTGCACCAATGATTGCTTTCTATTTTACATTAGCGCATTTAACATTGGCTCGAACGGTGACGTAAATTTTCGGGAGGAAGCCGGTTTGCCATAAACCCAAAAAGTCGACGGCGAAAAGATGCTATTTGCCTATTATATTAACAAATGATCATAAATCTGAAATACCAGACCTAAAAAGGCTGAAGCGCCACTAATTTATTTTCATATACATATATGTGATTTCTTCGGGCACACATTGAAAACCTGATTGAATCGAATACGATTAATCAACGTCTGGACAATTTATACGCACTTTTCACTCGGAAAGAATATTATTTCGCCCGAATACAATAATTAATGGTGCTTTTGATTTATTATACAATACATTTGCGGTATTTGTTTGGATTAATCTCTGTTGTCGTTAAATATTTCGTCGTTAATTTGTTGTATATTTATTAATTGTTACTAGTTGATTTAAAGAACATATATAATGCATTTAGTCATTTAAGATCATATTCTTATTTCAATATAATTACTTTTATAAATTGATAAATAAAATATTCTTTAAAGGCTGGCAACGTACTTGCGAGCTTTCTAGCAGTGAAATTGTCCACGTACGGTATCTGTAAACTCAGGTGAGTCCCTTGACTGTTTGCCTATCTATAATAACCCTGTACGTAAACATAAGATTTTAAAAAAATACGTGAAATCATAATATTTGAGATGTATTACAATTTTTCTAAATTGACATATCATTTGAAAATGGAATCTTTAAGATCTATTCAAACGGTACCAAAAAGTAGCGATACAATTTATTTAAAAAATATTACGAATGTCAAATCATAAATATATTCTCCATTCCAAATTTGAAATATTATTTAATAATAAAACAAAAAAACAACGGTGATACTGAATATAATTAGGATTCTTAATTCAAAAATTACCTACCTAAGCAAGACTACAATAAGTATATAAATTCAAAATTCTGCGTTCCAAATTCAAAATTTTCCTAAACATGTTGATCGTACAACATTTAATTTCAATTCCTGTAGACGTGAAACATTTAATTTACAAGCTTACACTTTCTCCACAATTTGAATTTGTACCCCCCTTGTACATGCACTTACCCCCTGTAAAAAACGTTTTACCAAGCTATGTGTGTTGAAATTAACATAATTTTTAAAAATGCCCATAGAACTGATCCAACTGAACCCAAGCTTAGAGAGGATCCTCAACTAAAGTAATGGGTTGTAATTAATACTCTTATTATTATTAGTATGTAGGATAAGAAAATTGTAAATACTGTTTGATTATAATGATTATTAATAAACACGGTACTAACATGAAACACCTGTTCGCGGGATTGATTGTGTTTCCTCGCCGGAGTCGGTGTACAATTAAATATTAATAAACTATCTGTTCGGTATATTTTTGAAGCCTTGTTGTATAAAAAAAATATAAATGACCTAAAAACAAATGGTGACTTTCACTAGTATAATACTCGAAACAAAGCTAGTTTAAGCGTACGGCTTAACAGCAGCATAAGGCTCCAAAAGATAAACCATTCCGTGTATGGAAATTGTATTTGTTTTTACAACAAACTCGCAAGCGAAATTAGAGAATTATTACTAAACAAATTCAAAACTTTTTTTTCATTAATTCCTTAACCGTGAACGTAATTTTATTAAAAAAGCTTTTTATAAATTTTAAGATTTGCTCCAGTATTTTGGCTCCAGGAGGCAGCTCAGCCTTACAAAAAATGTATATGCCTCAAAACCTGGAGATTAAAAATTGTGCTGCCCGATTTACGCCCTTATCTTGCTAACTGGTAGTAAATCTAATTTAGAATCAATTAAAGATTTTCTCTGTAGACGTTCCTAAGTATTCTTGGTTACCTATTAATAAAATTTAAATTATTTGAGCGCGATTCAAAATGTGACGTCATCGTAGTGATTATAGCTGTATACGATTTCTTGGTATTTGAACAGAACAATCGACGTGCCAACCCGAATCTTAAGAATATTTTTTAAATAAAAATGTTTATTGTCTCTCAAACTTTTACATTAATACATGAGTATGAGATGATTATATAAATATTAATAAAGTAAGTACTAAGACGTGAAAGGTGTCTGACAGTTCGTGAAGAATAATATCCACACTTCAAAGTTTCATTTTAATTCGCTTTTTTACCTCAGCGCGATAAACTGAGTTCGTGGAATGAAGTCGCAGATAACTTCGGTACTTATTCAGTACTGTTTATCTTTACAAGTTACTTTTCACTGTTAATAAGAGACTGAATGGGTAAATAAGATTTTGATGAACCGTCTAGACTATGTAATGCATTTTCTGTATTTCTAAAGCATTATAAATATTTTAAACCCAAAAGTTTCTAGGAATTGTTCACGTTCCGACTCATTGAATTTTAATCAAACTCAAAAATATCTTTATTCATATAGGTAACATAATGCACACTTATGAACGTCAAAAAAAAGAAATATATATAAAATTAATCTAATTTTACATTTACTGCCAGTTCTCAAATCAAGAAGGGGCGTAGAACGGAAGAGAAGAACTGGCTATAAACTCTCCGCCACTCTTTTTAATCGCCAAGTTTTTTTTACACAATGTTTGTAAGGAGCTGCAACCACTACACCCTGTTCCATATGACATATTGAGTAATAAAGAATAAAAATATAAATTAAAAACATAGATTTGTCCTCTATCAGCAGGAGGCATGGCACGCACTTACATACTCGTGAGAACAACACACAAACTACTATAGGCACAACTATACCTTAATATAAAAACTACTATAAGAACTACTACTACTATTCCATAGGTATTATTTATATTCCAATCTTATTCGTAATTTCATAAGCTTTGTTATGTAAAAAGTATGTCATATTAGAAATTTATAAATTAATTTTACGAAAAATAATATTTAAATAACGACACACTTCAAAGAAAATTGGCGTGACTTTGGTATGCCTATTGTGATAACAATAAATGTAAAGTGTTTAACACTTAAATACAAAGAAATTCAGGCTTCGTTTATACTAGAGGTCAACACAGCCTATCCATTACGGAACTTCTTTTTGCTGAGGTGTCCGCGTCAGCAGCAAATGTGAAACGCATTAATCAACCTTCAACCGTCGGTTAACGCCGGGTTACCGAGTTAAGTGTCTTCTTATCGCTTTTAAAGTGAGACGCTTAACGTCGTAATTTAATGTTTGAACTCTCGAATATGTTTTATATCGCGGTAATATAGTTTATATAAACTTTGTATTTTCAAGAATAGTACGGTCTAGTGGCTTCAGCCCGCAAATCCCTGAGTTCGCGGGTTCGATCCCCGGCTGTGCATTAATAAACTTTATTTCCATGTGCGCAGTAACTTTCACTCGAACGGTAAGGAAACCGAAAAAGGAAAACATCGTGAGGAAACCGGCTTGTATTAGACCCAAAAGGCGTGTGTCAGTCACAGGGGGCTGGCATCACCTCTTTGCGTTTTAGGTTGTAACCTCGGCACAATTCTTATACGGAATTATAGTTCGGGGAAAGTCAGTCGAAATAAATAGGGTATTTAAGGCTAAAAAGACATGTATTAGAGCAATTTTTGAAACAAACTATCTTAATAGTTTCGTACCTTTGTAATAGAACAGAGCTGAGAAGCTCAAAATTTATTTCTTCCGCATATGTATATTTTAGAAATGTCATTATTTTGTTGTTTTGTTTCCAAATAAATAAATGATTTTTGACTAATTAATTTCTTGTATTTTTTATTATGTAATTTCATATGATTGTTTTTTTTTGTATCGTCTGTAAATTTTATTCACTTATCTTGTCAATTTAAGATCACTTAGACGGGGGTGTTTTTATAATTAAACAAATTATTATTTTATTATATATTAACTGAATACTTGAACTGTTTGGTATATAACACGTAGTCTTATTACGACTTGAAAATATGAGTATTGGACTAGAAAAAATATATTTTATTCACAAAAGTATTTATACAATTTCTGTATGGTATAAAAACTGTGAGTTCCACTAACAATGTTGCAAAAACTTATATTTTCACTATCAATGCTCGGTAAAAATAACGCCGTTGTTATGGTAACCGGAATTCCTTATATTTGCGAACCAACATTTTCCGATACGAAAACAATAAATATTAACCGAGATTTATTTACTCCCTGTTATATTTATTTCCTGTTATGTACTTTTTAGAGGTATATAAATAGCTTAAGAAATATTGGATGTATAAATTTTTCATATTTTTGTAGGAAATATGAATCGTGCTATGTTTGTGTACACTTCCGAAACGGCTCGATTTGATAAAATGTTTTCAAGTGTTATATTATGTATTTGCCTTCAACCTTTATAATAGAATGCTACGACAGAATATTCTTGGGAGTAATGGCGGAACTTATGTAAAATATTTATTTCTTGAAAGGATATATACATGGGGCATTAAGAATAATGAGTATTTATAAGTTATTTAGCTATTTCGTTAATTAACAATAAATGCTACAAAAATATATAAGAAAACTACACGGTAATGTGTACGTGTGTGTATGTCTGTGTATGTATTATTACTTAATACTAAATCGAATATATTCACAATAGTATACTATAAATATTAACTTAAAATTTAACATTCAATTCAGTACAATGCTCGTAAAAATTTGTCATAGTAACAGTTTTATATAAATTAACTACATATTATATAGCCCTCATTAATGTCACCATAACTTGGTCGTCTCATTGAATACTACAAAGCATTAAAACGTTTTATAGATAATACTTTCAATTGTATCTATATTTATGTTAACTATAATGATTTTTTAAGTAGTAGTTTTTTTAAGTAGTAGTTATTAATAAATTCTTAGTATTATTTGTTGCTTTTAAATGTCAAATTTCAGTTTTTTAATTTTATTCTTTTGTCTTTTTTAATGTAACTTTGTCTTTTAATGCGCTTGCTTGTTTTCTGTTTTTTATACATAATTTGTTAATCTGTGTAATCTGTTTTGGCTTTGTGTATTGTATTAATATTTTGTATAATAATATATATTAAGTAAGCTGTTAGATTACTTATAATTAAATAAATAAATAAATATAATGCAAATGAAAGCCTCTCTCTGAGGCTTGATGTTTAGCAAGTTGTTTTCAAGTATTTGCGGCAATAAAGGATTTTTCAGGTAATTTTTTGGATTGAAAAAATCTTTAATTTTACCGTTTCGACTGTATTACATCTGTCTCTTTTTAACATAACTCAAATCCAATTCGACAAGAAGAACAATTTAATGATTTAGTTTTTATTAGAAAGAGACATATTGTTTGATATGGATTATAAACGAAGCCAGACAGATTAATATTATTATTTTTATTTACTAAATTTTTGCACGCAAATCTTCCAACATTTCTTTACTTACACTCTTAATTTTTACTATTATTATTCTGAGATTATTTTTCTTTTAGTATTATTACTATTTTATGTGTTCCGTTAGTAATAAATGTTATATCTATGTCTACGTCTTATTATTTCTTCATAGAATATGTGCTAGATAAGTCCTCGTATGTCTCTAGGGATGAGTCAACTTCAACACCTCCTCCCCACATATGTAATTATGATAAGTAATTAATTGTACCATAATCCCAGAGCTAATAAAGAAACGTGCCTATTAACAAACAGTTCGTTTATACATTTCGATCTATTTTTCTTCTGTAATAAGTGAAGTCCAATTCATTCGACATGACTGTTATTTATTAGGAATAAAGATAATGTGGTGAAAAAGAAAGGTGGATTAATAAATCTAAAATTTGAAATACATCTTAAGGGATAAAATAAAAAAAATACGTCTATTTTGGAACATAAGATCATCATTGTATCACTTATTCCACGTCATTAAATTCTAGCTTGTTGGCATCCCTACTCATCGGTAAAGAAGACTTTTTAATCCTCTCTCATTTTAATTATTGTTACATCCTAGGCAAGTAGTGTAAATTTCATATAAAATAAACGTAGTTATATACGTATGACTACCGCCTACATTTATTACGCCTACATTACATTATTCCCTATTTTTTACGGCGTATAATCATGGACGCTGAATGATCTCTCTTCCAGTATTTTGGACAAAGTTGTTCTTTGTCCATGAGCTCTACGTTTATCGACGTACATTAAAATATCTTGGATAGATCGCATATAAAATACAACTGTGCTGGACAGAATGCAGAAGAAAGAAGAAGTGCTTATGACGGTTAAGAAAGGAAACTTGAGTAATTCGGACACGTTTTACGTACCACGAATATACGATCATCACAATATAATCATAAAGAGGAGTACAAAATAAATAAATAAATACAAGGTAAGTGGCATTTTTTATAATACTTATTTTAGTTTTATCTCACACACTGTTTTATTGCTTTTGTTAATACACTTAAATGTATAATATTAATACGGTTTCGATATTTGTAAATATGTAAGAAACCTGTAAACTACTATACAGGTCTATTATCATACACAATACAATAATGTATAGTAGTTTTATTCTAGTAGTTGTCTTCCATATAATTATTTAATGTATACAAATATTGTAAATTCTATTTTAAAAGAGTATGTGTTGAGTTTCTTGCCATTCTTCTCCACACGAAACTACCATTTGAAAGGGGCAACTAGAATCGTCTTTATATTTTATTTAACAGTCAAAAGTGCTATTTTAGGTGGTAATTGGAATAAATGATTTGACTTTTACTTTGAACGTTAATTTGTGGATCTGCTTAAGAATCCTATTTGGTAGTTCCACTTTTAAAATATATGATCAAGGTATTTTGAATTAACGTTTTCATTGATAACCATATCTACAGTAGATAGAAGTTCTAGATTACCTTGTTTACACGCCATCACGCAATAGGCTAAGTAGCCTTCACCATTCAACATGTCGGCAGCAGATTGTGAAGCGATATTACTTCTAGTTAATTAAACTGAAAACGAAATCTTTTTCGAATCCATTCTAATGTTATTTAGTGTTATATTTGTTTGTTATAATGTAGTGATTAATGTTAGTGTATGAAAGTATTTTTTAAGCAGTAGTGTTTATGGCTAAGTAAAGTCAAATTTCGGCAGTGCATAGATCTTTTCTGCGTCGTATTTGAAACCCAAACGATCAAATAAGAAGGGTAATCTGACCCCAATATATATTTTTGAGGTCACACCTTTGTTACACTAACCAATGTGTTATGTTTTATTACATGTTTATATTAACAGGTATCTCAAAAGAAAGTTTACATTTATTTTAAGGGCATTATGTGAAAATGTTAGATGACTTTTTGGTGCTTGAACTTAAAAACTTTCTTGGCTATGACCAAAGAAAATGTTTTATTGAGACGGTATTATTTTTAAGAAGTAAATTCTCAAAATGTGTACTTTAATAATGAATAAACAGTTTTCAGATACACGACTTGCTTTTTTTTTAATTAATCAACTAAATATTTCTTTGAGTCACTACTTAATACGTTACTTTCTAAAGTAACGTATTAAGTAGTGACTTCAGCCTGCGATTCTCGTCCCTGAGGTCGTAGGTTCGATCGCCGGCCGGTGCATCAATGGATTTTCTTTCTATGTTCGCTCGGACAGTGAAATAAAAGATCGTGAGGAAGCCGGCTTGCCTAAGACCCAAAAATTGACGGCGTATGTCAGACACCGGACGATGAACACCTACTTACATATTAGACAGATTTTGTACATGAAAAAGATACAGAAATCTGAGGCACAGATCTAAAAAGGTTTTAGTGTCATTGACTTATTTTTTATTACGTGTTACGTACCTCATAGCATGTCTTATATATTTTAAATTTAACATACTTTCAATGTATCTGTAAACTAAAATGACGTTTTACAGAAAATTCTCTGAAATACGTAATTAAATAATAAAATTTATTTTAAAGCTATAAAAATTTACTAAACACATAAAAACTTATTTTGATTACATTTAAATACAGCCCTAGTTCAGTTACACATTTAAAAGCGTGACACATTTCTGAGTATTCATTAGCTTCATAGTAAATGCCCTATTTAGCTTGAGTCATTCATTTAGCATTTGCTTTTCTGTACACAGCTAGTAACGGCTTGATTAGCTTGTTTATAGTCAAAATTGGCTGTACGCAACGGTTTGTGCAGCCACACGCGTAATTGCAAACACTCTCCAATTCGTTTATTTACTTGTTCCACGCGCCAACACTGTACTCGGAATTTAAATTTCGAAGATTTTTATGCAAAGTCATTTGAGTGTTTTTAATTGTATGCTCTATTTAAATTTGAATAAATGGAATCAATTTGGTGGAGAGCCTAAATAATGTGATGTCTGTGATCGTTTTTATTAATTACTTACATCTAATATAATTTTTATTAAATGGTTATATGTACTGAAACAAAATGTAATTTGTGTATATTTTACTGTAATTGATGTTTTATTTAAAATAATATTAGCATTAAATTTATTGTCATAGATTCACCAGTCGAAGCAAGTTGGGCTGTTAAAATTCACAACTCAAATAGAAACCACAAACAAAATTATTGTTCTTTCGTTCGGTCTTACGATTCTAATACTTTCAAATTCACTTCATGATACGGGAAAATGCGATTCAATTTAGGAACCTTAACTCATCAGTATCTCAACTGGATCGTTAAAATCTCATTCTAGGCGCCAAGTTGTAGGTTGTCAATAGGCAATAGGGAATTCTTGGTAGGATTCATGATCGTTTAAAATTTTATATGACATAAGACATAACATTTATTACAAACAAAACCCACACACATAACAATAATCAAATATTAAAAAAATCTATAAAAAATAATAAAAATAAAATAATAATAGTTAAATTAAATTATAAATAAGTGAAAGAAGTTTCCACAATTTCACGGTGGTAAAAGTGGCAGTATTAAAGTATAAAGCATCATCATAAGCTTAAACATACTTTTTGCCCTCCACTGCTCACCGCAGTCCACCCCTGACACAGCAATTCTTGCTTGCCTTAACTCTGTTATGGAAGAGCTGTGAACACAGCCACGGGTATTTTTTACTTAAAAAGTTTTCCAAATCTTATACATATTTTAATTATATTGAATTAAAAAATAAATTGTAAACTTATAATGAAACACATACCTATGTTTCCATCACTCCAATTACAGTGTAAAAACTCAGAGCTCTTTCATATTCTATGTTTATCAAACGATTACTCTTTCTCTTAAATTTATATGAACGGCTTTTACTATGTAAGGAATTTTATTAATTTGGTTTGCATAAGAATGTTTACAAATACGAAGTCAATTTCATTATCTGGGTTAAAATACATTACATACATTTCCTAATAGGCTGGGAAGTTTCTTCGAGGACGGTCGGGATTTTTTGTTATCCCTCGGTAAGTTCAGGCCATTCCATTTAACTTAGGGATGACAGGGATGTGATTGGGTTGGTTTTACGGGTTAAATAGTTTTTGCCGAATATTTGTAATATTCAATAGAGCTTGAAATGAAATGAAATGAAATCATTTATTTACTAAGATAGTGGTACAATTATATACATTAATTATAAAAATCTGCATAATCCGCCATATATAAATCGACATACAAATGTTATTAATTTTATTGGGTCGCATAATAGAAGCATTAACATGATGTCGTAATAATAGGAAAGTTAAGTTAATTACAATTGGTGTCAAACTTATGATCTAGATACTCGCCCACACTATAAAAAACACCTTTCCTTTAAAAACCCAATCACCTTCCCCTTCAAAATATTACATGGCAGCGATCTATAACTTCTAGGAAGGTAATTAATATATAAATAATTAATAGCCATGGCGTAACAATTTTTGGAATATAGCAAGGTGCAACATGCAGGCACCCGCAGCCTTGTTAAAACATGGCTTGTTAAAATTTAACTTTTAAAATAAAGTATATTATATGACAATATTTAGGCAATGTATCTAAAAAAATACAGTATTTCAATTTTCATATAAAGAGATTTTTAACAGATTTTTCTTAGATACGTATATTTTCCTCAAAAATAATTTTCCTTCTAATAAAACTAAAATAAATCCTGGCTAACAGGCCAAAAACCTTTTCATAATGCTGATAATCCACTAAGCGTTCGCCCACGATCCAGGATTAATAAGCTTTTTCGCTCAATGACCAGTAATTTATCCCTATGATTCCTAATACCACTATTAGATTTATTGTATCGATAAAGGATATTTCTATTGATAATAGACCACTTGATATTGTATTAAAAATATTCTTCTATTTTTCGAGATTTGACCGATTTTTCTGTTGACAGTTTTCATAGTCTTTTTGGATAAGGTGTGGTGCTTTAATAATTTTGTATAAGTATTATTAATAAAATATATAATTAAACCGTTTTATTCTCCCACTTCAACAATTTATGTTGATAGTGCGCGATTGACGGTCTCAGAACTAGAAAAGCATTTACAACTATTATTGGTCTAGATATTATTTACAGTTTTAATAGTAAATTAATGAAGATCGTATAATAAGATAAGACTGATGTCTACTGTCTATGAGAGACAGCAAGAGGTAATTCATACGAATGCAAAAAATGCAAAAATTAAAAAAATGTTTCTAGAATATGAATAAACATGTCTCAAATGGCCGTAACATATATAAATAATTTACGAAATTCTTAGTTCTATTTGCAAAAAGTGTTTAACACAACTCGCAGCTCATATACCTAATGTAATTAACCGCAACCCGCGAGGGGCAGTAATTAATTCGTAACACCCGTTACTATGCTTGTCACATAAATTCCTCAAGTTCATATTATGCCTACATGTAACTGGGGTGACCATGGTTACGCAAATTACTATCAGGATTGTTAAATAACTGTTTACTTTTTCAATAGCGCTGTAAGGCTTTTTAAGGAAGCATAAAGGTTAGTCGACATCAAAGTCAAGTCAAAGTCAAATCGTTTATTTGCTAGAATAGTCTTACAATTAGTTACATAAATTACAAAAATCCGCCACATATGATCATGCATGCAAATGTCATCTTATATTTTATTTATTTATTTATTTGATCTATTGAATAACAAGACTAGTTATTAAATCTTACATTTAGAAAAATGACAGCGCAGAGTTAGTTAGACACCAATATTTGTAATAATTCTTATCTAAAAAAATACAACGATTTAAACGTTAGGCTTCTTTTTCTTGTATTTAATAACATCTGAAGTGATGTTCCCCGCGTTAATTTCAAACTTATGATCTAGGTACTCGCCCACGCTATAAAAGCACCTTGCCTTTAAGAACCCAATCACCTTCTCCTTGAAAACATTACATGGCAGAGCTCTATCTAGCAAATTCCAACAATAGGAACCATACTTATAGAGTGAACCGGAAAACGAAAAAAAACCCGTTGGAGATGAGAACCGCACCCCATTGCCAATGATGGCAGAGGTCGTGGAAAGCTTTAAAACATTTTTTACCTCTGGTTACCTCGGAAGCGAAAGGAACTGGAGGTAGAGAAGAGAACATCTCTTCACGCATTGTCAAGGCCTGAGCAACCTTTGCACAACTTGGGCCTGTATGGCACGGATATGGATATGGTCACGGATGTTGACGCGTCGAATCAATGTCAAAATATTCGGATCCAACGTCAAATCTGTGCTGCTCTATGGGTGTGAAACGTGGAATGTCAACGTGTCATTAAAGACATCTCGCACTGACTCCAAGTCTTTGTCAACCGCTGACTGCCGTACTCTGGACATCTACTGGACCCAAAAGATCTCTAACGAGCAACTATGGGAGTGCTGCCGAGAAACTCCGATCAGAATTGGATAGGCGGAGTGTATGGCCTACATACATACATACATACAAGGAAAGCGGAAGCTTGGCCGTCCCAAGCAAACCTAGCGCCGTACTGCATATAACGCAGAGCCGGAAAGACTTGGGGCTAGGTAAAACAGGACGCTTAAGACCGAACGAAATGGAGACTCAATGTAGACGCCCTCTGCCCCAACCAGTCAGTTCAGTTCAGTCAAATTTAGTCGACATCACAGGATACTGAAGAGTTGACAGCTACCCCGGACAAAGAATAAGCTATTCAAAGGGGGAACGCTGCCAGTATCTTCGCAACTTTGCCTAAAGCGACTTTTAATAATATATTTTAGTAATTATATATTAATATATAACGAGAGTACTTTTTTACAATACGATTATTGATTTATTATTATACTATGTTACAAGTACTGAGAAGTTTTTATAGTTTTCCTAAAAAAACGTAAAGGTTCATGATGTACTGATGATGATTATCAAGATGTGAAGCACGAGTACACATAATATTTAATTGATAGTAATACTAATGTCAATTATAATAATGCACAAAAGTAAATAAAGATATTAGATAAAACCGCGTAAATAGTTATAAATGACTACTGTTTACAATAATAAAATAACATGGCATTCATAGGTCTTGCACAAGACGGAACGCATGTAGAAAATTATTATACATTATTTTTTAAATTTTCTGGGCATTCAAAAAGGCAAAAACAATAGATATAAGTAAATGTAATATATATTTGAAATATTATCGTTTTCTAAATGGTGTTTAATAAAATTTGAGTCAAAAACAAAATAAAATACCAAAATCATAAAAATCACAATACGCTTATGCAGTTTAGATGTGTCTCAGAGCATGCTTCTTCTAAAATCTTGACATTCAAATTCGCGAAAGAGCATACTACGCCATTCGTTAAACGTAAAACTACCAGTTCTGAGAAGAACGGGCAAGAAACCTAGCAAGTTTTATCAAAAAAAAATATTAATCCTATTTGCACAATGTCTGCAATGTTTTCCCAAAATATTTATTATTTATTTGCAACTGTATGAAGAAAAGAAATGTGTATTTCTACAATTGTCCAACATTCTGTCTGAATATTTAAAAAAGGCAAAAAAATAAGATAACAAAAAGTAATAAAACCTCTTATTCTCTGAAAATGTGACTGGATTAACCCAACCAAATATCCTCGAACAGAATATGTTAACAGAAAAAGGCTATAAAAATATTACTTCTTAATTAAAACCATTTCTCGAGGAAAAAGCAAAATTTAATATGCAATAATGTTTTAATATCTTCAGAACTTCCGCAAAATAATACTAGTCCGAGGATTTGAATAAAAATAAACTTAAACTTAGTCTGCAGCCGGCGCATCCGTCAACTTTAGCTTCCTAGCTTCACTTAATCACGAAATAAACGCTGAAGTTTCATTAAACTATCCTTTACTTTTCATTTATATTTCTTAGACTATAGAAGATTCAAACTTCAAAGTGCAAAAGTAGGCTATGTGCGGCGGAATCCGAGCATTTCATTTATCGTTTTATGTACTTAACTTTTACTTCCTACGCCCGTACTCTGTAACTTCCAGTTCCAACGATACTGATGCTTATGTTTTTGTAGGCAAGTTCGATGTAGTTCTCTTACGGCTGGCTTATGTCATAATATCTTGGTCGGCGGACATTTTGGTGCGTGTATGCATCAAAATAATGAAAAAAAATGCAGTATCAAACATATACTTCTATCTCTTTCTTCCGTCAATAGCTCATGTGTGCGAGTGGTAGTCAGCAAGAAAACTTTTGGAGTGGACAATCTGTTTCCACTGGTTTCTGTACAGCGCCTCTCTTACTACAGTTTTCAGGACGATGAGTCTATCACTTGATGGGTTCATCTGAGTGGTACCACGTGATCTTTAGCTTTCCGTGTTACTTGTGTTACTGTGTGTTCTTGTATTTGTAATGCATAGCAATTCATGAATCTGTGAGATTAAATGTTAAGTTTCAAATAAATATGTATTTATTTACAACAAAGTGTACATTTAGATCGATTAATTATAAAAATCCGCACAATAAGCCATATCAAAATAGGAATGCAAATGTCGTATAAATTTTTATAAAGTTATATAAGCTATTTAAAGTTGTTGCAAAACTTATGGTAGAAATACTCGCCCACGCTATAAAGACACCTTCACTTTAAATATTTAATCACCTTCTCCTTGAAAGCATTATACAGCAGTTATCTATAACTTCCAGGAGCGTGATGAAATAGTTTGATAGCCATGACGTAACATTTTTTTGAATACATCGTGGTGTAACATGCTGGCACCGACAGCCTGTTTATTATTTTTTTTTGTATTAGAGTAAGGTTGGTTTTTAAGGTTATTATGTATTTTTATTAGTTATTTTCCTTAGTAGGGTTGCCTGGAAGCTTGTTCCTGTTTTGTCCTGTTATTATTTCCTTATACGGAACACGAAACCCCTTATATTTTTTTATACATGATGTTATTTGTTTTTCTATAAATGTAACGAAGCGTAAATAAATAAACAAAACAAAACTGCCCGATGACAATCTGACCCGTGAAACACAAAATGTCTTTGTTCTCCAAAATATATTGATACCCTACATTAATGTTTCAGCGCCCAAATAGGGTATGTATTTAAGAAAATTACGCAGTTTCATTCATATCTTTATGGCGCTAATATTAAAGTTCAAAGTCGGCCAAATATTAATATGGAGTTAAACATCACGGCACATTAGGCATTCTAAGACATTCACGGCAGACATGTCAACGGTTTAAGTAAATTGGGGCATGCTGTTTGTTTTGTAACATTTAAATAGAATTAATTAGAGACTTGCCTAAATAAGCCTTTAGTGGCAGGGCAACATCAAGGCTTTTATGTAAAGCTTAAATGTGCTTTTATATTCTCGTCACATGGGCGCAACGTTAGATGTAATAAACCATGCCACATGTCAAGAGGCATTTTCTATGAATGTAAAAACTATAATGTGGTTAAGATCATTAAGGGGTTCAAATAAGAAGGTAATGTTCTAGTTCTGTTAAATATATTGTAAAGTAACTTACTTAAGGTATTCCATAAGCTGAAATTTTGAAATATCCCTCAATCCTAGGCAGATGTATTAACGGCATAAGGATCACTCTTATATGCATAACAGACTCCGTTGACTGTTGTCATGGCGAATATCGTAGTAATTTCATGTGAGAAATAAAATCAAAGCAATCAGCAACCTCCACACTCTCTCATATGAATAATAATTGCTTTAATTCAGATACATTTTAACAAATATCCATTTTAATCCTCTTCTAGTGTATCTGTGTGCCTTTTTTTCAATCTTCAATCAATCTTTCGCCGTTTATTTTTAGTCCGTATTCATCCCAACTTAGTTTCCTGAAAATTTCCTCCAGAACAGCCGAAAACAGTTCATAGGTGACAGAGGGTCTCCTTGTCTCACTCTTCGTCCAATATCTGTAATCCCTCCTAATTTATCCATTTATATTCTAGTTTTTCCATTTTTATATATATTTCTGATTATTTTGATGTGAAACATCTATAGCCGCACGTAAAACCGATTACTGGCGTGGCGACGCATGCCGTGGCGACGCGTCGCCACGCTATATGATATACAGTCTAAATGCAGAAGTAAATTTCACATTAAAAATATTTAATGAAAATAATGTTTATTCAACAAATAGTCATCGTTATCTAGAAAAAAATCGTAATATTTTATTTTATCATTATGACATATTTAGTTCCTATCACAATCTGTTCTTTTTTGCATATTACTTTTACAAAATAATGTCGATGTTTACATCTGCCAGGCGTCCCGTGACAGCTCTAATTTTTTATATATTGTATATTGTTTATCCCCAGACTTTGCAAGACTTTGCTTCTCTCACATAAGAATGTTACAATAATTGTATGAGTAAAATAAAAATCAAGATAATTTAGTGACAAATCACAATTTCCACTCAGGGATTTGTGAAATAGCTGCGGTAAGCCGGGCTTTTGCAGTTAAAAAATCTGCCTGATCCGAGTAATTTTCCGCCGAGCCTTCATTTCTTTTCCTTCTAATCTGACATTTTATTTATCAAAATTGTTGAGTATGAATGCTAGCGTATTAATATAATATTTACGTATCACATACAAGGTTGCGCCCAATTGTATATTTTCTAAATCAACAAAAATATATTTCGTTTAATAGTAAATAATTATTTTTGAAACCATAATAAATCCATCTCGTTATTAACAGTATTATTTTAAAACAATATTCTGAAATAAAAGAAATATAATTTTACGCAAAAGTTTAGACTCGTCTCAGTCTCTTGGTTTGTTCTCTTCAGACTGGTGCGTTCTAGAATGTTCCTTGTTTAGGCATGTTTAAAAAACTGTTTTGGTGATAAACTTAATTTGTATTATCGTTGAAAAGGTTTAAATTTAATTTGTTTCTTTTTCGGCCGCACCAGCTCTATTGTTAGTTCCATGAAGATGGTAAGGGGCCAGTTTGTCTTTAACAGGTGGCATCTCATACCAGCACCCGGCCCCTGTTCCATGGAATCAAACTCATACCATCCGGTCTCTTGCCATCGTCTTATCAAGTTTATTTTAATTGAACAGGGGGTAGACAGGCTGCCCATGGATACTCTCAATGCCAGAGGGCTCACGAGTGCATTACCAGCCTTTTAAGAATTGGTAGGTACGCTCTTTTCTTGAAGAGGTTACCCTAAGTCGAATTGGTTCGGAAATACTTCGGTGGGCAGCTGGTTCCACAAAGTGCTGGTACGCGGCAAAAAATACCTTGACATACGCGCAGCTGTGGAACGGCGAAAGTCGAGGTCATACGGGTGGAATTTCGTATTCTGCCTCAACGTCCGATGAAACGGGACATGAAGGGTTTGTATGCTATGGATAACAGTGAATACAGAAAAGTTGAGCAAAAAAGTACTAAACTGGTGCCAAACGAGTGTCATGTCAGAAGTGAAACTTATTTGTAAATTAATTATTACTATTATTGTAACATGTTATTTATCCTAGGTCTCATATCGAACGAAATCTATGAATAAAAAATTGCTTGGAGCGTCGCTATTTTTATTACTTTCACGAACCGTTCATGAAATCCCGCAAAAACACGTATCAAAAACAATTTCCCGCCATAAAGCCTACCTTTGAATGATTCGACGTGAATTGAATGGTGGCCGTTTGATCCCGTGATAGGATTGAAACAAATTTTATTTGTAATAACTGTGGTAAGCGAATAAGTTTTCGCGGTACGAAAAACCCATAGTGGGTGTGAAAATTGTGTATATCGTTTTATTTTTATTCATATTATAGGTAAACATGTACACTTATGAACGTCAAAAAAAACAAATTAAACTTATTGTAAATTTACATTTACAACCAGTTGGAAAGTAATAAATATATATTATAATATCCTAGTAGAGAGTAGTAGTAGTAGAATATATATTAGAATATTATATAAATATAATATTCTAGTTACCCCTTCCAAAAGTTAGTTTCGTGTGAATGGGCAGGAAACTTCATACTGACTCAGTTAAAATAGCATTGACAATAGTTGTATACATTGGTTAAATAATTATGTGTGAAGGCAATGCACTCATAGAATAAAACAATACAGGTCTATTATTGTATTGTAAGTATACATGTTCTTCACATATTTACAAATTGTAAACCGTAGAATGTAATACATTAAAGAGTAATAAAAAACAATAAAACAGTGTATGAAAATAAACATATCATTTCTATATTATACTTTAAGTGCGCTTGCGAGCCTTCTGGCGAGTGTCCATGGGCGTGTCACTTAACATCAGATGAGCCTCCTGCCCGTCTGCCTCCTGTAACATAAAAAAAAACGATAGCCAAACTCAACACTGTCTGTGTTGATATTTTATCTCTAACAAAAAATTACACAAATTAACCTGAGAGCACTGTTTAGCAGAACACAAAAATCAAGGAGATTTTAGTTATAATTTCTACTAGTATTCATAAAGAACTGCTTTTTTTTCACTTAAATAATTCCGACTTATTAATAACACCTCTTTTGTAGACTGTCTGTGACATCACAAAGAGATTTTCTCAATAATATTTACAGCAAAAGGAAAAAATATTTTTGTGAAAACATCCCATTGTATAAGTTGACGCTCGTCCGAGTATATTTTTTCGCTTTTACGAACATCGAAAGTCGAAAATCCGTGAAAATTTTCGATTACTGCTTTTATATTTGATTCGTGTTTTTCAATTATCAACGTAGTTCAAAGATTGGCAATCAATATATGGCTTTGTAGTTTTCTTAGTTCTTGCTGTATAAATAAAAGCGAAAAATATAAAAAGTATCTATCCTACCGTTTTTTTTTTGTTTGCTATTTAAACCGTACTATCTTAGGCTTACAAATAACATTTTAACAGCCATTGCTGTGTTTGACGCAGGGATTGAACGACAGACTCCGTTCACCAGCAGATCAGAACCTTAAATAGTACTATAATAACCGAACAATTAAGAGTGGTTGCAAAAGTTGGAATCCTTAAAATTGCCTAGTAGGAGAAACTTTCGTCTGGCCCACAATGAAAGAAAAAATAATGTAATTATAAAATTTTAGGATAATTACCTTGCAGACGTTTCGCCGGGCTGATGCTTTTGTTTGGTTATTTGTCTTTTAACCCAAAAACAATATATATAACAATACTCCTTAATTCGGGGTTCGCCAATACTTAACAGTTGTTAAGGTTACGCGGCTCTACGGATATTGATTGAAGTAGAAAATATACAAAAACGTCTCGATCGGTCTTGGTATTAGTTAGGTCTTTATTTTGCACAATTGCATTGATGGGGTTTGTATGCTATGGATAACAATCGCTCCCACCCTTTTCGACAAAAACGCTGCACATCTTCGTGACGTTCCGTAAAATTTTAAGTTTCACATCAAAAAGGAATACAACTTAGAAGGTGGAGAGACCAAAATATTAAAGAAACAGCATGTGGTAAGTGGCAGAGAGAGGCACAGTGCAGACTGGAATAGCGGGATTCGGAGGTGGTCTTTGCCAAAAAAGGGCACGCAGATACCTAAAAGAAGATTGAAATAGAAAATAGAAACTCCTAACTTAACAATATTTATTTTAGGAAGTCCCAGAAAGCTGACAGCTACATAGCTGTCAGGTACAAATAATTTATGTAAATTATTTGTACCTTTGGACCCGCTCTAAGATATTAAAAACAAAAATGTTGACCTCATTAAAACATTGAGGAACTTCTTACAGATACAGTCAGCTTTTAACTCACAGAACTTTCGAATTGCAATCACAAGTTCGCTAGTACATTATATGTGAATAAGTTTTCCAAGGTAGACAAGCGCTTGTGTGCACAAAGGCGTGCAGTGTGACCTGCTTTGTATAGAACTTCTGTCATATGGTGCATAAACGCGACGAAAATCACATTTGAAGCTTTGTAAAGCGGTATTCATTTTAAATATTTTAAGTTTCAATAATTAGAAGCTTATTTTTTATCTTAAAAACTCTGAGGAATTTTTATTTTATGGTCAGTTTTTAATTAAATAGTAAGATGGAGCACAGTAGCCTCAACAAATGATTATAAAACAGATACAGAAATCTGAGCTTTTTAAAGTCAGTTAAAAACAAATTTATAATGTTAATTGCAGGGTTATGTTAATGTATTTATGAAATTATAACTTTTAACTTAAGAAACTAATCTACGTCTCATGATAATTAAAGCATGTGATTTTATTTTTAATTCATAAAACCTTTCTGCTCGGCACACTGATACATATATGGTAAATTAAACACAAAATACAATTTTTAATGTGCCAAACTAAATATAATAAATACAAACAAGAAACAAAACCATTAAAATTACGAAAATCTAACAAAAATCGATTTTAAAGTGCCAGAGGAGTAACTATGGATGTCCAGACCTACCTCGTTTATCAGAACACTCAATCTGTGCATCGGTGGTCTTTGACCAAAACGCGTTCTCCGAAAAGGAGGGACAAATGGAATGATGAGATGCCTGAGGTATCAGGGTACACGAAATGTAATTTTTGGTTAAAGGTAAAGATTTTTAAGTAGCTTACTTAAACTCAAACGATACATCAAATAATTTTCTATGATTCTCCAATGACGACATAAAGTGCAACAACAACAAATGACAACATCTAAAATTCCGCATACATCTCTTTTGGCCACGGTTATGTAGTTGGTCAGTGGACTCTTGGTCTGGACCATTATGTAATTTAAGTATATTGTCTTAAAATTGTAGGTAAACGTCGAATATTTTCGCTAACGCGTTTGTTTTACGTCGCTAATAGTCTATTGTCTAAATTTGTACGAAGATTAATTTCCTGAGCTCTGGTATCCGCTACGGTCGCCCGGATATAGAGCTGCTAGATGCTCCGAAGCCAAAACCGATTTATAGGTTGCCCAACAGATTATTTTATAAAAATCTAAAATATAATTAAATATAATTAAAAAAGCAAAATGAAATGAATGAATAACACTAGACAGTCCAAACAATCCCAAATAAATTCAAATATAAAACAAATTTTTCTAAAATTATATTACTATGTGTTCCTTATTTAGTAGACTCTCGGAACGTCAGGTTCAAAAGACAATAAATAATTATTAAACAAGGCGCCTGGTAGATAGTACCGGTGAGCCTAGGGCTGGTACTATCTATCTGGTACTACCAACCTGGATTTCCACACTCAACGAATAAGTATCTCAATAGAGCGAGGAAATGCTGCCAGTGTCAAAGGTACACTGCCACAAAGACCAAACTTATTATTATTACTATGTAGGTTATGAATATTGTAAGTTGTATGTTGGAAATAAAGCTCATTTGATTGTGGCCATAGATGGCATTTTTGGTAATCGTTTTAAAATGCTTGCATCGAATTTGCAACCGTCAGAAGTTTTTCTTTTAATTAATACTATATTTAAAAGCAAACATCAATCATTGCGATACGAGTCTTGTTAAGTAATCTGAAATACATTATTGAAAATGTAATTGAAGACAAAACAAATTTCATTATATGTTTTAAACTTTTTACTAAATAAATTCAAAGCCGGTTTAGTTTGTGTGTTTAAACGTTAACACTGAATGAATTCTGTGTGAGTAAAATTTTACTAAAAATATCTTATCTAGGTCCGATAAGTCCTTGTATCAAGCCTATCAATCTTTTATGTCAGTTGCACGTCTCAGGGCTTTTCAAACGATTATGCTTACTTAAGTGCATTTTGAGTTTTACAATGAAATGAATGCCAACCACACTCAACAGTTGTTTTGATTACAGAGTTTAATATATATTATACCAGATCAGTATACGCCGGTCAATGATCGCACGCCGGCTGAGACTCTTACTCTTACGGAGAAGAAAAAGAATTGAGAAAACCAGCATTTATTGAAGTATACATATATATGTCTACAATATTTGATAATTTTGGTAAATATTACAAAAATTTATAAAAATACTTAATTTCTTATTGTTAAGCAAAAGCATAACAGCGAATTACGTATAAGATAGGCCCTTAAAATAGCTTTTTATAAAATTGATCACCCCGAACATATCCAGCTCCCGATAAGTTTTGTTTAATCCGTTATAATCGCGATGAATTCAAATGAGAGGTGCCTAAACACCTAGCTTGGTTAGTCTCCTAAATATCACTAGGGTAGGATAGTCCTAATAAAATAAATGTAAATAAATCAGTGGCGCTACAACATATACACGTCTTGGCCTCAGATTTCTAAGTCATGATCATTTTTGGATATTCCTAATACAAGCCAATAAACTTCTGATATCAAATAAAATATCTATTACCTTCGGAGTTTCAAAGCGTTCTTTATAACGCTAATTATTCCCTTGCGTTTTAAGTTCGCGGTTTAAAATTAATTAAGGAGTAAAATAGCCTTCGAAAAGCAACGTAAATAAAAAATTCAAAGTTTTCAATTTAGCTTGAAAAAGTACACTGCGGAGAACCGTTTTATCAGTTAACTTGTCTTCATTTTTTATTTTCAGCCCGTCAAGTTCCGGCTTCAATGAAATATGAAAACTGCCGAATCCTAGTTATTGCACTGAAATTTCTCTTTGCTTATTACTTTTTGTTAGAAGTATTCTAGAGCACATCCTTTTATGCTTGGCCTATGGTCGTGCTATACAAGAAAATTACAGATTCAGTTCACGCTCATCGTATTGGGATATTGATGGGGCTTCCTCGCTATTTAGGCCGGGAGATAATAACACAAAATAGTTGGTCATTTGTACCAGTATGGCGGTTCTACAGGAGTTTTATTACAAAATTAAAATTAGTTTACGTATTGTACAGTTGTATATTTGAAAGGTGTCGAATAAATAATTGTTTCAAGTATGGCAGCACTTTTTCTCCCTACTTGAAGTAGATATGGCAAATATAATAGCGGTCACATTTTATCAAACACTTTCAAAACATCCATATGCAATATAGGTACAAATGGTTTGGCAAAAAAAATGCTGATTTTACGGCGGTATTGCGGCAATTTGGAACCTTACAAAAAGCATATTATTCTCGTAAATGAATGCACGACGTTGATTAACCGGGTACAAATGGTTGAATATTTTTTATCAACGCATTCGCCTCGGTATGGCATGCTGTAAGTTACACCGGAGAAGTGTGGCATGACACTGCCGCCTCTAATTCTTCTATGGCATATATATTATACTATAGGAAAATACTAGAATTTTTGTGGAACAAATCGTTTGAAACCCGACGAGTTCCACTAACGCCCACGCGCTTGGACCACCAGTACCAGCGCTATGAACATCAAAATTCTTTTTTTCAATTCGTAATAAGACCCCTGTAGAACTGCCATACTCGTAATGACAAAATCCATTTCCATAATCCATTACCAAATCCATATACGACACATTGTGTGTTAACAATTTTCTATTAAAATGACCTAAAAAATATGTGTCTACTAGCTAATATTAGTCTAATTGCTAATTTGCGTATCAATAACAATTTAAATCTCTGATTCACTAAATACTATAATAAAATCGCCTCTAGGATATCAACTACGGACAAACAAAAACACAATTTAACGCTGATGACGTAATTGTAACTAATTTTAATAATACTAAAAGTTTACGTAAACGAGCGAGTTTGTCAGTGAATTTTCCCAGGTGTAAAGTTTGATAATTTTGTTATTTACGCTAGCAACATCTTGTTTTGTTTGAGGCTTTGTTTAATAATTTGGAATCTTCTGTACATTTAAGTTAGAAATATATTGATTTATATTCGTTAAAAATTGTATAATGTATAAAATTATGGTAGTATGTTGTAATGTATTTTAAAATATAAAAAAGAGCGTTATGAAAGGGCGTTATATTAAAGAGAACGGATATAATCTAAAAAAGTGGCATTAATATACGTATATAGGGGTCCATGCCAAATCGAATATAAACCCAAACTGGGGTTAAACAATGAACTTTTTGCTATTGAAGACCCTATTGTCAGAAAATCATACAGCCGACAACGCACTCGCGATACCCCTGTCATTCAGAAAGTCAATGGGCTATCGCTTAACATCAGGTGAGATACCTGCCCATTTGACCCGTGTGAAATAAGAAAAACAATCATTCATATAATCTATTGTATAATAGAGAACCAAAAAATACTAATTAGTTTAAAACTATAGATTATCTAAATGACTTTCGTTTGAGGCTTGTTTCAGATAAAATATTATTTTTAATAATATTATTTAAAATAACTTCTATATATTTCTCGTAAAAATTGATACAAAAAATACTATAATTACACAGTTAATTTATGGCTATTAAATTCCCAAAAATACTGCGTGTAAAATAAAAAGTATTTGGTAAGACCGAATGAAAATTTTGAGAGATGTATACATAAAACTACGGGCCGTATATATCAAATGTGGGACCTAAAAACAAGTTGTAGCAGGGCATTCATCAGGTTCATAGTTGTCAGGAACGTGACTGGTCACGCAAAACATATTGTTCCCACGTCGACGGGTTTATACAATTTCTTCATTCTATTTTCTTTTTACTATAAATGAATAAACAAGTGAATGTATTGGCTAATCTAATTGAAAATTTCCTGACTTATTGTCACCGCGTTTGGAAGGTATAACAGTTAATTATTTAAAACAAGACTGACTCTATAATACAGAGTGTGTTTCTGTCCTTCGTAGTATTCGATACTAAAGGTAACCTGTCTTGAAGCCATAACCGATACATCGACTTGCTGCCTCCACATCACTCTATTCTCAGCACATTTTAGTGTATTATGTGACCTAGAATTTTTTATTTGTTCAGACCAACGGGTCTGTAATAATAAGGTCTGTAATAATAAGGTAATCTACCCCGATTTCTCCTACATTATTCCTTACTACCATATTTTCCAACTTGTGGAGACTATTTGGTTTTTTTGTAAATATGGCCAATTTAGTATAGTACTACTACGAGTATAATATGAGTATAATCTTGTATTCTATCTTGGACCAAGAGAATTAAATATTTTAAACCATAGTTGATATACGTAGGAAGATTATATAGGGATATTTTTCCAAGTCAGTGAGTCGATAATAGTCAAGCGTGTTTACATTAACATTGTAAGACTATCCGGTCTATATACTATATAACGGTATATACATTATTTTTCATATGGGTAAAAATTTAGTAACAGAGACTTAAAAAATTGTGGAATTTCGGATTGACACATTTAAAATAATAGATATAAAATAACAGCTTTTTATTTCTTGCAAAAAGAAAATAAATTAAACAAATTTGTGTCTGTACTAATAATTATCTATTTCATATTGGTTTGCGAGAACCGCTACGCAGATGAATGCCTCCTCCAAGGACTATAAATTTGAAATCATGTAACTTGGAATTTCAATCCAGATCGCAGTAAAATTTTTAACATTCCACCTAAGACTTTAAGTACATTTAGGTTTCGTTTGAATCGTAAAATACGTAAGCAATGTAATGAATTTTTGAAAGGGAAAGGATTAACCGTGCCCCGGAGATTATACTTTATTTCTACATTTGCGAAACGCAAACAAACCGATCATTAAATATGTACGAGCCGGGGACTGGATGATATATTATGTGATTTTACTTTCAGTTGTTATTATATTTCGTTATTTTTTAGGTTTTTTTGACAAACGGAGTTTCAATAAAGTGCTATAATTGCTACAAATCTTTATATATATAATTCTCCTGTGAGTGTGTATGTCACTGAACTTCTCTCAAACGACTGGACCGATTTTGACGAAATTTTTTTCTGTGTGTTCAAAGGGGATCTGGGAATGGTTTAGTTTCACAATTTTGTCCGCTGGACAATGTTTTTTTAATTAATTTTTAATTTATTAGTAGTTGTTGATTTTGGAATGTTTTACATGGGATCCGACAGACGGCGCTACCATCGCAGTGTCAAATTTTTAATAATATTCGAATTTTAATTTTAGTCTAAATAATAATAAAATAAAATAAAAAAAAGTTTTGTTATCATTGTGTTATTGTAGACCATGTGCTGGATCGTTAGATATTGTCATAACATTTGAATAATAATTTTCATCAAAATGGTCCAGAATGTTTTAGCTTATTAAAAAAAGTTTGAAATTTTGAAATTAAAGACGTGTAGACAGGACATCGTCTATCGGGTCCGCTAGTAACTAATATATTTCCCTGAATAGGTCTGATGTTAACCTTCAAACTTGTCAAATCTGTCGACGCCGCAATACTGAAAATATTTTTGGTTATTTTGTGTTCTCACAAGTTATAGATTCGAACGGGTCACAATGTATTTTTTTATATGTGTTATCTGATCCAATAAGACGACTGTGATAATAAAATCTGAGTCGGTTGTAGACTCACTTTGACTAAGATAAAGCGTCTAAATTAAAACTCTTGAGAGGATTCAATATATTTTAAATTGTAAGGTAATATAAAAAATCAAACTTAATTTTTAAAATTCGACTTTTGAAAACATTATATTTAAATTGATGTGACTCATCCGATTAAGACATACTTGATGTTACGTAATATGTAGACTATATGATATGCTATTTCTAATAGAGAGATGTTTAAATAATGTATCGAATACAAAAATAATAGTGTCTGGAGCGAGTTCAAATTTTCAGTGCTATTGCATGTTAAAACACACATTACTTATAATTAGTTTTAAAAGGTTTTTTTTGTTTAAATTTTTATATGTTTTCTATTGTATACGTATTAAGTAACTGTAAAAATAGGAAATTATGAAATATATTAATTTACTGTTAATATTGTCGCTATTATATTGTTTCTAAAATATTATCATTTTTAAAAGCTTTTATTTTAAAATATTCAAAATTTCATTTAAAATGCACTGTAAAAGACCTTTATTAAGAAAAGCTTTCAACTAAAATTAACAAGAAATTTAATATTTTCACCTTACTTCATTTAAAGTCCAAGTTTTTTTTTCCTTATATTTTCTTCTGACTTCAGTGTTTCAATTAACCAAACGACACGTGATTCTCGGGTTTAGTCGCATTTTATTGTTTAGCTAAATAAAAATTAATCAATGTCGCTACAACCTTTTTAGGTCTAGGTCTCAGATTTCGGTTTCAATTTCGAGATCATTTATCAATCTAATAGACAAGTAGGTGATTAACCTCCTGTCCCTGTCACACGACATCGATTTTTTGGAATTACAATGAAAACATTGTAAGGCACGCCGGTGCCTCACAATGTTTTCATTCACCGTTCGAGCAAGTGTTAAATGCGCACATGCGACGGTGGCACTACGATCTCAGGGATGACGGTCGCCTGCACTATCTTATATATAAATTTCTTGTGTCACGGGGTTAGTAACGTAACTCCTCCGAAACGGCTCGACCGATTCTCATGAAATTTTGTGTGCGTATTGGGTAGGTCTGAGAATCAAACAACATCTATTTTTCATCCCCCTAAATGTTAAGGGTGGTCCACCCCTAAATTTTTTTATTTATTTTTTAGACAAAATTTTTTGTTTTTATTTTTTTACGATACACCATACATAAATAC